>NC_088864.1:821193-1143693 GCF_032884065.1 Artemia franciscana
AAGAAAATGCAAGAAGCGATAGAGAAAGAAAGGATACGAAAAGCTGAAGAAGAGAGGAAAAAGAAAGAAGAGGAAGAAGTCCGTAAATTGTAATTTTTTTTTTATTGCTTTTAAAAACAAAGCCAGAATTTAAATTTGGGGAATAATATGTATTTTAAATTGATTTATTGCCAGACAGGGGATCATTAAAAAAGATAAAGAAATATTATTGATTGTCTCTTGAGGAGTGTAAGCCAGACCAGTGCCACTTTTTAGTTGCATAGTGTGTCACTTAATGTGCCGCTAAATTATTTTAGTCATATCTAACCTATCAAACAGTTTGTGCCGGTAAGTAAAGAGCTACTCGTGCTAATAGTAACCAACGCTCTTTAAGAAACGGTGTTTTAATAGCAATCTATACATCAAAAGATTTTACTTTAGCCAGGGCCTTAAATTATCTTACGGATTACGGATATCTTACGGATTATCTTACGGATACGTGCAGCCACTTTCAAAATTTTCAACTGCTACTTTCGACAACCTAATTTCTTAAGGAAAGATTTTGTGATAGAAGTAAAGAGCAAAATTGAGCCTAAATTTAAAACAAAATTGCTTCGCAGTTTGTGCAACATATACTTTAATTTTGGTATTTAACACAGACACTTTAGGAAAATTACTTCAATAAACCCATTTGCGATACATTCATATATTTGTAAAATTCTGAAAAACTACCGCTAACACACAACCGACGATGAAAAAACAACTAAAAGAATACAAGAAGTTATCTCGAGACTCGAAAATCATTAAACAGCCTACAGAAAATAAAAGATTAGGTTTTAAGGCTCTCAATAGTCTCCCACAGGCCGGAGAAAATCTAAAACTTTTAGCGCATAATATAAATTCTCTAAGAATCTCAAGTAAGCTCTTTTTCAATACACATTTCAACTATTTCACAGCTGTTTTTTTGAATTGCCGGAAAAATTAGACAGGGAAAAGTTCACGGAGAAAATCAACCTGTGTAATAGATTAATTCTAAAAAATAACTTATGGCCCTAAACAAGTTTTTTAAAGATAAATAAATCCCACATTAAACCAAATCTGAGCAGAAATAAAGTCAAATAATTTCTCAGTTATAGAACTACCATAAATCGCTATCAATAAATAAATGAAACCCAAAACAAACATAAATTACAATAAGTAACCAAGTCAAACTCAAAATCAACATAAAATAAGGGGCGTAGGGTGGATGCCCCCATTCTTGTATGGGGGGTATAAATAATTTTTCTTTTATACAGGATCTCAGTGATGGCTTGAATCATAGTTGAAAGATAGCTACAACCTAGCAAAGAGCAAGCTACATCCCATGGTAACCAAAAGTTTAACTATGTTTTTAAAAAACAAAACTCTTCAGTGAGAAAATTTTTATTTCAATTTGATTCAGGAATATAACCAGTGTGTTATATAGGCTTGGCATAATAGTGAAAATTTATGGCGAAAACGATTTTTCGGGGATTTTGAAAAAGAGGTCGAAACTCCCCAGAAATGGAGGTGGACCGAAATGAAAAGTGCAAAGTCGGAACTAACATTTTCAAAAATTCTGCAGTGGTGACTTACAGCCCACCCACCCTCGAACAAAACGGAAAATACCTCTTTTTAACGCGGATGGCACTGATATTTTTTTTTCTTTTTTTTTTCCAGGAGTGTTTGTATCGAACTGCTATTCATGGAATGTTGAGAGGAGTAACATTTAAACAAAAACCATAATATTTAGGGCACATTTTAAGCAGCAAAAGAGATCCTGCCGCTGCAAAATGCGATTTTCTGCCATTATGTGCCACGAAACATAATTTTTGCCCCTCAGACAGGGTCAAATGCCCTGTAAATGTAATGCCCTCGAAATGTAATGCCCTCGAAATGCCCTCGAAATGTAAATTCTAAGACAGATTTTCTATTGTCTAAAACTCTAAACAAAATATTTTTAGCTCCATATAGTGATCCAGATTTTTTGCATGGGGAGCGGTGATTTATCTCCTTTTTTCTTTTCTTTTTTTTGCCACGACCAGCTGGCTGCTGCAAGATCATAGAGATGGCGTTCAATGGCTCATTTAAAAGCTAATACTTATATCTACGTGTTTTATAGAAATTCATCGTATTTATACAACTTTTGAACCGTGTTCGAATGCGATGTCAAGTCATCGTAAATTATATGAAACCAAAAGTTCCATAGATTGATTGCCATTTCTGGATTGGAAAGGCTGGAAATCATGAAAGGGTATTAGTAAAATCTCCTTCGTTGAAAACCCATGTTGAACATCTTTTGGGAAAGTTTAAGGGAGGTCGGAAACAAAAACTATATTCAGTGCCTTATTTAACAAAAACTCATGTTGTCTTCTTCAATTTCATCACCTGAGTTTGACAAAAATCTTTCCGTAAGGTTTATTGTGTATGCTAAAAAAAAAAACAATTATTAATTTTTTTATTAATTATTATTTATTAATAAAGACCACACTTGAAACTTATTTCAAAAATTAATTCTAATAATTATCTCAAACAATTATTTGTAATGAATTATATACGTCTTGCAGATTATGCAAGAAATATCTGCAAAACTATTTCAAATAAATTGACACGTGACTTCCCTGTATCTGTGGAATTCTAAAAACTAACACTTTACTAAATACTAACACTATACTCAATTGCCAGAGATAATTAAGAGGCTTATACATTAGTCTTTTAGTTGTTGTACCCTATTTATAAACTTTTCTATATTTATGAGAACATCCTGTTAATTTGTGCCACTTTTGGGTTTTTGGAAAAGTGACAACTCTACCATTGGTGGAAAATATGTGTCACGTATCAGTTTGTTTGAGATTTTTTTGCATATGTTTGTTGCACAATCTGCGAGGCAATAATTTTTGTTAGTTTTGAGTTTCAATTTTACTTTTTACTTACATAACAAAGACTTTGTTGTTTTAAAATAAATTACTTGTTCCAATCAATTATTGAGCAACCTAAAAAAAAATGTCATCTTAAGGCTATTCGTGCTATTGGTGCTGTATAGGCGACATCTGAACACTCTTACATAAAAATAACTTTTTTTTAAAGTTCTCACAGCATTTTTAAGCTCCGATTGAAATATTTATCAATTAATTTACATGTGTTAATTTATTGCTACGAACCATCATTTAGAATTATTTACAATTCTCTGCTTAGCTTTTTCTCATCTATTTACAAATAAAGTATTCTGGTACTAACGTTGAAATACGCGAATACCTTATTAAAGATATGGTACCTCTTGTTGAACATCGCAAGTCAAAACACAAACAGATACAAAATCATTAACAAAGAAAATATCGTTAAAAATCGAATGGAAATTACTTTTCGATTATCTATAGAAAAACTAAAGAAGGAGAAAATAAGTTATTGTGATTGTTTTCCCTTTCTAATTGTTCCCTGTTCTAATTAAAAATCATCTCAATCTAGGAAAATAGAAATGGAAGCACGTCGAAAGATTGAAGAAGAACAAAGAAGAAAACAGGAAGAAGAAGATAAAAAAGTTGCTGAAAAGCTTCAGGTAGGCACCAGAGATACCAGATAACGCTGATTTGTGTGTTTTATTTAGGTGGTTACGTATTGACTTTTTCAAATCGGCGCATTACGCAGTTTTCTTTTTATGGAAAATTGTTCATTCGGCGTATTTTCCAAAAATAGATGGAACTTTCGGTGCATTTTCCCTTTTGTGGGGGAGTAACTTTAAACCAGATCTATGGTAACACTTCCATGCACCAACTGTGTTAAAATGTATCTTCACACCCACTATACAAGCATGTTCTAAATATATCCCTGCTTTTAATTTAAACTACACATCATGAAGTATTTTAATAGCTTTTTAAATGTATATTCATTAATAATAAATGCTAAAGAATGTGCGATTGCGTAAACAATCTTATTATTTGTGAAAACATAAATAATTATAATCTCATGTAAATAATAATAATTTAAGCATACTAATTTCATGGTTAAGAAAAACTCCTTTGTCTGTGCAACCCCTCAAAAGAGTCAGTGTTACTTTGCTTCATTGGATTATAATTGTATCGTTTTGTTGCTTTTGTATATTTCTCCGTCATTTCGTTTTATCTGTTTTTGCGGTTTTTTGGGTCGAATTTTCTTTGTTTCTTTAATTGTATTACTTTCCTTTTTTCTACTGTTCAAGAACAATGGACTTTCTTTCCGCTTTTAAACTCAAAGTAGTAAAGTTCAATGCCTCCAAAACGTTTCAGGAACCATCAACTACAAGAAAAGATCTCCCCGTGTTTCTTTAAACTGCGTAATTTAGAAGGATATTAAATTGATTTTTCCTCTTATCATTTAGTTTTCCCTTTTTAATCTTACAATATCGTAAAGCCCAGTCTTAGCTGCTATTTATAAGATGTATCACCTTTTTTTTTTAAAGGGAAGCGCAATATATATATATATATATATATATATATATATATATATGTGTGTGTGTGTGTGTATTAATTTAAATATTTTCAAGGATAGTTGGGAACTAGCGGTGGACTGTTAACAATTTCAATGAATTTAATAGCATTTCTATAAGTAGGGTGACTCACAATGATCAAAATTTTAGTTCAAATTTTTTGAAATTTACGTTGTCTAATGATCTTTACCCATAAGCTTGTGGACTGATAAGGATTTCTAACAACTGTAAATGAAAATATATCTGTCACTTCTTCGTTGCCCGTATTACTGACTTACTGTATATCCTGGATATGTTATCTGATACCCATTACCCGTTTTGGTCTGTTACCCGTTGTGGCGTGAATGACATGCACCACGAGAGGTACAAAACAAATTGACAGCTAAAAAGGAAAGGCTGGACGAATATCCTAAGGATTTGAGATAGATTTCGTGGGATTCCATTCTTCACAATTAGAAAAATGCGTCAGATGCATATTAACATATGACAGAACAAGGATAGAAATAAAGTTTCATGAAAATCATGGACGACTACTGACACTTAGAAGCAAACAGCGAACATGAGTTTGTTGTACGAATATTAAATTGTAATTCAAGAATGAATGAAGCAAAGTTAAAGAAAAGTGACAAAACGGTAAATTTTAGCTAAAATTCAATTAAACAAAAGGTGACATGAAAGAAATTTGGAAAGACATTAATTAACTTATTGTTTAAAAAGAGTTACAAAGGACAACAAGTAAGAAAATGAGGAATTAACCGAAAACCAGTGAAACTTTTTATCTCTAAATGAATATTTCGGGTCCATATCCAGAACCCGCCTCAGCTTAGTCTATATAAAACAAATAAAACTTGCAATAAAATGTGTGATTATTAAAACTAAAATTTAAAAATCTTCACGGAGGGATAGTCATTCCTATCCACAAAAACAATTTCAGACAAGAATGACTAAGGAGCTACTCTGGAATGTCTCATTCCAGGAATGATAGGGTTTCAGGAATGACCTGAAAACCTGTTTCAATTTCTCTGTTGTGCTCTGGGATACTCGAAATAAATGATTTGTCGTCGTCTGTTCAAGCTTCTAACGAGACTGGGATTGTTAAATAATATTTCAGTTGGTTTTTCTCAGTAATCGTTTGATGAAGATGCATTTCAACAACTTTACGATTTCGTAAATATATGTTAGCGAAATACCCCTTTAATAATTTCTGTGAATTTTAAGATGGCAGTTTGGAATCGTTGGTCTTAACATTCAGCTGCAAGTATTGAAGTTTTTTAGGAACTTAAATGCAGATTTGGTTTGGGTCGTTTTAAACGGAAGATCGATTTCTATTCATTCTTAATAATGTTGTTTCTAGTCCTTGGTTGATTAAGTGTGGTGTTCCTCAGGGTTTGGTTTTAGTCCAATTTCAATTTTTGATTTACGTGAATGCGCTGAGGTATTATCTCCCTGACACGTGTCTAATATAGCTCACGGATGGTAAAGTAATCTTTTTTCTCAATTCTGCCAATAATCGTGTTCGTAGTTAATTGTATGAATGTCTTGTCATTCACATGTCTGATTAATCTGATTGTTAATCTGAATTTAGTATTGGTTCTTAGTAGGACAAGAAAACAACTTGACTTTTATTATTTGGTATGTCAGTGCTACACATTCATGTTTTAAGATATTCAGGGTTTAACCTTGATTAAAATTCGTGCCGGTGACACCATAGTGACATGGTTGCTTGAAAAGTTGAGTTTTGGCATTTTACACAGGCTCAAATGGTGTTGGGCAAACCCATTTCTGCTCCTGTTATATCATGCAATCATTCATCCTTATATTCATTTGTTTGTATTTTATGAACTATCAACTCTTACACGAATTTTAAACGCTTGCAAATTTTACAGACTAAAGATGTTTTGTTTATATTTTTCAGTGTCAAAGCGTTTGCTAGACTTCAGTTCAAAATTGTATTCTGATAGCCAGACTCTTTGTGAGAACAAAGCACTATTAAATTTTTATCAAGCTATAGTCTTCTGATGGTATTACATATTTAAGTCTAATGAAAAAAAAAATTATTGTGTATTTTATTTGGTTTGTTTTTCTGGTTCGTACATTTTGTTAGCACTCCAGTGGCTAGTGCTCCAGACATGGAAACCTGAGTTCAGGGAGCTTTAGTCATGGTGTCGCCGGTTATTTCGTTTGGGAAATTCGCCCCCAACCACGGATTGAACTCCTTGCCAAAGGTATCGAGGAGATCGATATCAGCGTAACGCAGACCATTGGTCGTCATTTGAATTTTTTTTTTTAAGTACGTTTCTGGTTGTATGATTGGTCGGTCTGTCTCGTTCTACGGTTTCATCACCCAGTAGTTTTTTTCATTTGCCGGTTGCAAAAAAGCCTAAAATATCAAATTATATCTCTTAAGAAATTTGCAGAACAAAGTATTGTAACTTATTAAAAATTCCATTGTGAGAACAATGCATTATTAAAGTTATTTATCAAAGAATATTGAATTATTAAATTTATTTATCAAGGAAGGCTGTCAAGGGTTTGACAGCCTTCTGAGGCTGTCAAACGTTGAAGAATGGTGGTAAGAATTACAAATTTTTATTTGATATTTTATTTGGTCTTTTTTTTTCTGGCTGTACGAATAGCAAGAATGTGTATATGTATGTACATATACACATATGTATGTACTTGTACAGAAAACCCTTGTTTAATTTTTAACTTAAATTTGTCTTGAACTAACTAGAAGTGTTTGTTGCTTTTAATTTAAAATTATTTTGAGTTTTAATTGTTTAAGCGTTTGATTTTTTTAAAGACAAAACTTCGTAAGCCCTATAACCACAATTATCTTTTTCTGCAATATTTACTTTTAAAGGTTTTTCTCTTTTTCCAAAAGGGGAGAGTGTATGTTACCTTTATTGAATTCCCAGATGAGAATCGGATCCATTGAATGTACTAAATATTCATAAAGTGAGGATTTCTGGACCTTACATCTTTCCATGCAACACTTTGACATATAATACGCTCCCTTCTTGTAAAGGAAGAAAAGCACGGTTTGTTGTTGTATCGAGACTCGGCATTAGATTTATAATACAAAAACAAAAAGATAGTTAACATTCAATATATTACGAAGAATAAACAAAATTAAGTACACTCAACTAACAAAGAGTCATCCCCGAATTGACGGGTATCTAAATGCAAGTGAACGAGAGGAGCTATAAGATTATGATAATTATGATATTGATTATGATATTAGAATGGCTACAAGCGAGAGGGGCAATAAAAGCAAGACTAAATGAGTCATAATAGCTATTGGCTACAAACTGAATATCATGATGTTGAAGTAATAAGTGCAAGCTTTTGAGCGAGCTTAAGCTTTATATATTAAGGCATTAAATAAAGTTGATATTTTTGATTTTTAATTCGTTTTACACAGCATTAGATTTATAAAAAATAAAAATGAACTAGGAATTAATTTAGGTAAATAATGGAACAATATCTAAGGTATGATTATACTATTCAATTATAAATAATTTAAATGCATAAAATGCGCACTCTATGTATGCTGCGCTGTGAAACTCAAATTCAGTGTAACTAATTCTAAATTTAAATGCATTTCCCAAAACAGTTAGCAAACAATTTCTGATATTTTTTTCATCTTTTAACTGCACCCTTTTATTTTATTTTTTATTACCTTTTTTGTTCGTGACTGTGAGGATTTTACGGTATTTTTTTTTACTTTGGCTCAAGCTGAGATTTTCAGTTGAACACATGAATCTTGCTGAATAAAATGTATTCTAATTTGAAACAAAAAAAATGACTTTCAGAAAGAATTGGCGGAACAAAGGCAGAAGGATGAAGAAATCATTGAACAAGAGAGGCGTGACCATGAGCTTGCTCAAAGACTAGCCCAAGAAAATGGTAGCACAATTGAAGAGTTCCAGCCACTAAAAAGGTAGGACAATTTCGTTGAATTTTCTTCTGTATAGTTGAAGAAAAGCTGACCACCACTCCCTGATTTTAATCTAAATAAATGCAGGGTGATCGCTTGGTCGTTGATACGCTTGGTCGTGAATTTCTGATACCAGAAACTCATGAGAACGTCCACATTATCGTAGAGAGTCTGGCGGTGGTGGTTTCTCCGCTTCTGAGTTGACATTAAGCACTTATGGGTGGAGGAATATATTCTTAAAGTAGAGCCATTGGGGAGGAAAAGATGCGGATTACCTCAATAAGAGTTAATTATAGAACACTTGGAGAATGAAGGAAATATTCAGGAAGGTTTAAATTTACTTGTGGTCCAAAGTTCTATCTAACGTGAGTGTAACGAGGAGTAATATCTGAGAGTATTCAATGTGCAATTTCAAGGATTTGCGGAATTAAATTTTGTATGTTCTTTTAAGAGGAAAAGAGTGGATAGTTGGAATTTTGACGAATAATTGTCAATTAGATATGAAGAAGTACATCAGTGTGGCAACGCTGTACTTTTTGCGTGGCAATGCAGCACAGGGTTTTTGAAGAGTGGAGAATTGTAGGATGGTGGAAGAAGAATTTCGAAAGATAAGTATATGTTTAGTGGGAATGTATAATATCATTTTTGTAAGTTGTTTCTTTTTAATGTTACTTTTTGTTGTCTCTTTTATAAATCATCGCTCATATGGCTTTGATCTCTTGAATTAGGTCATATCGTTAGGAGTTTTGGTATGAGATAAATTGCGTAAGTTTGGGATGCAATTATATAAGCTTGGGATAAAGTAATTTATTTTATGATAAATTCCCAACGTAATCTCGTTTATTGTTTCTTATGTTTCCCGTATTTTCCATATTATGCGTAATTTTTGGGCGTTTCGATATTTTTTTTTTTTAATAGTCCATTTGAAACAGTAAAAAATTAAATATTTTGACACTCAATCATGAACACGTGAACAATGTAAAAATTGATCTTATCCCTTTTTATGAAGGAATAGTACTTTCGATTTACCGTTCCTCTTTGTTTAGCTAGTTCAAGATGGGATTTATTAAAAAAAAGAGTACTTAACTCAAAAAATAAATACAATTATAAAGCAAAAAGTTAGAAATTTTGTAAGAATTTGGGACATAGTTGCCACGCCAATCTATCTGAAATACCGCTAAGAATTAAACAAATACATCCTCATTTTCCAGGTCCGAGATAATAATGACTTACCGTATGCAGGCAGCTAACAAGAAATATGATTTAAGCCCTATTCAGATTGTAATTTAAAAAATATGATTCGTTCGCAAAATATAGCCCGATATACACTTTATTACTATTTCAAATGCTTTAGCTTGGCATTCTGAAGTAGGTTTTTTTTTTCGTATTAGTACCAAATGCCTAACACATTAGTTGTGGAAACTCGCGAAAATTTAGAAGGGGTGGATTTTTTAGGTTCTGTTAAGAAATAACAAAAGAAGGTACATTTCAAAACCTAAGGGTGGATTTTCGTCTTCATTATTTTTAAAAATTGAACGATATAAAAGGTATACAAGAAATAGCAAACAAGAACGAACAAACATGAATATATGCAAAACCCCAAAAATAGGAAAAATAATGATCCTTCGAAAACATAACACTCAATTAGGCAAGACAAAACAATTTATGGGCCAATGACATTCTTACCCATTTTCACCCATCAAGATGTATTTTTGTAAAGCAAAAAAGGCAGCAAAAAATAAAAAATCCATTGTTTTAATTTTATTTATGTATTATGTAGGATAAGTGTTTAGTTTGTTGGTCGTTTTGTTAATTTCGTTTGCTTTTTCTTTTCTCAATAGTGTTATCTCTTTGGGTTAAAAATAAATGATGAATATGAAGTGCGAAACATGAGCGGCGGTCTATACTGTGTTTCTGCATATTTTTAGTTATCAATACAGCTTTAATTCGTCTTTTCTACTGATCTGTTAGTTTATTTTATTATACTGTTTTTCTTTGTTATATTAGCTTTGCTGTGCTTGCTACTGTTGAGTTATGTGTACTTTTGTTTTGCTTTGTTTATGAATTGTTTCTCTGTACTCTACTGTTTATGCTTTTGTATGTTTGTGAGCAATAAATATTATTATTAAGATTTTATTAAATACATCCTTATTTTCCAGATCGGAGATGATAATGACCCAACGAATGCAGGCAGCTAACAAGAAACATGATCTCTCTTCTTGGAAGTACTCAGAATTAAGAGATACTATCAATAATTCCTGTGACATTGCTCTCCTTGAGGTAATATAACTGCATATTTTTACCTCTAATCAAAGGTGTTATGTATGGGGGGAGGGGGACGCCTCCTCCAATGTTTAATCCCGTCGGTAAAAGGAATCGTAGACATTTTTTTCGAAAAATGAATTTTCAGTATTAGAAAGTAGCAATATATTCATTTTTAGAATCCAATTCTTTAGTTAACTTGATATTTAAAGAGAATGTCTGTTAGGTTTTCTCACTGTAATTTGCAGTGGAATTTTGGAAATCTGTGATGGTCTTAGCGGTAGCTGCTGTTTAGTAAAAGACGAACATCCTGCCCATAGTAACCAAATATTTAATAACACGTTAAAAAAAACAACTTAAAAGGGAGAAAAATTGCCATTCGTAGCTGATTCGGGAATGGTAACTATTATCTAAAATAGTCTTTATAATAATTGATTTCAAAAACTTTTCCACAAAACAAGTTTTTTAAAGAAAAGTGAAGAGCTCTATTAAGCCAAGAATGGGCAAAAATAAAGTCAAATAATCTTCCAAGCGTAAAACTACCACAAATCACTATCAGTGAATAATTGAAACTCAAAACGAACAGAAATTACAATAAATAGCCGAGTCAAAATCAAAATCAGCAAAAAGTAACATGGGTAGGGCTGATAGCCCCCCCCCCTTACCTTTTGAAGGCCAGAACACAATTTGCACTTTACTGAAAAAAAAATACATTTGAAATTTTTTCCCCTTTCTTACTTTCCTAAATAAAAAAAAAAAATGTCAAAACCTTAAGGAAGAAATATCAGTATATGTCAATTAAACAGAAAATCCAAGGTCATTTGTTGTTTTCTTCATTTTTTTAGTAAAGCTACCTATTCAAAAAGGGATTTTCCTTTATGTTCAAGGCAGGGGGTTCTAAGTAAAGGTAAGGGTTCTAAGTATGTTCAAGATAAGGGGGTTCTAAGGGGGGTCTGTACAGCAATTTCAGCTAAGTTGATTCTAATCGTGTGCTTTTCTTTCGATCCAATGTCAATTTTGGGGGGTTTCAGGCCATTTTTCAAAATTCCCATAAATTTATTTTTAAAATAATATTTTACTATGAAGGCTAATTGAGATAATAGTAACCACTCTGGAATCAGCTAGAAATGGTAATTTTGTCTCATTGGCTATTGTTTATTATATTAAGAGAAAAGAGGATAGAAGATGCATCGATATTAGGCTTATAACTGGCGGTAGAATCGCACATTTAGATGAACTTACTTGGGAAGAGGGAACCAGTTTGTTAAAGTCTCAAAAAGATATAAAATAATAATAATTGTATTTGAAAGTTATTCAGCCATATTTACTAGGTAAGTTCAAGCTCACTACGTTGACCGAGAGAAAGAACCTCCTATGCCTTCGTTGCGGTACCAAGACCCTGTCTGCTCCTCGTTTATGTTCCATCATCCCCGAAATCTACCGTTCCGCCCGCAACAGACTGTCCGTATAAAATCTCAAAAAGTCCCCAAACTGACTCTCATCTCCGCTAAACATTAAATATGTCGGAAGTGTTTTGTTCCGAGTATTGCTGAGTTATAAAATAGCCAGGAGAATTAGTCCATAATTTTATTGTTATATATTTATTTTTTATTTTTTACTTTTTAACTAAGTTTTGACTTATCAATATTTTTTATACATTTTCATTAATTTTATTGTTATCTATTTATTTTTATTTTTGGCTTTTTAACTTAGTGTTGACTCTTTTTTTATGTATTTTGTACAATGAATTATTTTTGACGTGAACGTCAAGTTCTTTCGATGATACGTATGTTTTTTAAATAAAATTTTATTCTATATTACTAACCTTGAAATTCCAGGGCAAGAAAGGATGAGGGGGTAGTTTGGTGCGAAAAACTTTCCCCATTTGGTATGAAAGACTTTCCCTATTTACGTGTACCTCACTGTAAAGACAAGGTTTGAACAAATGACCTTCCAAGCTTGGCAGGAAAATTTCCCAGCCATCCTCTGTAGTGAAAATGTGAAGATTCATGAAATCCCCAGTGTTTCTCTATTTTTAACCATATCCAATTAGAAATTCTGTAAGGATCAGTAAAATCCGTTACAGGCCTGTAAAGAAGAGTTTCATCGTCGGCTCAAGGTGTATCATGCTTGGAAAGGAAAAAATTCAAAGAAAGATGTAAAAGAGGAAAAGCAAAGGGCACCGAAATCAATTCTAGAGGCTGCTGATAAGGCGGGTAAGTCCATATTATGCCTCAGTTACAGTATTAAAGTGAAGCTTATTAATTTAGGGCTCTTGAGATAAAAATTTACTGATTTTTTCCTAAAATTATAACAAATAAAATACTAGGTAAATATTCTACCATTATCCGATTTTTTTTTTTTTTTTTTTTTTTTAGTTGAAAAAATACTTGGGGATTCTAAACATAGATTTTATGTAATCAAGGACACATTGTGGCTGTTATGAGACTGTTATCAGTAACTTAAGCAAGCCCAGTAAGGAAGGGGAAGGGGTTTAAGCTTTTTCATTGAACATGGACTTTTTTCCAACCAGATTATTGATTTTTCGGTTATTGGTATTTATTGCTTTTTCCATTGTTTTCAGTAATCGTTTTGTAGCCACATCTAGCTTTTTTGGTGTCACAACGAAGATCAAACAAAATAAGAATTGATATATCCAGATAATAAAATCTGCGAGCACCATGATGTGGCTCAAATTTACAACTAGCTTAAATTATTCTATTCTTTTGTTTTTAATAACTGTTGGCCTACAAGATAAGTTGAGAATCAGATAGGGAGGAAACTGTTTTGAAATACCCTACACTTTGATATGTAACTGAAAAAATAATCCCAGAAAAGGATTGGAGGATTGTTAGTTCCAACCAGTGTTACCACCTCAGATGACTTGTAAGTAGGTTGCATCCCAAAAAAAGGTCTTCACTTTTACATCATGCACGTATGTAAGAGGCTTTGTGTCTCTGTCAAGGAAGGGAGTTTTAACCCATGTCCCCACTCCTCAAAAAAATACTTATATTTTTTCTCGATTTATCCATAGGACTTAATGTAGATTTTCATAAGATAACTCTTTTATATCACTCCTTTCTGGTCCTGTGATATGAATACCTTATACACAAATGATTTTATTACAAACGCCTTACACAGCCATGCCAGTCAGTGGCAGTTCTTGTCATAATAAAAGATAAGGCACTATACATATAAAAACAGGGCCATAGCTATCATACGCATTTTTATGTTGACTCAAAATATCACAAACAGAGTTAAACTAAAACCTAAGACATTGAAATATCTGACTATCTGTAAAAAAAAAAAAAAAATAAAGTTATACATGTGCTTGGTTACAGAAATGTATGTAAAAGTAATCTGATTCTGAAAGGGTAACATTTAACATAAAAATAGTTTTCAAGAAGTTTCGGGTTTAGCGTGAATATTGGATTGTTCAAAAGACATAGAGGATGTAAAATACTGCAATTCTTTTTTATGTTGCTTAGACTACATTTTCCCCCGCCTCCACTTGTATGTAGAGGATAACCAAAAATCAGATCTTACACTTATTTTTTGCAATGTTTCGTATTTTAATTGACAATTTACTCTACTCTTCTGTTTCAAATAAAAAGATCATATCGTTTTGTTAAAGACTCATGTCGGAAGATAGTGTTCAACCCTCTAGACCAGGGCTTCTTAAACTATGGGGTGCGACCCCAAATGGTCGCATATGCGACCCCATTTGGGGTCGCATAGAAAAATTATGGGGTCGCGAGTGATAAAAATACAATTTAACAAAAAATATTTTTTAACTTGTAAAATTATTGTTATAAAGAAAAATAACAATCATCGTAGATAAATGTATCATAAAATCTTCTGGTTCGGAAAGACTGTTTATACCAGCATTTCTATTCCAGTCATTATAACATCTTGTATAAATTTACTATGAATCAGAAGATGTTATAGAAATTTATAAAATATGTCGATTTATTTTTGTCAATCTCTTAAAGCCGAAAAAATCCTGATAAATATTATCAACAAAATTTCTAATGTGTTATTTCGAAAAAAACTATATAAACATTTAGTGTTATTTTCTTTTAGCCATTGTATGATTGTGAACGAAGTGCATGTTATTTCGAAATAGTCAGTTCAATCCTTTCGCAACCGGCGGGACCTTCGTTCGAAATGTTTTCCGGTGTCGACAATTTTGTAATTGAGAAAATTCATCGTAAAACTTTTATTGTAAAAACTATTGCAGGTCACTTAAAAGTGCTAGAAATACAGTTCCGGACATATTTTATATTAAATATTGATTTACAAAAATAGTTTGGATTCAAAAGTCGTTTTTGATTGGCTTAAGTGAGATTGATCATCTGCCACTTAAAACTCAAGAGGAATTTGCTGAGCTTTCGTGTGACTCAAACTTAAAACTAAAATTCCAAAAAAAAGCTTTTGACTGAATTCTGGATCTGAACTAGAACTGAATTTCCCACAACCGCTGATATGGCGTTAAATGTAATTCTGCCATTCAACACCACATATTAATGTGAAGTTACTTTCTCAGCTTTAACATACATTAAATCCCAATATCGTTCAGCGATAAAAAATGTTGAAGGGGTCTTACGTCCAGCAGTTTCAAACATTACACCAAGATTTGATTTCTTATCCAATAAAAAATAGGCACATCCATCTCATTAAATTTTTAACGTAAACTTTAATTTAATATCTACCACGCAACTACTTGGATATATTCGAGAGAATTAAACAAGAAAAACAAGTTTTTAAAAAATGAAAGTAAGGAGCAATATTAAAACATAAAACGAACAGAAATTACTCCGTATTTGAAAGGGGCTTTTCCTCCTCAACGCCCCGCTCTTTACGCTAAAGTTTGACTCTTTTTCTTAATTCTACATTTTAAAACAGTAAAAAACTTTAGCGTAAAGAGCGGGGCGTTGAGGAGGAAAAGCCCCTTTCAAATACGGAGTAATTTCTGTTCGTTTTAAATTTAATGTCGCTCCTTACTTTCATTTAAAAAAACTTGTTTTTTTTTGTTTAATTTCTGGACGTTTTTGAATTAATGCATGGTTTGATCTTGGCTCTCCGCACATAAATAATTAAAACGAAATTTGCTTATTAATTTTTTGGCGCTAAACGGCTTTTTCATAGTTTCAATCAGAAGATTTTGAGAAAAAAGGAGTGAGGGAGGAGGCCTAGTTGCCCTCCAATTTTTTGATTACTTAAAAAGGCAACTATAACTTATAATTTTTAACAAACGTTTTCATAAGTAAAAAATATACGTAACTTACGAGTTAAATTACGTAGCGAGCTTAAATTTTGTCCCAATTCCTTAAGAATGACCCCTGAATCACAGGGGTCACAGTAACCAATTTTTGGTTGCTTAAAAGTGCAACTAGAACTTTTTTTACGAACGTTTTCATAAGTAAAAAATATACGTAACTTACGAATTAAATTAAGTAGCGAACTTCTATATTCGTAAGTTTTTATTGCGTATGTGAGGGGGCTCACCCCTCGTCAATACCTCACTCTTTACATGAAAGCTTAATTTTGTCCTAATTCCTTAAGAATGACCCCTGAATCACAAAGGCCGTAGAATAAATAGTTGAAATTACTAAAAATACTTTAGCGTAAAGAGCGAGGTATTACGTGGAGGTAAACCCCTGATATGCGTAATAATTTCTGTTCTTTTTAAGTTTTAATGCTGCTTCTCACTTTCAGTGGAAAAAACTTTTCATATTTATTTTTTCATTGTTTTTTTAAATAATGCTTTAAATAATCCCATTTTTTAATAATGGGGGAAGAGACTCCATTGAAAGTCTCTTCCCCCATGAGAAGTTCCTTTATGGAAAGATCCTCCCCGGTAACCCTCCCCCCTCAAATATCCCCCCCAAACCAAAAAATTCCCCCTGAAAACGTCTGTACACTTCTCAGTAACCATTACTAGCCAATATGTAAACACAGGTCAAAGTTCGTAACTTGCAGCCCCTCCAACGGGGACTGCGAGGAGTAAGTCGTCCCCAAAGACATAGTTATTGGGGTTTTCGACTATGGCGAACAAAATGGCTTTCTCAGAATTTTGATCCGGTGACTTTGGGGAAAAATGACCGTGGGAGGGGGCCTAGGTGCCCTCCAATTTTTTGGTCACTTAAAAAGGCCACCAGAACTTTTAATTTTCGTTAGAATGAGCCCTTTCGCGGCATTGTAGGACCACTGAGTCGATCCGATCACCCCTGGGAAAAAAAAACAAAAACAAAAACAAAACAAATAAACACGCATCCGTGATTTGTCTTTTGGCAAAAAATGCGAAATTCCACATTTTTGTAGACAGGGGCTTGAAAATTCTATAATGATGTTCTCTGATACGATTAATCAGATGGTGTGATTTTCGTTAAGATCGTATGATTTTTAGGGGGTGTTTCCCCCTATTTTCTAAAATGAGGCAAATTTTCTCAGGCTTGTAACTTTTGATGGGTAAGACTAATCTTGATGAAACTTATATATTTAAAATCAGCATTAAAATGTCATTCTTTTGATATAGCTATTGGTATCAAAATTCCGTTTTCTAGAGTTTCGGTTACTATTGAGCCTGGTCGCTCCTTACTACAGTTCGTTACCACGAACTGTTTGATTAAGACGATCAGAATCCACTTTTGTTTTTGAAACTATAATAAAAACATTTCTATAACATTTTGTGCAAATTTCAATTTTAGATTTTATATGTTTAAAAAAGAATTCTAAATTACATATTTTCATATGCATATGTAGCCTATATTGTTGCCTAGTAAATATATCATCAAAAAATATTAATTTATTTTTCTTTTATATTTGTTGAGGTCGCTAAGAAACTCGCAATCATAAATTGGGTCTGGAAATAAAAAAGTTTAAGAAGCCCTGCTCTAGACCTATATGTTATTAAATAAAAAAAAGCGGTTTTTTTAACTGCAAGTAAGGAGTGACATTAAAACTTAAAATGAACAGAAATTATTCCGTATAAGGGGCTTTCCCCTCCTCAGCACCTCGCTCTTTACGCTAAAGTTTGACTCTTTCTAACAACTCCACTTTTTAAAAAACAATAAAAAAAACTTTAGCGTAAAGAGTGAGGTGTTGAGTAGGGGACAACCCCTTTCATATACGGAATGATTTCTGTTCTTTTTAGTTTTAATGTCGCTCCTTACTTGCAGTTAAGAAACCTTGTTTTTTTTTATTTAATTTCTGAACGTTTTTGAATTAATACACGTTTTGATTTTGGCTCACAGCACATGAATATTTAAAACGAAATTTGCATATTAATATTTTTTTGGCTAAATGGCTTTCTCATAGTTTTGATCGGACGATTTTGAAAAAAAGGGGTGGGGGAGGAGGCCTAGTTACCCTCCGATTTTGGTTACTTAAAAATATAACTAGAACTTTTAATTTTTTTAAAGAGCGTTTTCTATTTGTAATAAATATGCGTAACTTACGAACTAACTAACGTAACGAACTTCTATATTTTTGTATATTATGTTACGTATATGAGGGGGTTCGCCCCCTCGTCAATACCTCGCTCCTTACACTAAACCTTGACACTAAAGCTGACGGAAGCCCAAAGGTAGAAAAAAGGAAAATAAAGTGTAACCTGAATTTCCCTGATTTACGAAAAATTCTGAAATTAGACGAAATATATTTTTGCGAATTTATTTTTCCATTTCAGCTCCATAAAAGCTATTTCTATTAGTCAGTATATTTTTAAAAATAATAAAAAAGCACCGAGCAAATATTTTCCAATGGAAGGTATTTCACGCCTAAGAATTGGTTTTAAAAGTTAAAAAATTGTTTTAAAATTTTTACAGTTAAGAAGAAAAGCATGAATTAGAAGTTTCCTTTCTTGGTGGACCAGCATTATGAGTTTTACCAAGGGATGAAACCATGATTAAATTGAATAAAGGGCAATTTTTTCCATTGCCACACATCATGCTGAAGGATCCTCTGCCAGAAAAATGTGTGAGATTGAAATTAACTTTTTGGCGATTTTAGGCGCCATCTCCCCCTTGTAAATTCATCTGATAAAGCTGATTGTTTATTCATCTATTCATTTGAGCACGTAAGTTTTGGTCATGCAATTTACCCCTCTGCCCCTTGCAAATGATGTGAATCGCCAGTGAAACCGAGGTATGACTACACTTCTAAAAATTACACAAGGTTGAACTAGGATAAATATTTGAAAGGCAGTGCAATTCAAATATGAGTGTCCCATCTCAAAATGGACTGTGAATAAATGCGTTTTTCTTCCAGCCTCCATGTCTGTTGTACCGCCGAAAGGCCCATCCCCATCTAAACAAGATGAACAGCGTTACTTTCGAATTCCCTTCGAGGATCTAAGCAGTCAGTCCAAAGGATGGTGGTATGCTCACTTTGACGGGCCTTGGATTGCTAGGCAAATGGAGATCTATCCAGATAAGACTCCAGTGTTGCTGATTAAAGGTAGTTTCATATCACTGTACTTATGTTTTTATTAAAACAACCTAGGCTAATATGTTTTGAATAGGGCTTTGTGTGAACGTTTCTTTTGACGTTGCTTGTTTCATATTAATGTGGGTAGCATTTATTCTGTAAGAGGAAATGAGGCTGTTGTTTTACCCTGCTTTCTGTTTGGCAAGGTTAAATTCAAGGCCATATACAGGAGGGGTAGATTAGGGGGTTTGAACCCTCCCCGAATTGCTTTTCTGACTTGTAATAACTTTAGAAAAATGAATATTAACAAATTCTTGATGTATCTTGTAATTTTTTTGTACTCCCCCCCAAAAAAAACTGTTTTAACCCCCTCCCCCGAAAAAATCCTGGATTTCGTCCTGGTTAAAGTAACTGCTTTCAAGGATTTTTTTTTTATTTGATAGCCTGGATTTTTCTGTTTAAAAACCTATATTGATTTCTAAATAACAGGCACGATTACCTAAACTGGACAAATATTGATAAGACTTTCTATTTGAAGGCCCAAACTCTTTTTTTTTAAGGGTTTAGCCTAATGCAATGTACCAGACAGGCAGATTCTAGCTTTTACGCTTCATGGGACAAAACTTCAGTATGGGAAGTACATTAGGTACTGCTATTTTTTGGAAAATGATACATATCGCTCAACGGAAAGTACATTAGGTACTGTTACTTTTAGAAGAATGACATATCACTCCATGGAAAGCATATTATGTACTACTATTTTAATGTGCAATGGAAAGCACATTAGGTACGTTTATTTCGAAATGATGTATACCACTCAATGGAAAGCACATGGAAAACACAAGAGGTACTATTACTTTTCTAAGAATCATCTCTACTGCTCTTTTTTTAATTAACCCCAATGATACGTAAACAATGATACTAACCCGAATGATACTATACATAGACAATGGGCGCATTTTATAACATACAGGCCTTTCCTTAGGGTTTTGGGGGGTCCTGCTCTCCCCAAATGCATGGTTATTGGATCTTTGAACTATGATGAACAAATGGCTATCCCCCAATTTTGGTTGGACACCTTTGGGGAGAAGTGGGCTTGGGAGGAGACTAGCTGCCCTTCAATGTTTTTTGTCACTTAAAAGGGGTACTAGAACTTACAATTTCTGTTTGAATTAGCCCTCCCCCAATATTATACAACCATTGACCTGCCCAGTTTTGTTATCATCTCTTCAATGGAAGTACCAGTAATTTCCGCAGCATATTATTCGAAACTTGCCTCTAAACTAACTTTAATGGAAACTACGCTGAAGACTATATGTGATAAGGTGACATCCTATGATATGAACGTTCCATCTCCACCCAACCTTTGCCCATATCGTTCACAAAATCCTCTGACAGTTGCGATTTCGAATTTTCCGTCTGGTTTGAATGATTCTGCTAAGCAAGCAACTGATCAAGTTTGTGGGCACAAAGCTGTGCAGAGTATCAAGCCCTCTGGCGCTAAGCTGTTAGTTCGTATTGACAAAATTGCTCCGAAAAATTTTTGTGGTGCAAGCCCTGGCGTACTGTAGAATTCACACGTCAAGGTAAATGAAGAAAATAACCACAGAATACTGAACAGTATACCAGGAGAACTTTGATATTGATATGTTTAAGGGCTATGACAATATGATTGATGTGAAACGCATAGGAAAATCAATGGCAATAAAAGTGACTTTTAAAGATGGAATCACGCTGCTCGGCATAGCAGTGGGATATGAAGTATTCCTAGCTCATATCTTTGTGGGCCCATCACGTTGGTGCCACAAATATCGGTTTCCTAAACACACAATATCCAACTGTGACAGGTATGTGCGTTGCTCTCGTTGTGCTGGGTAGCACAAAACCTCCAGCTCATCCCCATGTTAAGCAGCGAATCCGAAATGCGCCAACTGCAGTACCCTCCATATCATAGAAGTAGAAAATCGTGGCTACAAATGGCTCTTTATAGGTGATTTAAACTGAGATTAAATAAAAAAAAAAACAAGTTTATTTAACTGAAAGTACGGAGCGACATTAAAACTCTAAACGAACCCTATCAGTTGCAGCAGTATTAGTAGCAATAGTAGTAGTAGAGCAATTTATTGAAAATAATCATTTTTTTATATAATAGCACAACAAAAGCGTTCGAATAGTATTCTAATTGACTTGTATTCAAATGGTACAAATAAATATTATTTGTCTCTTAAGGTTAGTAAATAAACTAATAGTAACAATTGAAGGTAAAAAGGTGATGTTGGATAATGAAAGGATCGATCAAGTGGACAGCATCACTTACCTAGGTAGTATTATTAGTAAAGATGGCGGATGCAGTGAAAATATTAAAAGCAGAATAGCCATGGCCCAAACCTTGTTTGTCACCAGATCGTTTTTGGTACCAGACTGACTGATTGTATGTCAAGCTGTACGAAAAATATGGTTGAATTCCACCTACTAGAGCTAAATTAAGAGAAAGGACGAGATGGCTAGAGCACGTTTTGTGGATGAAGGATGACAGATTACCAAAGTTTGTCCTTGCCGGCCAACTGCCTAGGGCAAAAAAAAAGTGGTTCCCAGGATGTAACTCAGATTCTCGTTCATTAATGCATTTTTATTTTACCAAGTATCTTTTGGTAGCAATCTATGTTGACATTTATTTTTGTAGTTTTCAGGTGCTGGTGGATTTTCAGGTGCTTTTGTGGCTGTCTATCAACACATAAGGCAATATTTATCCTCCCTCCTCGTCTTCAAAAGCTTTTCAGCATAAATGAGGTTTGCAGAAATACGCCTAGCATTCAAAGCCGAATTTAATCATAACCTTCTTCTTCTTCTAGGTCAGGATGACATGCAAATGTGCGAACTAAGCTTAGATGAGACTGGACTTACTCGGAAACGAGGAGCAGAGATTTTGGAAATAGAATTCCAACGTGAATGGGACAAGTTTGGTGGAAAACCCTACCAAAGACCAGCCGATAGAATTACTGCCAACGGCAATGCTAAGAGTATAAAGTGAAACTTACAGTATTATAATTTTAAATTTTTCCTGTTTTATCGAAGTAATGAATTCATTGAAAAAAATTTCAACGTAACTTTCGAATTTAATTTTTTTGACAAGGGTTACAGTTAATGCTATCTTATAATAAATGTATAGTTTCTTCTTAATAGTTTTAGCTTTTCTCCTCTTCGCCATGTTATTTTTCGTAGGACTATCAATCAGAATAAGATGGATAATCGGAAGATATTTCAAGCAACACAAAATGAATTCAAACTAAAAAAAGCTAAAAAAGGGTAAAAAACTAAAAAAGTAAAAAAAACTAAAAACGGTAAAAACTACAAAAAAACTAAAAAGAAAAAAAAACTAAAAAGAATAAAAACCTAAAAAAACTAAAAACTGAAAAAGAAAAAAAAAACTAAAAAAAGGAAAAAAATGACAAATAAAGGAGAAAAAGAAAACGAAAAAAAATAAAAAAAAAACTAAAAAAGGTAAATGTATTCAAGCCGAAGTAGCTGAGTTGGTAAAGCGTTATGTTCCAGGTCCGAGAGGTTCCAGGTTCTAAAAAAAACTAAAAAACAGGTAAAAACTACTAAAAAAAACTAAAAAAGCAGAAAAACTAGAAAAAAAAACTAAAAAAATGTAAAAAACTAAAAACTAAAGAAGAAAAAAACTAAAAAAACTAAAAAAGGGTAAAAACAGCAAAAAAACTAAAAAGAAAAAAACTAAAAACTAATAAAAAAACTAAAAACTGAAAAAGAAAAAAAACTAAAAAAAGGTAAAAAACTGAAAAATAAAGGAGAAAAAGAAAACTAAAAAAAAATTAAAATAAAAAAAGGGAATATAAATTACGACCGGGACACTCAAAGAGAAATTACAGACTGGGACACCGGGACACAAATGACGACTGGGACGTGTGTGTTGACTGACGTCATGTTTGTGTGTCGACTAACGTCATGTTTGTCGACTATAAATGACGACTGGGACACAGGGTCACAACTACAACGGGGACGCCCGGGGGCACAGGTGGGATATATAAATGACGATAGGGACACAGGGAATGTTTGATTAGCAATCACCATCAACAAAGCTCAACGGCAATCATTAGAATAATGAGGTATAGATCTGAATACGGATTATTTTTCCCATGGACAATTATATGTTGCATGTTCAAGAGTCGGTAAACCTGACAATCTATTTATATGTACAGACAATGGGACAGCGAAGAATGTTGTATATTCGCAAGTTTTACGTAGTTAAAAACATATATATATATGTATATATATATATATATATATATATATATATATATATATATATATATATATATATATATATATATATATATATATATTCACAGGTGGGACACAGGGACACAACTACAATGGCGCGTAACTAATATGGCGCGTAACGACTTACGTGCGCGGGGGGGCGCGAAGCGGCACCCCAACAGCTAGTATTTATATATAGCACCAACAGCTAGTATAACATATACCACCACTATATATATATAGTATATATATATATATATATATATATATATATATATATATATATATATATATATATATATATATATATATATATCTATGTAAAACTAAGTTGTTTGTCTGTGTACTGACGTCATGTTTGTCGACTGACGTCATTATAAGGATTGAGCAGTATGTTGTCATGAAGTTGTTTGTTGACTGACGTCATGTTTGTCAACTGATGAAATTACAGACCGGGACACAAATGACGAACGGGACACTGGGCCACAGGGAATATAAATGACGACCGGGGCACTCAAAGAGAAATTACAGACTGGGACACCGGGACACAAATAACGACCGGGATAAATTACGACCGGGACACAGGGACACAACTACAACGGGGACGCTGGGGGCACAGGGGGATATATAAATGACGACCGGGACACAGGGAATGTTCGAAGAGAAATTACAGACCGGGACACCGGGACACAAATGACGACTAAGACACATGGAATATAAATGACGACCGGGACACTCAAAGAGAAATTACAGACTGGGACACCGGGACACAGGGAATACAAATGACGACCAGGACACACGGACACCGCTACAACGGGGACGCCGGGGGCACAGGGGGATATATAAATGACGACGGGGACACAGGGAATGTTCGATTAGCAATCACCATCAACAAAGCTCAAGGGCAATCATTAGAATAATGAGGTATAGATCTGAATACGGATTGTTTTTCACATGGAAAATTATATGTTGCATGTTCAAGAGTCGGTAAACCTAACAATCTATTTTTATGCACAGACAATGGGACAGCGAAGAATGTTGTATATTCGCAAGTTTTGCGTTGTTAAAAACATATATATATATCTATCTAAATTCACAGGTGGGACACAGGGACACAACTACAATGGCGCGTAACGACTTACGCGCGCGGGGGGGCTTGGGGTGGCGCGAAGCGCCACCCCAACAGCTAGTATCTATATATATATATATATATATATATATATATATATATATATATATATATATATATATATATATATATATATATATATATATATATAATTTGTCTGTCGGTCTGTCGAGTGACGCCATGTCATCATGTCGTCCTGTCGTTATTAAGTTAGTTGTCGTCATGTTTGTTATGACGATGACGTCATTAAAGGTATTTAAGAAAATCATTCAAAGACAAATGTTTAATTGTAAGAAGATCGTGGACGGAAAAATGTTTAATCGTAAAATGACTGAAGAACCTACAATGGCAACAGCCGAGGAAACTGCTCAAAAGACAAATTTTTAATTGTAAGAAGATCGTGGACGGAAAAATGTTTAATTGTAAAATGACTGAAGAACCTACAATGGCAACAGCCGAGGAAGCTGCTCAAAGATTCTATGCTAAAAAACTTGCGGCTGATAGAGAAAGTAAGAAAAGAAAGCGTGCCGAGGAAAAAATAAAAAAAAAGAAAAACTGAAAAATAAAGGAGAAAAACAAAACTAAAAAAAAAAATAAAAATAAAAAAAAAACTAAAAAGGTAAAAACTCCAAAAAAAACTAAAAAGAAAAAAGAAAAAAAAACTAAAAAAAGGCAAAAACCAAAAAAACTAAAAAGAAAAAAAGGGGAAAAACACAAAAATTTATTTCATCATATACCAATTCAAAAACGAATGTATATACAGACCGGGACACTGGGACACAAATGACGACCGGGACACAGGGAATATAAATGACGACCGGGACACAGGGACACAACTACAACGGGGACGCCGGGGGGCACAGGGGGATATATAAATGACGACGGGGACACAGGGAATGTTCGATTAGCAATCACCATCAACAAAGCTCAAGGGCAATCATCAGAATCATGAGGTATAACTAAAAAAAAACTAAAAAAAAGGTAAAAAACTAAAAAAAAGACCAATTCAAAAACGAATGTATATACAGACCGGGACACCGGGACACAAATGCGACCGGGTATACGACCGGGACACAGGGAATATAAATGACGACCGGGACGCTCAAAGAGAAATAATAGACTGGGACACCGGGACACAAATGACGACCGGGACACAGAGACACAACTACAACGGGGACGCCGAGGGGCACAGGGGGATATATAAATGACGACGGCGACACAGGGAATGTTCGATTAGCAATCACCATCAACAAAGCTCAAGGGCAATCATCAGAATAATTAGGTATAGACCTGAATACGGATTGTTTTTCCCATGGACAATTATATGTTGCATGTTCAAGAGTCGGTAAACCTGACAATCTATTTATATGCACAGACAATGGGACAGCGAAGAATGTTGTATATTCGCAAGTTTTACGTAGTTAAAAACATATATATATATATATATATATATATATATATATATATATATATATATATATATATATATATATATATATATATATATATATATATATATATATATATATATATATATATATATTCACAGGTGGGACACAGGGACACAACTACAATGGTGCGTAACGACTTACGCGCGCGGGGGGACTTAGGGTGGCACGAAGCGCCACCCCAACAGCTAGTATATAAATATATATATATATATATATATATATATATATATATATATATATATATATATATATATATATATATACATATATGTATACATACACAAATATATATATATACATAAATATATATATACATAAATATATATACATATATATATATATATATATATATATATATATATATATATATATATATATATATATATATATATATATATATATATATATATATATATAGCAGCTGTTGGGGTGGCGCTTTGCGCTTTGCGCCACCCCAACACCTAGTTTGTGTTGAAAAGGTAAAAAAAGGTAAATGTATTCAAGCCGAAGTAGCTGAGTTGGTAAAGCGTTATGTTCCAGGTTCTAGGTCCAAGAGGTTCCAGGCTCGAACCTTGGCTTTAGCATTAATTCAAAAGAAGAAAAAAACTAAAAAAGGTAATAACTAAAAAAAAACTAAAAAAGCTAAAAAACTAAAAAAGCTAAAAAAAGGCAAAAAACTAAAAACTAAAAAGAAAAAAAACTAAAAGAAGGTAAAAACTAAAAAATGAAAAAGAAAAAAAAGGAAAAAAAAACTGAAAAATAAAGGAGAAAACTAAAAAAAAATAAAAATAAAAATAAAAAAAATAAAAAAGGTAAAAACTACAAAAAAATAAAAAGAAAAAAGAAAAAAAACTAAAAAAGCTAAAAAAGGTAAAAACCAAAAAAAAAAACTAAATAGAAAAAAAGGAAAAAAACAAAAAATTTATTTCATCATATACCAATTCAAAAACGAATGTAGCCTATATACAGACTGGGACACAGGGAATAAAAAAAACTAAAAAGAATATACTAAAAAACTGAAAAAGCTAAAAAACTAAAAAAAATAAAAAAGGTAAAAAACTAAAAAAGAAAAAAACTAAAAAAAAGGTAAAAACTACAAAAAAACTAAAAACTAATTAAAAAACTAAAAACTGAAAAAGAAAAAAAAACTAAAAAAAGGAAAAAAACTGAAAAATAAAGGAGAAAATAAAACTAAAAAAAAAAAATAAAAATAAAAATGAAAAAAACTAAAAAAGGTAAATGTATTCAAGCCGAAGTAGCTGAGTTGGTAAAGTGTTATGTTCCAGGTTCTAGGTTCGAGAGGTTCCAGGTTCGAACCTTGGTATTACAGACTGGGACACCGGGACACGAATGACGACTGGGACGTGTGTCGACTGACGTCATGTTTGTGTGTCGACTGACGTCATGTTTGTCGACTATAAATGACGACTGGGATACAGGTGGGATATATAAATGACGATGGGGACACAGGGAATGTTTGAATAGCAATCATCATCAACAAAGCTCAAGGGCAATTTTAGAATAATGAGGTATAGATCTTAATACGGATTGTTTTTCCCATGGATAATTATAGGTTGCATGTTCAAGAGTCGGTAAACCTGACAATCTATTTATATGTACAGATAATGTGACAGCGAAGAATGTTGTATATTCGCAAGTTTTACGTGGTTAAAAACATATATATATATATATATATATATATATATATATATATATATATATATATATATATATATATATATATATACATATATATATATCTATATTCACAGGTGGGACACAGGGACACAGCTACAATGGCGCGTAACGAATATGGCACGTAACGACTTACGCGCACGGGTGGGCGCAAAGCACCCCACCAACTAGGTGTTGGGGTGGCGCGAAGCGCCACCCCAACAGCTAGTTACTTTATAGATTAGGTTCTAGAAAGAGCCCTCTCGAGTTTTGATGGTGTCGTTATGGGACTGGGCATTAACATGTCTAACCTGGAATTTGCGGATGTTTGCTCTTGCTGCTGATCCAGAAACTGCATAAGAAGTTCTAAATGAAATAGCATATTTCTTTCAGCTACTGGGTATGAAGATCAATACGGTCGAAACTTAAGTCATGGACCTAAATATACAGACAGATTATCAGCTTTTGCTTTACAGGCAAGAACTGGGAAAAGTCGAAAGCTTCACTTATCTAGGCTTGCTAATATACTCTAGTGGAGGCCGTGACCTCGAATTACAGAACAGAATCAACAAAGCCCAAGCCATATTCTCTCAACTTTCCCGCCATCTGTGGAACCGATGGGAGATCATTTTGAAGACAAACATTTGTGTCTACAGGTAGGTCGGTTCTATTCCTGAGGTAGATACTCCGACAGAATCTCAAATGCTGAAGTGCGTCACCGCTGTTGTAACATCCAGCCTAAGGCCACGATCGTCAAACAGAGTATACCGCGTTTTCTTGGCAATGTCCTGAGAAGATCCAATGACCGCATCATTAAGTGCTTCTAGTTGTTCCTCTGTCAGATTGGTGTTCAACTGAAAAGTTGGTGGGCAACTGTCAAAAACGACCTCGGCACGATTGGTGGATTCTGGAAGTTTGGCAGAAAGTGGGAGAGCTGCTGGCTCCAGTTTGCTTAAGAGCTGGCACGAGATCACGACAAATAGGAGTTAATCCTAAGGAGTCTTCTAGATGCTGGGTGAAGCGTTCACGTCTGGTCCCGCAGCAAGTACAAATAAGGAAGTACTTAACAATCAGTTTCAACCAACGTCCTTAGCCGAATCTAAGATATTCCCACTACATTCCGTCTTAGTCGTTACTAAGATATTGTACATTCGTCTTTCAAACAAGCTGGTAGAACACTGAGTCTTTTTATTTAGTTCAGCACCTCCTTCGAAATTTCCTGGAAGTTTTAAACAAAATAGTCTTAGCAGTTTATCCATAAATTGATTATTATCCATAAACTGCATACATCCATATTATATGTATGCATATAGTGTCTTTTGATATAGATCAATGTCTCCCCTAACATGTCCTGCAAGTTCCAACTTAATTCACTTAGTCATTCCTGAGATATTGCAGATATGCCCTTTTGACAATCTGGATACAAATGGCGTATTTTATTTTCTCAGTCCCCCCACAACATTCCCCATATGTTTCAACCGAAAAACTTTAGCCATTCCCGAGATATCACAGATATGCCGTTTAAACGAACTCAATGTATTTAGAATATTTTTAATTTAGTTCAGTATCTTACTTGAAATTTCCTGAAATTTTAAATGGATTGACTTAGCCGTTCCCAAGATATTGCACATACGTCCTTGAAGTAATCTGGATGCAGATAATGTCTTTTGATTTAGCTAATTCCCCTTAACGTGTCCAAAAAACTTTGAACTTAATGCCCTTAGCCATTCTTGAGATCCTGAAGATCAGCCATTTTGACAACCTGGATGCACATTTATCTGTTTAATTAGTCTAAGGCCCTTTAGCTCAACTTTCATTGAAGGCTTAATTTGAAAATCCTAAGCTGTTCGTGAGATAAGCCGTTCTTAAAATATTACAAATACGGTATTTTGACATACTGCTTGCGGAAAGTGTGTTTTGGTTTAATATCCCCCCTAACCATTTCCTAAGAGTTTCCCCTCAATACCATCAACGTTTCGTTAAATATTGTAGATACAGCCTTTTGACATCCTGGATACACGTAATGTCTTTTGATTTAGTTAAATATCTCGCAAAATTCCATGAGTTTCATATTAATACCCTTAGCTGTTCCTTGAATGTTGTATATACATTATTTTGATAAGCAGGATGAACGTATTGTCTTTTGATTTGGTTCACCATCCCCCTTAACATTTCTTGAAGTTTCAACTAAATGCCCTTCACCGTTCCCGAGATATTGTGGATACGTCCCCTAGGTAACCTAGATGCATGGAGTGACTTTTGATTTAGTTCTACAGCCCCCTGAACTTGCACTGAAAGTTTCAACATCATACCCTTAGCCATTCGTGAAATATTTTGCTGATGTATCCGGTTGACAATCTAGTTTCCCATTGTATCTTTTGATTTAGTTCAACATGTCCTGTAAGTACCAACTTAATACCCTCAGCTGTTCCTGAGACATCACAGATTGCGAAGCTACTTTGTCTTGAGGCAACTTAGTGTCGCTGTTAGTCCTAAGCAGGGCTCTATCCAGGATTTTTCCGGGGTGTGTGGGGGGATGTGAATGATTTCTTTTCGGGGAGGGTAACAAAAAACCTCAAAAAACGCTCATTTTTTACGTTTTTACAAGTCGGACAAAAATTTCGGGGGGAAGGGTCAAACCTTCTACCCTCTGGATACGGTCTTGGCTTACAATCAGGATACATACATTTAATTTTGATTTAATTCAAACTCCCCCTCACCGTTTCTTGTAGTGTCACCTTAATACCCTTTGCCTTTTCAGTCACATCTAGGAGCAAACATGCCCCACCCCTTTCCCAACAATAAATTTTTGTACCTAGGCAGGTTTTTTTTTAAATAATGCAACTATGCCTAGTGTTTAATTTTATTCAGCTATTCATAACAGCTGCGGCAACAATGACCAATTAAAGCTTTGAGGATGTTTATTGCTGTTGACGTACTGTTAGATTGTTTTTCCAAAATCATGTCTCAAATATTTAATTTTAATTGCCAAAATTTTGCCAAATCATGCTGTAATATCCACTCGAGTTTTCAAGGTTTAAAAAGCCTGTTAAAATCTTCAGCTTCTGAAATTAAACTCCGAGGGAATATCGACCATAATATACTAATTGCTTTCAAGTTTATTTGGCATTTAGAGAGGTATTTATGGAAATAAACATAAAATAACATTAGTGTGGTTTAGTTTTGTCCAAAAGAAGTCACTTAGTTTTGTTACTCCCAAAATGCAAATTAATTAGCGACTTTCCGATTTTCAGAGGCAATGAATATTACAAAGATTTTTGTCATCTAAGATTTGGCAATTTTACTTACTACTAAATTCAAACTCATTATCAAATGATTGGAAATTTAAAATGTTATGTTGAAAAGGGATATAATTTTTCGAAATTTATTTTTGAAAATGAAAATTTTCCAAATTAGAATAGTCAATGTGAACATAAGCATCGGCAATATTTGGTTATTAGCTTTTCTGTTAGTTTTTTTTTATCATGAGTTAGATTTTGATATTCTTTTATTTTTAGCCTTTCTTCTATTTTGATGGGAATTGCTATTGTTCATATATCTAAAATTTTCTAATATGTATATTTTCGTTACGTAAAATTTCTTTTTGTTTCTAGCTGTTGAAAGACTTTAGAAGTCAGTTAATAATTTGGGTGTCATCAATTTATGGGCCAGGTTTTTTCATCGTGATTATGGATACCTTTTTATTTTTTTGATATATGCATTGAGAATTGTGTTACTGTGTGTTGTTTACTATTTTAATAGAATATATTTATGCTTGTTATTTTTTTAATTTGTACTTAAATGTGTTGTCCTTGTCTGTCTTTATTATTCATAATAAGTAAAATAACAAAACTTTGGTTTTATTTTAATCATCTCTTCGCAAAAAAACACCTTAAACAATAATCAAGTAACAGTAAATATTTGATCAAAAGGAAATTGCTTGCGTAGCATAGGGATAACCTCTTAAATCTGTTTTTTAACCAACTTAAAGGCTAATACCGAAATAATTACTAGGCGTCAGACTAATATCCCATGGCTTTGTCAGGAAAAGGCTAATAAACTTTCCACGTAGGTGGAAAATACGACAAATTAAAGTGTTTAGCACTCCATGATGCTTCGTGCTAAAATAGCACCTTTTATACTCCAGAAGAAGGCCGCTCATAAAACACTTGACTACAGGGGGCTTCCCTACCAAGACACCTCCGTACGACATTTTCTATTAATTGCAGTATTAACAATTCTTGAGCATGAAAGGTAAAGCCAAAAAGAAGGAGTCACCTCCAGTGCTATTTACCACCTTAGAAAGACGCATGGACATTTTTCCCTGAGAAGACTTATTATGCTTCATCAACAAGTGTCAGTTAGTCTCTTAAACGGCTCTAGGAAACACCAGGTTTGGAGGCTCTTTACAGTTGCCATGTAGATATGGACCTAAAATAAAATAAAACCGCATCCCAATTTAAGTGGAAGGAAAGAAATCATGATTGTTTTACTGAACTAACCTATTTCGAGATGGCACTGTTTACTGTAACTTTAATCAATACGCTTACAGTTATATTAACTTTAAGGGAGGAACGGAGTGGAGGAGAAAATATGTTTCTTCTTCTATCAGCCCCAGATATCCAAAGAAATGTTGACAATGCTGTCGGTTTGGAAGAATTGGAGTCAGCTAATAACCTTTGGAGCTACTTGACGTTACTTGCTGGGATTAGCGGAAAGGAAGGTACGATATTTGCAGAAAAGGGTGAGGATTCAATAAATCTTGAATATGACGAATATGCCGAAGAAAGTTTTTCAGATTTAGATGATCATGAAATTTTAAAGCGTTTCTTTATACATGATATAATTGCTAATAGCTCCCAAGAAAAGTTTGTTACTTACTCCGTCCCGCCGGCAAAACGGAACAGTAAAGAGAAAGACAATACGGTAAAAGATAAAAAGAAAAAGAAGCAGAGATCTCGAAGAAAAAATTGGAGAGAAAGTGAAGGAACTATTTGTCCAGATCCTGCAACTTTAACACCAATTATCACCAAGGGGAATATTCCGCGAAGAGGAAAGCGATATCCTGATCATTTGGATCCGATAATGAGGTACAGGCTGTTAGCCCGATCCGGAGGTAAGCTAATTTCCTTATATCGTCTCATGGATCAGTTCACCTTTTAAACCCTTCCAATGCAAGGAAAAGAACCAAAGAAGTATGTGAGTGAAACGCCTGAAGGTTTTTTTTGGAAGGAAGAATCCCTTTGAACAAGTTTTTGAAAAAATCTTGGAACTTTCTCTTTTTTAAGTTTAACTGAAAAGTTCACTTCTCTGAAATTGCAATCCTTGTCATAGTGGTTCTATTTTAAGTAGGGTTTTAGTCAAAATAACATTTTTGTTGACGTTTTTAGGCCTACCGATTTTCCTTGAATCTTTTAAGCCTTGCAAGTAGGATAAAACTAAAAGTGTAAAGTTGAATAGAGTATATTAGCTAGCCTAGATAAGTGAAGCTTTCGACTTTTTCAAGTTCCTGTCCGTAAAGCACAAGCTGATAATCTGACTGTATATTTAGGTCAATGACTTTAGTTTTGACCGTATTGATCTTCATAGGCTCTCATTTGGCCTGTAGCTCTTTTTCTCATACATTTGTCTCCCTGGAACAAAAAAGGCCTAAATCCATGAAAAATAAGTATTCGGATTTGTACTATTATTTGTGAAAAATTTTTTTTGTCAATGTTTCATTGTCTAATGGAAAATTTAACCCGTTTTTCTACATAATATTTCGTTTTAACTATTATAGCAACATTCTTTTTAACAACCACAATGCGAATAGTGCCTTTCCATTTAGAGCAACATTTCCTGAAGGTTTCAGTTAAGTAAACTTACCCGTTGCTGATATGTGTCCTTTTGACAACCTGGATGCACTTGCGTCCCCATACCCTCGTCCATTCCTGAGATAGTGCAGATATGCCCTCTTAACAACCCGAATTACATAATGTCTTTTCATTTAGTTCACATTCCCTCGACGTTACTTGAAAGTTTCAGCTCAACATTCTTAGTCCTTTCTGAGATAGTAAAAATCTTCCTTTTCCACAACAAAAAAAATGCAGATACACAATTTTCATTATAAGAATGTAGTTACACAGCTTCCAATTCCCATTAAAAAAAATTTAGTTACACAATTTACAGTTTCCATTATTTACGGCCCTTGCCCCATAGCTCATGGTGATCTTATCATCCTTGGAGGTATATTTATTGGATTTTTCAACTATATTCAGCAAAATTGTTACCAACAAATTTTAATAGGATGTCGGTAGAGATTATAGAGGAATAGCAAAAGAGGCCAAGGGAGGGGGCTAGTTGCCCTTCAATTGCTTTTAATTCTTAAAAATAATAATATAAATTTCAATTTCCAATTAAATGAGCCCCCTCCGAAATTATTGTGATCACCTCTCGCATAAAAGCAATATTAGAAAAATAAATACATTGAAGGCTAATGGCTCTGGTCAATGGTAGAAATACGAGGCAATAATTTCTTATTCAATGTTAATTGTGTCGCCTGTCAAACAGTTCGTGATAACGAACTGTAGTAAGGAGCGACCCGGCTCAATAGTAAACGAAACTCTAAAAACGAAATTGAGATACCAATAGTTACATCAAAACCCAGCAAAAACATCATCAGATTCAGCGTATCAGAGAACCCTAATGCAAAAGTTTCAAGCTCTTATCTACAGAAATTTGGAGTTCTGAATATTTTGCCAGAAGACAGATCAGAAATGCGTGTTTATTTGTTTGTTTGTTTTTTTTTTCTCAGGGGTGATCGCATAGACCCGGTGGTCTTAGAATGTTTGGAGAGGGCTCAATCTAACGGAAATTAAAAGTTCCAGTGCCCTTTTTGAGTGACCATAAATTGGAAGGCACCTAGGCCCCCTCCCACGCTCATTTTTTCCAAAGTCACCGGATCAAAATTTGTAGATGGTCATTTTGTTCAGCATGGCTGAAAAACCTAATAACTATGTCCTGGGGATGACTTAATCCCCCACAGTCTCCGGGGGAGGGGTTGCAAGTAACAAACTTTGACCATTGTTTACATATAGTAATGATTATTGGGAAGTGTACAGATGTTTTCAGGGGGAATTTTTTGCGCTAGGGTGAAAGTGGGTCAGAGGGTGGGGGTTACATGGGAGGATCTTTCCATGAAGGGATTTATCATGAGGGAAGTTATTTTTAAAAAATGAGAGAATAGATAAAAAAAGGTTTTTTTTTCAACTGGAAGCAAGGACCAGTGTCAAAACTTAAAACGAACAGGAAATCTTACGTATATAAGGGGACTCGTCTCCTCCACAATACCTTGCTCTTTACGCTAAAGTATTTTTAGTAATTTCAACTAATTACTCTATGACCTTTGTGATTCAGGTGCTATTCTTAAAGAATTGGGACAAAATTCAAGCTTTCAAACAGTTCGTGGTAACGAACTGTAGTAAGGAGCGACCCGGCTCAATAGTAACCGAAATTCTAAAAATGGAATTTTGATACCAATAGTTGCATAAAAAAAATCACATTTTAATGATGATTTTAAATATATAAGTTTCATCAAGATTAGTCTTACCCATCTAAAGTTACGAGCCTGAGAAAATTTGCCTCATTTTAGAAAATAGGGGGAAACACCCTCTGAAAGTCATAGAATGTTAACAAAAACCACACCATCAGATTCAGCGTATCAGAGAACCTTATTGTAGAAGTTTCAAGCTTCTATCTAGGAATTTCACATTTTTTGCCAGAAGACAAATCACGGATGCGTGTTTATTTGTTGTTTTTTTTCCCATGGGTGATCGTATCGAATCAGTGGTCCTAGAATGTCACGAAAGGGCTCATTCTAACGGAAATTAAAAGTTCTAGTTCCCTTTTTAAATGACCAAAAAAATTGGAGGTCACCTAGGCCTCCTCCCACGCTCATGTTTCCCCCAAAGTCACCGGATCAAAATTCTGAGATAGCCATTTTATTCACGATAGTCGGAAAACCTAATACCTATGTCTTTGGGGACGACTTACTCCCCTGCAGTCCCCGTGGGAGGGGCTGCAAGTTACAAACTTTGACCTGTGTTTACATATAGTAATGGTTACTGAGAAGTGTACAGACGTTTTCAGGGGGATTTTTCGGTTGGGGGAGAGTTGAAGGGGGGTTAAGTGGGAGGGTCTTTCCATAAAGGAACTTCTCATGGGGAAGAGACTTTCAATGGAGGGGGCGCAGGATTTTCTAGCATCATTTAAAAACAATGAAAAAATAAATATGAAAAGTTTTTTCTACAGAAAGTGAGAAGCAGCATTAAAACTTAAAACAAACAGAAATTACTCCGTATATGAAAGGGGCTTTTCCTCCTCAGCGTCCCGCTCTTTACGCTAAAGTTTTTTACTGTTTTAAAGTGTAGAGTTAAGAGAAAGAGTCAAACTTTAGCGTAAAGAGCGGGGCGTTGAGGAGGAAAAGCCCCTTTCATATACGGAGTAACTTCTGTTCGTTTTAAGTTTTATTGTCGCTCTTTACTTTCATTTAAAAAAACTTGTGTTTTTGTTTATTTACATATAGTAATGTTTACTGAGAAGTGTACAGACGTTTTCAGGGGGATATTTTGGTTTAGGGGGGAAAGTTGAGGGGGGGGGGGGTTACGAGGGAGGATATTTCCATGGAGGAAATTCTTATGGGGGAAAAGAATTTCAATGAAGGGGGCGCAGGATTTTAATTAAAGTTTGACTCTTTTTCTCAATTCTACTTTATTAAACAGAAAAAAAATCTAGCGTAAAGAGCGGGGAGTTGAGAAGGGAACAGCCCCTTTCATACGCGGAATAATTTCTGTTCGTTTTAAGTTTTAATATCGCTCCTTACTTTCAGTTGGAAAAACTATTTTTTTATTTAGTAGCGTAAAGAGCGGGGCGTTGAGGAGGAAAGGCCCCTTTCATATACGGAGTAATTTCTGTCCGTTTTGAGTTTTAATGTTGCTCCTTACTTTCATTTAAAAAAACTTGTTTTTTTATTTAATAGTGTAAAGAACGAGGTATTGACGAGGGGCAAGTCCCCTCATATACTTAATAAAAATATACAAATATAGAAGTTCGTTACGTAAGTTTCGTATATTTGCTACTAATAAAAACGTTCGTAAAAAAAGTTCTAGTTGCATTTTTAAGTAACCAAAAATTGGAGGGCAACTAGGCCTCATCCCCCAACCCTTTTTTGTATCAAAATCGTTCGATCAAAACTATGAGCCAAAAAAATATCAAAGAGTATAAGTAAGTTACAAGAGTGGAAACTGTTACTAGTGCCAACAAAAGAATAACCAACGTCATCTAGCACTTGGCGTTTCTTGGTATCTTAGTGTAAAACTAAGGCAAAGTTAGTGTAATTAGTTTAACTAGCTAAACCAGTAAAGTTTAAGTGTCTGATCTCTGTTTCTGAGGAAAAATACCATTACAAAGCTTGAAAAATGTCAAAAATGGCAAATGCTAGATGACTATAGGAATTTTTGTCGATACTAGCGCTAGTTTCGTTCTTCTAGGTTACCCCTACACTTTCGATACATTCGCAATTTGAATAAAATTTCAATTCTAATCTCACATATTATTATCATAAAAATTTTTTTTAACGAGGCGAAACCACATTTAAAAACTAAATGTATACTATTTCAATATTAGAATTCGTGCACTGTTCAGTGCACCTATTGCCCAAATTACTTTAAAATTTTTACAATACGAGTCGAGGTGAAACGGAACTCGGTTAAAGTGAATCCGATCACTGCAATCGATCTGCAGATTCTACATGATTAGCTGCAAAGGAAAATAAGAAAAGAATGATTTTCGTCTCCCTATTAAGGTGTATGGGGAATAATCGTTAGAAGAGATTAATGTCAACTTCATACACAATATTGACAAGAAAGTGGGCGATTTTTCTATGCCAATTAATGAGTCTGGAAAATTATAATGTGGAAAGAAGGTAAGTTTGCCTTGAAGGGTATATCTTATTAAGACAGGGGATATAAATTAATTTTGACAATAGTGGCTAAAATTTCACGTCTTTAATGTAATTTCTCACAGGAAAGAGCTTAATAGACCATAATCACAATAGATGCCCTGACTTAGTATAGAGCGGAGGGGCTTCCATGCAATTTTTTGGCTTTTTTATATCGGAAAAAAGGGCGTACAAAATTAGAGGGGGCCCAGTCACCTGAAAATTGAAAGCTCTTAGTTGGCTTTTTCGTAAACATCAAAAATGATTGCATTGACAACCAGCCCTCCTGCCACTATCTTGTTTGTCCCCGGTGAATCCTGCGATTCCACATGGCATCCGATCATACTTTTTGGGATAGCCATTGCCAGAATGTCCAATAAATATGCCTCTGAGGTTCCAGTTTACACGTATCCGCAGGGGCAAGGGACTAAATTATAAAGGACGCCCATTGGTCATTGATTTTAGGGGAAAAGTGGTAGGTATGTTTTCAGGGGTGCGAATTAGGAGGGAGGGGTTGAGTGGCTGTATCCATTCTAGATTTTGAAATTCCTTTTTTGGTATTTTCATTGAAAAATACCTTTTTATTGGTATTTTCACCAGAAAAAATCGTATAAACAAGAAATTTACCCCCTCCTTAAGTTTGAAAAGCATGTCCCCCCTGAGTTCTTGTGAATTGACACCACTGCATTGGCTCTCCAATTGGCTTGAAACTTTCAGCGTTCGGTCCCTGCTCCGATTCTTCTTAGTCTTCTTAGGAAGAAGGTATTCGGAGGCCGAAAATTAGGCTCGAAGTATTTGTCTCTTACCAATTTTAGTCTTAAATCCGTGAGTCCTTTGACGAAGAGGACCCTAATCAACAACAAAAATTTTAAGTTAGAGCATATGATTTTGAAAAATAAGCCTAAAACTATTAATTCCAATAAGCTTGAAACTTGAATTTACGGAAGATAGTTTCGTAACCACATAGGGTTGCCATAACAAAGAATACAAAATGATCAAATGAAGAATGAGAATGGAATTTTATAAGACCAAGGACAATACTAGACAAAACAAGACGAATATTTTGGGAGGACAACTGCTTCCATTTTTCAGCGGTATAAGAGAAAGTTTCAGAGAAATATCTCCACATTTTCTGAGCGAAAATGCGAACGAAACAATCTGGATCAAAATAAAAAGACAAAAAGAAACATCGCAGAAAGTAAAATTATTCAAAAACCAAATTAGGTGAATTAGAAAAATCAAAGAACGCGGAAAAAAAAAGATGAAATCAAAATGAATAGAACCAAATAATCACTACAAAACAAACAAATAAATAATACGAGATTGATTTGTTCAAAACTGGGAACACAAATGAGCCAAAAGTCGTTTAATCTCGGTTAACTGGGACTCTCAGGATATATATCTCAGGAAAATATGGGCCCAGGTCAAGAAAATCACCGGACTATGATCATTTTTATTAGCTCAGATCAATTTTGGTAATACTAAAAATTGCGCTCAAATTTGTTTTATTTCTGATGTGCTTGACAACTGCACTCATAAGCTCTCAGGACAAGTGGACCCCAGTGCAGAAAAATTAAAAGTAAATTTGGCTGAATTGGTTTTTGATGCCCCAAAAAATAAGACCAAACTTTGTTTTGTCTCATATATGAAAACTTGTTTGTCATGTAAATAGGGCAAGGGAATTTTAATAAAGACACATAATTTTGGGGATTTTGTTTATCAAATTAGAATGTAATATTACGTACCGATTGTATCAAAAATTACAGACGCTCACACAGGGTAAGGGTACATCAATGGAGGGCAAAAAATATTAAAACAATAATCCTTTGTCCAAAACAGCATTATTAGTACAAAAAAATGGTGCAAAAAATAAAAGCACTTAAAGCAATGACATGCACATCAGCTTTGAGATTTTTCTTATCATAGTATCTTCCGTACAAAAGATATTTCATAATATAAAATAATGGAACCTGAACTTTTTCTACAGACTTCTAAACCACTCTCCTTCAACGCAATAATGGTAACCAGTGACGCAACAATGGTAATTAGTGACGTAACCAGGTGGTGCGGACCACGTAGGGTGGAACTCTCCAGGTGTTGACACCAAGAAAAGAAAGTGGAAGGTCGCTTCTGAGGTATATTAAGATTACAAACGATTTGAGGGGATTCTCCGTCATTAATTTTAGCTATTAATGCTTGAGGCTTTTGGGTGTTGGTTAGTTTTTGTGCAGATAACTAAATTGCAATAGTCTCTGCAAAGAGGCACGTTGAGACTCATAAGCATTAAAAACCCTTCAATCACATGCAGTACTGCGTACTCCAGTCTCTGACCCAACCACGTGCTTCTTCAATAAATAAGATTATTCAATCAATACCTTAATCCCCTTCTTCCCCTTATGTACAACCATTTCACCCAATTTAAGTTGAAAAAAATCAAATAAAGCTGAAAGTAAACAAGTAAAATTAAACATCATCTAGTTTAGACTATGATTATCTTTACTATATTTTATATCTTGAACTAACTAATTCCTTAAGTTTTATTTTCGTAAGATCTGACGGAGCTCTTACAACTTCTAATTAAGACTAATATTAACATCTAATTAGGACAACTTAATTAACTCTATTTCTTACCAGAGGAAGTGCTCTAGGGCCGCCAAAGTAAAGAGCCATATGGGTAAAATGTTTAATTTCCTTTTTTTCTGTTCACTTATTTCTAGTGCCCTTTTTAAGTGTCCAAAGTGATTAGAGGGTAACAAGCTCCCCTCTTGTTCCCTTCTGTGCCACCCGATCCTCTGTAACTCTCAAGACATCTGATCAAAATTTGAGATATCCGTTTTGTTTAGAATAGTTGGAGGGTCTAACTATTAGTCTACTACTGTTTAGAGGCCTCCCCCCAGGCCACTCAGCGTGTCCCCAGGTGGCGATAGGGGAACGCCCGACATATATGTTGGGTACCTCCATAGGAGGCACGGACTAAGGAGGGACTTTGTCTCTGGGGGTCCATAATAGAAACTGGAGCACCCTCGTCTGGGGCCATAAATGCAGATGGAGAGGAATAAGGTCTCTCAAATGTACGCTCAACATGATTCACCAGCGTGTTCACACGTCCCATGAGTTACAAACCTTGTGCCAGTTATGGGTTAAATTGCATGGTGACGCAGAACACCATCGTGGGAGGATGCTCTATAGAAGGACAACTATGGCAGGGCAAAAATCCAGATCTTTGGACAACAGCCTCTTCAAAGGGCTGCCCCGAACCTTTCGGGATACCTGCAAGACTGAGGACCTTGCGGTCAACTTTCCACTTGAGGCACGACAGCCCTAGAGGAAATTATATCCTAGTAAACGACACAGCATTCGATTGGGATTCTGATTAATGGATATTTCTTCTGGACTTGGTCTGTTTTGACAGGCGTTTTCGGGCTGAAAAACCTCTTCCAAGCTAATTTATCTACTATGGGCTTCCTTCCCTTAAGAGCGTAATAATTGAGGCATAAATATATAATGAGTCGAAGGTAATAGACTCGAGATTGTCTGTGCAGGACTTTGACTCTTGTTGATAGAAGAGCATCGCCAAGTGCTGAAAACCATGTTGTGACCATAATGGGCCCAGAATTGCACAGAGCTTCCATTCATGCTTGAGGTTCCAGGGACTTCTTGCTGTCTGGTTCTAAGCCGGATTAAGCGCTTCGGTGTAGACTTGAGGAGATATGTTGAACCCCTCGTCCTGCACTGGTATCCGGGATCAGTGCTTTTCCTGAGGCAAAAATAATTTCGAAGATTTAAAGAACATGAAAATTGAAACTTGGAAAGTTACGACGTTAAAAAATGACTATCATACCAATATTTTGACTGACAAATTCGGACGATTCGAACTCAACTTATTAGGAGTTTCAGAAACTCATATCCCAGGGCTAGGAAGCATGAAATAAGGTTATATAAAATACGTTTACTCAGGCAGGAAGGATGGGATGCATAAACAGGAAGTAGGGCTTATTATGAATAAGGAAGCTGCGATGTCTTGTTTAGGCTGAGAAGGCATTGATAATGAAATACTAATTGCTCATTTTATGACCAAAAAGTTCAGGGTATCAGTTATAGTAGCATGTGCCCTTGTTGAACCGACCGACGGAGATACTAATGACTCAGATGGATTTTACTGACAGTTACAGGAGCAAATAGGTAGGGTCCCAAGTAGAAATATGGAAAGGATGGTTGGGAAAGGTAGGTAATGAAGTTAGCAGCTGGTTTTGTATTAAATCAGAAGTTAAGCAGGGTTGTGTTCTACCCCTTTATATGAATTATTTTGATGGAATTTGTTCTAAGGAGCCCAGGAAAGGTAATGGAAGACGACGGAATCGAAACGGAAGGAAAAACTCTTCTAGACTTTAAGCATCTTAGATGAAAATATTAGCAAAATGAATGAACTTTTAGAAATTTTGTGAAGTCAGAGTGCTAGAATAGGCTTGGAAACTAATTTTAAGAAGACTTAGTCACTAAGGCTAGAAATAAGTGAAGATGAAAAGGTGACGTTTGGTAATAAAAAGATTGATCAGGTGGGCAGCCTCACTTTCCTTGGTAATATTATTAGGAAAGACGTGGGACCAGTGAAGATGTTAAAAGTAGAATAGCCAAGGCTAAGGGTTTTTTCACAGTTAAACAAGCTTCGAAGAATAGGAAGATAAGTCTGCAAACCAAAATTAGAATATTGGAAGGTACAGTGATGTCATTGGTCAAATAAGGCTCTGAAGTATAGGCGCTCCGAAAATCGGATGAAGATTTACTAGATGTTTTCCAGAGGAATTGCCTACTGTTTCTTCTGGGTACCCGGCTGACTGACTGTATTTCAATCAGAAGGCTGTACGAAAAGTGTGGTTCAATCTCACTTTCTAGGGCTGTAATGACAGAAAGGCTGAAATGGCTAGGGCACGTTCTGCGGATGACAGATTGCTGAAGATTGTCCTTTTCGACCAACCGTCTAGGACTAGACGGAAAGCAGGTCGTCCCCGTCTGGGGTGGGAGGATGTCAATGCGTGTGATCTGGTGTGTGAAGATTTAAAGGAGATGGGAACTTCCTGGGAGGGTGCAAAGGGGAGGCTTTGAATGGAGTAGGATGGAGGAGGAGTGTGCGTTGTTGTGTTGGCCTCAGGCGGCTTGGTGCTGCGGTGAGTTGTTTGTAGTAGTAGCAGTAAAAGGAGTAAAAGGGATTTGAATATAGTTTTTTGTATTGCGGAGATGATAATTACTTTGATTTGAGTTAAAAGAGAGCGAAAATTCTTAGGGGCTGGGAGAGGTCACCATGAAGCTGAGAAAAAGTAGAACATGCACTAGAAAGAAGATACAGTGATTCAAGATTGAGCAAAAGGAAGGTTTCAATCTTTTATTTTAAACGTTTTAAATCTAGGGGATACTTTTTTTTTAATGGAAATACCAAAAAGGTGATTTTCAAAATCTAAGATGGTAATTTCTTCACCCCTACTTCCCCAATTGGCAACCCTAACTGATATAATAGCTCTAGAGGTTTTGAGGGGATCTACTCATAGTTTTATTTGGGGTTATTTTTGTTCATATTAGGGTCGACTTATTAAACGATATATTACTATTTCAGTCCGTTTGAGGAAATAAATAATGCTTTTCCTCTTTACAAGTATTATGGACACTTTGTGTTTACTACACATTACTTACACGGAGCTTAATTAGGAAATACCCTGAAACAGGCTCTTAAAACAAAATGATTTGAAATGCACCTGTTGAATCGACAGCAATTATTGGGATTTATCAACTCCTAAATTATTTAAAAATAAAATACAGGGTGGATCGCTCGTTTTTGGAATAAAACGACATAAAATTTGGCCCGAACGGAACTCAGATTCCATAATTGAGAATTATTTGTGGGAAAAGAAATCAGAAATAATGGTTGTCCTGAGTCTTCCATAGCTCTTGTCAAAGCTGAAAAACCTTATCTAGATACGTTATTCCTAGTCTCTCAGTATTTTTTAAAGCCTATCTATTACCCCCCTCCTTTGATTATTGATGCTGATTTGTCCTTCTCACTAAGCCTGCTATTAACTTAGGGCCCGTCACAATCCTATATTTTTACCATTCTTCAGCATAATTCTGAGAGCGTAATCCCTTCTTGGAAACAGTTGCTTTTGTTTCCTCCTTATTCTAAATAATCTCCTTGATTGATATTTCTGAAGTATATAGCCCTCTTGTAATCTCCGACTAAAACTATACAGCTTCAGCAATTCATTGCATTTAATGTAGGCCTACTATTGAACTATAGAAAGGTTTTATTCTTAGTGTTTGTCACTCCAGCCCACACAAGAAAATTAGGAAACGGGAAGTTATTGGGCAATAAGAGCTATCCTCCTGTATAATATATATATATATATATATATATATATATATATATATATATATATATATATATATATATATATATATATATATATCTATATATATAAAAATAAGTTGTCTGTGTGTGGATCTGTGGATGGATCAGGTGACGTCATGTTTGTTCGCATATGACGTCTGAATTATTTCACACTAATACAAAAGAAGAAAAAAACTAAAAAAGGTAAAAACTACAAAAAAAACTAAAAAGAAAAAAAAACTAAAAAAGCTAAAAAACTAAAAAAAAACTAAAAAAGGTAAAAATCTAATAACTAAAAAAAAACTGAAAAAAATAAAAAAAGGCAAAAACTACAAAAAAAATAAAAACTAATAAAAAAACTAAAAAAGCTAAAAAACTAAAAAAACTAAAAAAACTAAAAAAAGGTAAAAAAACTAAAAAAAACTAAAAACTAAAAAAGAAAAAAACTAAAAAAAAGAAAAAACTGAAAAATAAAAGAGAAAAAGAAAACTAAAAAAATATGAATAAATATATATAAAAATAAGTTGTTTGTGGGTTATGTCTGTCTGTCTGTCTGTCGAGTGACGTCGTGTTTGTCCGCATATGACGTCTGAATTATTTCACACTAATACAAAAGAAGAAAAAAAACTAAAAAAGGTAAAAACTACAAAAAAAAACTAAAAAGAAAAAAAAACTAAAAAAGCTAAAAAACTAAAAAAAACTAAAAAAAGGTAAAAAACTAAAAACTAAAAAAAACTGAAAAAACTAAAAAAAGGCAAAAACTAAAAAAAAACTAAAAACTAATAAAAAACTAAAAATGCTAAAAAACTAAAAAAACTAAAAAAAACTAAAAAAAGGTAAAAAACAAAAAAAACTAAAAACTAAAAAAGAAAAAACTAAAAAAAAAGGAAAAAACTGAAAAATAAGAGAAAAAGAAAACTAAAAAAACATTAATAAATATAAAAAATATAAATATAAATATAATATAAATTAGCAATCAACAAAGCACCGAGACACAAATGACGACCGGGACACAGGGAGTATAAATGACGACCAGGACATAAGTAAAAAAAACAACTAAAAAAACTAAAAAAACGGTAAAAACTACAAAAAAACTAAAAACTAATAAAAAAACTAAAAAATCTAAAAATCTAAATAAACTAAAAAAGAAAAAAAAGAAAAAAGGAAAAAAATAAAGGAGAAAAACAAAACTAAAAAACGAATGTATATACAGACCGACACCGGGATACAAATGACGACCGGGACACAGGGAATATAAATGACGACCGGGACACAGGGACACAACTACAATGGGGACGCCGGGGGGCACAGGGGGATATAAATGACGACCGGGACACCGGGACACAAGGAATATAAATGACGCCCGGGACACTCAAAGAGAAATCACAGACTGGAACACCGGGACACAAATGACGACCGGGACACAGGGAATATAAATGACGACCGGGACACAGGGACATAACTACAAAGGGGACGCCGGGGTGCACAGGGGGATATATAAATGACGATGGCGACTCAGGGAATGGTCGATTAGCAATCACCATCAACAAAGCTCAAGGGCAATCATTAGAATCATGAGGTATAGATCTGAATACGGATTGTTTTCCCATGGACCATTATATGTTGCATGTTCAAGAGTCGGTAAACCTGACAATCTATTTATATGCACAGACAATGGGACAGCAAAGAATGTTGTATATTCGCAAGTTTTACGTAGTTAAAAACATATATATATATATATATATATATATATATATATATATATATATATATATATATATATATATATATATATATATATATATATATATATCTATATTCACAGGTGGGACATAGGGACACAACTACAATGGCGCGTAACTAATATGGCGCGTAACGACTTACGCGCGCGGGGGGGCTTGGGGGGGGCGCGAAGCGCCCCCACCAACTAGGTGTTGGGGTGGCGCGAAGCGCCACCCCACCAGCTAGTATATATATATATATATATATATATATGTATATATATATATATATATATATATATATATATATATATATATATATATATATATATATATATATATATTATATATATATATATATATATATATATATATATATATATATATATATATATATATATTCATACCCCGGCAGACTTTTATATTTTTGATTCTGGCTGTCGCTTGTCTTCTAATTGCAGGCAATGCGATTTTCTTCTTGATGTCAGGGCGTCACCTTATGTTCGACACAACCACCCTTGGAAAGAAAAAAACAGATTCTTCCTTAAAGCTGTGACTTGCCTAGATCGTTTTTGAGGCCATAAATATCAGTATATTGGTAAAAAAAAAAAAAAACTGTGTTGCCAGTTTAAAAAAAAAAAAAAAAAACAAACGCAACAGACAAAATTATTGCTCGTTCAATTAATTAAAAAAGTCTTATAATATTAACAAAAAAACGTTTTGCTGGAAGTATTCAATACTTTTTTCCAAGTAGCAACAGATGTTCGTCATTTATTTTTAAGTGCCACCAGAACTCTTAAACTACGTTGTCGTTTAACACGAGAAAATGTCACATACAACAAACCGTGATTAAAAACAGGTGTACGGAGATCGACGCCATAAATTCGAAAGTTTGTCCTTGCGATTTGGGCATTGTCATAGCAAATGCCGGTCGAAGTGGAAATTGACATAATTTAACTTCAAATTTTAGTCCATCTTTACTGAAGTTTGGCATAGATCGAGAAATGTTTATGTTTCTCCCAGTGATTATATTTGCCTTAATTATGTTGTTATATAATTCAATAACAACAAGGCATGTTCCCTTACACATACCTTCTGAAATATCCAAGGTACGTATAAGCATAACTATTCTATTTTCTTTATTTTTAAGTCACGGGGTGGCAAATATACAGTCTCAATTGAATCGATGAATTTTGGAGTGTATTAAATCCTTCCTTCTTGTTTATTATTCATAGAGACATTATTTTTGTAAGACTTGTATTCTCCTGGATGGCGATCGGCAATATCCGCATTCATTTTGCTTATTTCTGTGTTGAGAAAAATGACACGATCCTTCATTGCATAGAAATTTTGATTTGCCAGAAAATTTCCAAATATTTTCTTAACTAAATCATCACTGGAAATCATAACTTCAGGTAATTTGATGTCATTGAAGTCATTTTTGGGAAGATTTTAGTTTCGCAGGTCCAGGATGTACTCTAAAATCCTTCATCTTCTAGATCGACGCGTATAATTCTTTCTAAGGAAAAATGTTTGAAATACTTCCGGATTTCACTTTTTTTTTAAATATAGTGTTTCACTGCACCTGCTTCGGAGTGAAACTGGTAAGCACTGACGGAAATCTTCTCCAGTAGCTAGGATTTTTCCTCCGAACGGTTAATTTGGATTTAAAAAGGATCGCAACAACTAATACACATTGAATAAACCATGCTTGGGTAACATTTTCGGTTTGGAAAGTAGAAAACTTATTCTAAAACTTCTTTCGAACTAGGTCTTATGCTGGACATTGAATGTGAGGAAAGCGGACTGTTCAAGCCAAACGTCTTCTGTGTTGTTTGTTCGAGAGGCAATAGAGTTGATGCGATACCAGAAAACTCCATACACTTTATTTTGTGATATTCATCCCACAGAATGTGATACAAAGTTTTGTACACGATGGTTTTACCAATACCGCCTGGTCTATTTGTGCAAAAACATTTTTTTCGAATATAATTAGGACCATTGGCAGTTTGTAAAATATTGTTAACATTTTCAATCTGTTTTCTTTACAGAAGCTAATACATGCTTTCTCCAGTAGCAGCTGACTCATTAGAATATATAAATTCCATGGTTTGGTCATCTTCGTAAGTATCAATGTCGTCTACATAATGTTGTTCCACCTAAAAAATAAAATTTTGACCTTATATTGCCATCGTACTAAACTTGAATGCAATATTACGATAAGCACGCTTAATTGCAGCATCTTCTATGTTAATTTATCATGCTTGTCCAATAAAATTCTCTTTCAACTGATTTTTGAATCTTCCCCAAAGACCTTTTGGACCTGCAGGATTTCCATAAACAGGAATCTGAACGAGGAGTATTCGCATTATAGAAAGTATTTTGGACAGGGCCGATTCTTCTAGGAAATCTATGCACTGTCTATCTTTGAATGCAAGGCCATGAGCTAGGCATGCTTGGTTTTACGTCGCATAACGAATGGAATTCACAATAATGACATCTTCAAAATTTGTTGCATCCCTCACATGATTAAATAAAAAAAAAACTAGTTTTTTTAACAGAAAGTAAGGAGCGACATTAAAACTTAAAATGAACAGAAATTACTCCGTATATGAAATGGGTTGTCACCTCCGCAATCCCTCGCTCTTTACGCTAAAGCTTTTGATTGTTTTAAAAAGTAGAATTGTGGCAAAGAGTCAAACTTTAGCGTAAAGAGCGAGGGATTGCCGAGGGAACAACCCATTTCATATACGGAGTAATTTCTGTTCGTTTTAAGTTTTAATGTCGCTCCTTACTTTCAGTTAAAAAAACTAGTTTTTTTTTTTTATTTAATTTCTGAACGTTTTTGAATTAATGCATGTTTGATTTTTGCTCTCCGCACATAAATTATTAAACTGAAATTTGTATATTAATTCTTTTTTTGGCTAAATGGCTTTCTCTTAGTTTTAATCAAACGATTTTGAGAAATAAGGGGTGGGGAAGGAGGCCTAGTTGCCCTCTAATTTCTCGGTTACTTAAAAATCCAACTAGAACTTTTAATTTTTAACGAACGTTTTTATTAGTAAAAAATATACGTAACTTAAGAATTAAATTACGTACATGCACGTATGCAGGAATTTTTTTCGGGGGGGGGCCAAAACCTTCGAAACAGCAGATATAAAGTAGCACTTTTTTATTTAGTAGTGCAAAAATCAGGTATATCGGAAAATACAGATCCTGTAGTATTGTAGCGGATGGGGGGGGGGAGAAGACTGAAGCCTCAACAGTATGTTTTAGGCTCAGGTTATGTTCATAGCGATTTAGAACCAGTGATTAATCTATTATATCCCACTGAAAGGGAAATTTTAGGGTTAACAGTGCAATATGGATTCTGTGGGGGGTAGTTCTTTTATTGCAAAAACGTAGATTTTAATGAAAAATGATAGTTTCCAAAATTGATCCATTAAAAGCTGTACTTTATCCTGAAAGGGGGGGGGGGGATAAACGCCCTAATATATAGGATAATTCTATTTTGCTGCGGAAAGCAAACTCTCTTTACAAAAAAAATAACAGCACAATTTCTAATTACTTCAAAGAGGGTAAAAAGTTAGACAGAAAATGGGTTAATAATTGGGCAGTGACTTGACCGGATAATGGCATGCTGTAAAATCCCCCAAAAAAGGCTTCACACATGTATCTAGATTCTTAATAAATGTCCTACTTTTGCCAGAAATCCCAAGAAACCATGGGGAAATTAAACATTTCACAAAGTTTCGGGGGGGGGGGGCCCGAAGGCCCCCACCCTGCGTACGTGCCAGCTTGCGCAACACACTTTTATATTCTTATATTTTTATTATGTATACGAGGGGGGTCGTACCCTCGTCAATACCTCGCTCTTTACACTAAATCGTAAGTTTTGTCCCAATTCTTTAAGAATGACCCCTGAATTAGAAAGGCCGTAGAATAAATAGTTGAAATTACTAAAAATACTTTAGCATAAAGAGCGGGGTATTTATCTCCTCCTAAATACCTTGCTCTTTATACTAAAGTATTTTTAGAACCCCTCATATGCATAATAACCTCTGTTCGTTTTACGTTTCAATGCTACTCCTTACTTTCAATTGAAAAAACGTTTTCATGTTTATTTTTTCTTTGTTTTTTTTATAGTACTGTTAGAAAATCCTGCGCCCTTTTCATTGAATTTTTCTTCCCCCATGACATATTCCTCGAAGGAAAGATCCTCTCTTGTAGCCCCTTCCCCTCAACCCCACCCCCAAAACCAAAAAAGCCTCCTGAAAACGTCTGTACACTTCCCAATAACCATTACTGTATGTAAACACTGGTCAAAGTTTGTAACTTGCAGCCCCTCCCCCAGGGATTATGGGGGAGTAATTCATTCCTAAAGACATAGTTATTATGGTTTTCGACTATGTGGAACAAAATGGCTATCTCAAAATTTTGATCCGTTGACTTTGGGAAAAAATGAGCGTGGGAGGGGGCCTAGGTGCCCTCCAATTTTTTTGGTAACTTAAAAAGGGCACTAGAACTTTTTATTTCCGTTAGAATGAGCCCTCTTGCGACATTCTAGGACCACTTGGTCGATACGATGACCCCTGGGGAAAAAACAAAAAAAAAAACAAAAACAAATAAACACGCACCCGTGATTTGTCTTCTGGCAAAAAATACGAAATTCCACATTTTCGTAGACAGGAGCTTGAAATTTTGCTATAGGGTTCTCTGATACGCCAAATGCGATGGTGTGATTTTCGTTAAGATTCTATGACTTTTAGGGGGTGTTTCCCCCTATTTTCCAAAATAAGGCAAATTTTCTCAGGCTCGTAACTTTTGATGACAAAGACTAAATTTGATGAAACTTATATATTTAGAATCAGCATGCAAATCTTATTCTTTTGATGTATCTTTTAGCATCTAAATTCCGTTTTATAGAGTTTCGTTTACTATTGAGCCGGGTCGCTCCTTACTACAGTTCGTTACGTCGAACTGTTTGATGAAGAAGTGCTTGCAAATGGAAGCACTCTGGACGAGCTATAAAATTTAAATAGTGAATTCGACCAATGACACGCAATCGACGGATTTGTGGCTCCCATGTACTCATTTTCCCATCCCATTTATGTCCTTTTATGATAAAAGGAACATTTTTGGATTGTTTGCATTTGTTTCAATGCCTGGTTTTGTCGAAAATAGGCTTCTAGCATTGACCCCATCCAACATCTATCAAATCATCTTGGGCTAGGCTAATATCTGGCATTTGGTATTTTCCAGGTAAATGAATATTTAAACATAGAACACCATGACTCACTCTTTGGATCTCGTGGCCAAAAAGTCATCAGCATGCTTCAGTTGGTGTAATGCAGCGTACTTCCACATAGGTGTCTGCTTCATTATAACCCAAACACTGTTGATTTTCAACAATCTTTATTGATATCTCTTGTATCATATCTCTTGCAGATGGATTTATATAAATACTCTACCGGACCTATCCTGCCAAAGCCAACATATCCAACATTGATATAACGTTGAAATTTTTGTTCAGCAAATAAATTTTATATGTAGCGACGGGATGATTATCACGGGTATCTCGGTGATTGTTGGAGTCTGCAATAAACAGCAAGGTCATGGGAAAATTATTCTATTCTCCTTTCGTCCAATTTGGGGTCATAACGACGACGATACTTTGATTTTTATCATCCACTAGAGATTTAACTGAATTTTATTTCATTGAAAACCAAAATGGCACTGAAATTTTCCATATTTATTAATCATACAAATGGCATTTGGATTTAACTTCCAGAACGGATACAATCTGTACTGGATTATGGATTCTATCACAAGGACATGTGATCAACAGCAAATGCATATGTGTCAGTCCACGTTTTTAAAATTGAATATATATATATGATATATATATATATATATATATATATATATATATATATATATATATATATATATATATGTATCATGAAAAGAGAAATCACCAATGCTACAGCACAAACACACACACAAAAAAAAAAAAAAAAAAAAAAAAAAAAAAAAAAAAAAAAAAAAAAAAAAAAAAAAAAAAAAAAAAAAAAAAAAATAAAGAGACAGAAGGAGAAAAGGAAGACTGTTTTCCTAAATTAGTGATTAAATATATATATATATATATACATATATATATATATATATATATATATATATATATATATATATATATGTATATATATATATATATATATATATATATATATATATATATATATATGTATATATATATATATATATATATATATATATATATATATATATATATATATATATATATATATATATATATATATATACAGAGAATTTTCATGCAAACTTTTGGGAAATTGGCTACCTGGGATTTTTTAGCCTGAAAAAAACGATCTAGATAGGTTACGAGTTTAAGATAATTCTTTTAAAAGTTTAACAAAATTTAGAGCCTTAGACAGTAATGGAGAACCAATTATTCCAAGATGTTATTGTATTATTTTCCTTCTTTTTCAAGACTGTCCCCAGTCAGGAGTAGATCAGCGACTATTTTATTGTCCTTCACCAAGTAGGGATGGCTTTTGGAAATGCATAGAAGATTTCCAGCTCTGCGATGGAAATATTCATTGTCCGAATGGAGAGGATGAAATGCCAGTTCCCTGTTTGTTCTATCAAGTGGTAAGAATCTATTATTTGTAATATAACTTTGAAGTTTTTATTTAAATACGTGAAAAAGATAAATATTTAAACTGCCTGGGAATCGTGAAACATTTCAATAAACCTTGGTTGGTTTCACCAGCAGAAGTGTTGCAGGTTGCGAAATGCGTTACGAAACTTTAGAATTTTTTCTTTCCATTGATTAAATGCTATGGTCGTCAATCCTTCGATATTTTTCAGATGGTATGCACCAAGATGAATCTTTTCTTCAAGAAGAAGAACTGTATAAAATAGGGTCTGAAACTAAGCTATCAGAGTTGTTGGTAAAGAACTGTAAGTAAGGAGTGATTCGGGCTAATAGTAATCAAAACTCTAAAAAGAGAGTTTTATAACAATTGATACATCAAAAGAATTGGCTTTTTCAATCTGATTCCGAATATTACAAATTTAATAAGTTTGAAGTTGTCTTTCACAAACTGCGAGCCTGAGCATATTTGTCTGATTTACAGTAAAGGGGTGAAAAACTCCTAAAGGAGGCAGTTAATCTTGATGAAAATCACGCAGTCAAATCCAACATTTCAGAGAACCCATTATCAAAGAGGTTTCAAGTTCCTATCTGCGAAAATGTTGAATCTCTTCATTTTTCCTAGAAGAAAGATCACACATGCGTGTTTGAATTTTTTTTTTTCAAGGGGTCTTGAATCGAGCCAGTGGTCCTAGAAAATCGAGAGAGGATTCATTCAAACACAAATCAAAGTTTAAATGTCATTTCAAAGCAGCCAAAAATGTTGTGGTATTGAAAAGTGACATTTCTGCCATTTTTTGGCACCAAACTACCGCTTCTTTCCCAAAAGAGCCAAGTTGCTATCGATTGAAGATCAATTCTAAGACAGCCATTCGACTTAAAGTATCCAAAAAATTTAAACGGAATTTCCCAGTTTCAGAAGAAGTAATGCCCCATGGTTGTGCATTCGTTCCAAAAATGTCACGCAGTCCATTCAAGATACATGGTTAATATAGACATCTGATGATTCGCTTGATGTTTCATTAAATTTTTCACAGTTATACATAATTGCACATCAGCTGTTATGAAGGAGGGGCAGTTCACCATCGTGTGGGAAGAATCACTATATACCTCAAAGAATATATTTTAATGCCTACATTATGCAGTATTCCATAAATCTTCAGATAAATATGGAAAGGAGGAGGGGGGTAGGAATTATAGTCTAATCTCCCTTTATTTGGACTAAGCATAAATAAAGTTGCTGTGGGGTGATAAAAAAATGAAAAAATGAAAACAATATGGTATTGGATTTTAAGATCCCTATTGGTGGGGATGATCTCCGTTTCATGGCCCCTCAGCCAGGAAGTACAATGGGGGACTGGGAGCCAGGCATCCTGTGCTTTTCTACTCCCTTCCTGTTTACCATCCCCACATTTCTCCTAGTAGAAAAATGTTTTCTTTTCTAATACAACAGATTGAATTCATTAGCTTATTGGCAAAATAAATGGAGAGGTGTAAGGAGGGACAATGCATGAGAACCGTCAGGAAATTTATCACAGGGGAGGCAGGTGACGCCAGTAACTCTGCATTTATCGAAATTTGAATGGGATCACTGGCTTCCGTGTTTATTTATTTTTTCTTATTACACAGTTGGTGATAAAAAAAACTGAAAGTAAGGAGCCACTCGTGCTAATAATAGCCATAGCTTTAATAACCATAATATAACCCTAATAACCATAGCTCTAAAATAGAATTTTTATAAGAACATATGCATTAAACGAGTTGGCTTTTTATGGTGATTCCAAACATATGAAGTTTCATTAAGTTGAAAGTTACTCATCAGGGGTTACGAGCCTGAAAAAATTTTTCCAATTTTTGACCCAACGAGTAACCCAAGGTAAGTAACCCAAGGAGGGTGAGCGGTTTTGTTGAAAATTAAGTTATCAAATTCAGCATATAGGAGAACTCTTTCGTAGATGTTTGTAGATGAACGGGGGGAAATTAATGTCAGATTTTCTTCTCACTCAATTCGACTATCTGTCTTGGCTTTACAAATGGTTCTAGAATATCGTGGGAATATAAATCGTTCAAGGATATCTTAGAAATTGATCTCTAGCCTCTCTTGATTTCCGGTAATATTTTTGTCTAGGCCATTGATATTGGGGATGGGGGTAAAAACACCCTTCTTATTACTACAGCCCTTTTCTCTGTAGCATAAAAGATTGTAATTACACACCTATTGGCACAGAGTTGGAATAGAGGGGCAGGACATCCTGAGCATACCAAGTAAATTTCTTGGGAAGAGGGGCAGTGCTACAAAGAGCTTTTATTTTCGCTGATTTTAAATGGTAGTATTTCATTTCTGATTTATACATAATTTTATTCATGATTCAATTCATTTTCAATTCATGATTATTCATTTCTGATTTATACATAATGTTTAATGTCTTCTTGCTTCCAGTGGGACATCATCCCCCTCCTATTGGCGTCCATGGGGAACATGCCTATTAAACCTGTTCACTAGAAGCACTCGCCCTAAAAACCGTGGAAATGAAAACCCTATAAAGAATATCTGATACCCCCCGCCCTCATAATAAACATTTGAGTTGTGCATTTTTTTTATCATTCTCAAAGCTTTGTTTTACAAATACTAAACTTGAACGTAATTAACGGGAGTCGAAGGAGGGAACGGTAGCGCTCCACCGCTTTAAGAGAGTGTTGGGTCAAATGTTTGTGTTAGCAAAGTATAAGTAAAGAGCATGGTACAGATTAAAAATCTATGCTTAATTCTAGTTCAAGTGTCCCTATCGAAAAAAATGCTATCTCCCATTCAGATCATTAAAATATTGCTTGTACATTTATTGAAAATATATGCTTGCTATTTTTGTTGAAAAATAACGACGTTATTTCGAAATTCAATAGAACATTTGTAACTAAGAATAAAAGTCATTTTTATATGGAGTGAAGCTTTCATTAAAGCGTAAGCAAAACTTCACTGCTGCCAGGCGACCGGGGACAACAGTCGCACTCTCGTTAGGGTAATTTCTGCTCGTTTTATAAATTTCTACCCTCCTCTCCTTTGCTTTAATTCAAAAATCTAACTTGAAAAGTTGAACCAGGGTAAAAACAAAAGCTCATTTAAGCCGAGTCCCAATGCCTAATTTGCGGCTGGTTTATCATGTGTCCACGTAATCCCCTACACGGAATTACAAGAAATACATTTTTTTTTAATTTCTTGTGAATTTCTTGTATTTTTCTTCTTTCATTTTCTTGTAAATTTCTTACAAGGAATACCCCGCTGCGTCGTTGTCTCCGCTAAAAGATGGTCATATATTTTTTTGTTTTTTACAGAAAATACAAATTGTTTTTCACGAGGTTACATTCACTTTTGAGGCACCTGCAAATCTCTCTAAAAAATTTCGTATTCACCGTAAGAAATAATACACCGTATGCATCAAAATACATGCGATACAATTTCAGCAATAATTTTCCGCACAAAATTATTATTGTTTGTGACAACGGTGTTATCATTGTTGTATAGTGTCAATTTTAAGGACGATTTAAAATCTTTGGACAAAACCAATTCTTTGCTTGACCTTGGTGACGGTCGAAACAAAAAGTTATTTTTCCCAATTTGGTATGTATTCCTAATTTGCCTCAAATTTTTTCCAGTGTCAACGTAATTCCCAAGACAAGTTGATTTGTTTTTTTTTCTTTTTCTTAGAGACACGAGGAGATACAAGGTTGTTCACTCCTGACATTCCCTACGACACTAATTAACAATTGTTTCCCTCATTTTTTTTTATTCGTCTTTGACATTTCTTTTCATGTTCTGCGTGTAAGAAAAAGGTCCGCCTTACCTTACAGGATATTGCCACCCACAGCCTAGGGAACATCCAGAGTCGGGAACCCCCGTAAACAAAACTGAAAATGTATTTATATGGTTCATTAAATAGTTCCATATAATAGTTCTTTAAAAGGGTTTTAAAACGGTTTTAAATCGGAAAAATCGCACATTGACATTTTGAATGCCTATTTTGTACTTTCTCTTTGGCCGCTGAATTTTACTTGTCCGGAAATTTGCCATAGTCAAATTATCGGGGGGAAGGGGGATTTTCTATGACGAAATTTCCTGTGGGGGGGATTTTTCATGGGGAATTTTACAGAACAGAATTTTTCTTGGGTGGGAGGCGTTCTCCAAGGAGGTATTTTCAGGGGGGTATTTTCCGAGGGGGGTTGTTTTCCGAGAAGCGATAAAAGCCGGCTCCCCAGCATAAAATTCTAACCAGTTTCTTCAAGTCTAATACAATAATAAGAAAAATGAAAAGGTAAACAAAACAGCCAAACAATAAACCCGGCTCCTTTAACAATATTATATCCGTATCACAACAATTCTACCACCTTACCTCCTTGTCGTACCACCACCTTTCCTTCCTGTCACACCACTACTCTACCACCCTCCATGTTGTTAACTCAACGAAATCAACCTTCAAATTACCTATATATCCATCTTCTTACCAACAAAATCAAGTTACTCATCTTTTAACAAATACTCTTTTACTTTTTTCTTAAGATCTGAAAGATTTTCAGCCGTTCTGATAGTGATTGATATCGAATTCCACAAGGAAGTTCCGAGAAACTGCAATCTAAATCTGGACCGCGTACTGCTCGTATGCTCAACCACCAAATTTTTCATAAAACTAGTGTCATAATTAATAATGTACTATTAGAACGATAATCATGCTTAGGACTAGATTATTTGTACATGGGAAACGGAAATCTCAGCTTTAAAATCACGTAGTTCACCAATGCTAAGCCATCCCAAAGACTTTAAACAAACCCTTGCATCCTTCACGTCTGTAAGATACTTACCCCTTATCCTTACTGCTTTGCTTTATAGACCGCGTGTACTTTCCGAATTACCGCGAAAATTACCACTCCAGATGAAAAAGCCATAAGAAATGAATGGATGAATAATTAAATGATATATCATTATTAGAATTGCCTTTGGCAAAAATTGCTGCAGTTTGGGTCATTCCAGCCAACTCCTCTGGACATTTTGAAAGAAATAGCATCACTGACACTACCTTCGTCCCCATGGCGGATGTCTTCATGACAGATTAGTATCAATAAACAAGACCACTCACTTGGTGCACAGGCTTTCTAGATGTCATAATAAGACCACTAGCATCAACAGGCACTCGTGCTATGCAGAAGATCATGAGGAATGTCTTGTCCACGTTGATGCAGAGTAAAATAAGGTCCATAAGAACTTCCAGCCATCTTAACACTTCATCAGCTTTTTGCAAAAGCTCATAAATAGAATGTACACATCTTGTTGATATTGTGTCAAAAGCACAAACACTACCACAAAAATCTTAAAAATAAAACCGTATGGTGTTGACATATACCAAATAAAACAAAGAACCTAGAATGGAGCTCTGAGGCATTCCACATTTCGATGAATACAAGGATGAAACAATATCATTCAATAATACCTGCATAGATCTTACTTACTTGTACCTGTTAGGGGACCAGACGCGGGCCCCTCACTCGGCATCTAGAAGACTGCGTATGCTTGACTCCCATTTGTCGGGATCTTTTACTAGCTGGAGCCATTAGCTGTCCCACTTTCTGCCAAACCTTCAAAATCCACCAACGGGGTTGAGGTCGTTTTTGGCAGTTTCCCACCAATTCTTCAACTGACCGCCTAGTCACCTGCAAAATCTGCCAACGGGGCAGATAGAAGCACTTGCTTTATGATGCGGTCATTGGACAGATTTTCCATGCATAGATCTTGCATGAAGGTAATTTGCCAGTTCCTGACACTTAAGTTGATCCAGCAATATTCTGGAATTTATGGTATCAAATACTTTTCTTATGTCTATGAAAATAGACAGTGGGAAATATCTGTCATCCAGTGCATTACTCCCACTATCAACTAAATGCTACAAGGCATGAGCTGTGGGGTGGCCCTGATGGGACCCAAATTGGGTTTCACTTTGCAGCTCATTAGTCTGGAAAAAATATAAAATCATTTGAGGACAACTTTCTCTAATATTTTCGACAAAAGACGGGAAATTGATATTGGTCTCTAGTTTTCAATGTTACTTTTGAAGCCACCTTTATGGGGGTATGATTTTCACGACTTTTGTTGTTCAGCTTTAAGCTATTTCTAACTATGTTTCAAATAAAAAGTCCTTTTTTTACCCGTTTTTAAAACGAATACTCATTATTTTACCAATTTGTTATTTTTTTTTTTACCTGAAATGGTGGCTCAATTTAAAATCCTTTGCTCTCAATTAACCAAAAAACAAAGAAATCCAGTGGAAGCAAAGGGTGAAATTCAAACTTTAAAACAAACCAAACCTAAGCCTAGACGTCCCTCCTATGTCTATGACTGACTATTAATATTTGCCTATGTTTATAGGCTTGTGTAAAACTAGCGTTTTTTTTTTTTTTTTTGAAACAAAACAGCACTAAATTTTCATAGAGTAGAAAACAAGGTGATTTAGGATAATTTTTTAAGTAGAAAATTAATATACTTTAGTACGTTTTTAAACGGTTTAAATTCACAAAATTTGGTGCTGCTTTTGGAAATTTAATGCAGACAAAGCATGATTATTTTGCAGACAACCTAGAAGTCAAGGTTTTCTGGTATAGTTATGTCTATGGATTATCTTCATAAATTCAGTATCATAGCTTGAAATGATCTGAACTATACACAGAAATAACTGAGAATATGGATTTCATTTGAAGGTTTATTACTTTTTGATCTCTGATATTATTGACGTTCGCTACTGTTTTGAAAATTTTATATTGATATACCAGATATAATGAGACAAAAAGCGTGGCCTTGTAAATGAGTCTGTTATTTTCATAACCTGCTCAATGACTTCGATTGCTAACATTTCTTATTTTTGTTCGAGGCCTGGTAGTTATCAATATCATAGTTGGTGAAAGATTATAAAGAATCTTATAGCTTAGTTAATTATTTTTGGCACGTAATGATTACTCAGCTTCAAAGCGGGATTGTTGAATATTTGCACAGATTTTGTGTTTTCAGTAAATTGGCGTGTTTGCTTTATCTTACAAAGCTAGGGAAGGAGCAACGGTAGCTTTTTTTGCACTAGCTTTATAGACACACTTTGCATAGGCTAAGAAACACAGTTTCTATTTGTTTTATATTCCTTTTTTTACTTTCATCACACAAACAACGTCTTTTGTTTTTTTTTCAAAACTTATATTCGTTTTTCAGAAAATATAAGAAACATCGTATCTCAACTTTCAGAACCATCCCTCTCTTTTTATTTATCTTTTTATTTATCGGAATGTGAATTTTTATTATGCAATGTAAAGAATTAATTCTGTTGGAAATGATAGTAATTGGTATACTTTTCCATTTGTACTCTGCCGGCTTTCTAATCTACTTACCCAATTAAGTAAAATAAAAAGAAATAGCCAGGGTACCTTCAAAGATATGGCCATAAGCTCCTTGGGTAGTGAGTGTCATATCTGGGTAAAAGCATTTTGAATTTATGCGTCAATTAGTTCGACACGGTGCTTAGCTAATCCAAAATTTCGGATTCACCAAAAATATATCAACTATTAAACATTTTGTGAATAGATTTTCATGATAGAAAGACACTTTGGTCTTGGAAAAAAATTTCTAGTTTTAGGTATCAAACAGTTCGTGGTAACGAACTGTAGTAAGGAGCGACCCGGCTCAATAGTAACCAAAACTCTAAAAAACGGAATTTGGATACCAATAGCTACATCAAAGGAATCGCATTTTAATGCTGATGTTAAACATTTAAGTTTCATCAAGTTTAGTCTTACCCATCAAAAGTTACGAGCCCGTGAAATTTTGCCTTATTTTAGAAAATAGGAGAAAACACCCCCTAAAAGTAATAGAATCTTAACAAAAATCACACCAACAGATTCAACGTATCAGAGAACCCTACGGTAGAAGTTTCAAGCTCCTATCTACAAAAATGTGGAGTTTTGTATTTTTTGCCAGAAGGCAGATCACGGATGCGTGTTTGTTTGTTTGTTTTTTTTTGTTTTTTCCCATGGGTGATCGTATGGCAATAGTGGTCCTAGAATGTTGCGAGAGGGCTCATTCTAATGGAAATGAAAATTTCTAGTGCCCTTTTTAAGTGACTAAAAAATGGAGGACACCTAGCCCCCTCCCACGCTAATTATTTTCCCAAAGTCACCAGATCAAAATTCTGAGATAGCCATTTTATTCAACATAGTCGAAAAACCTTATAACTATGGATTTGGGGACGATTCACTCCCCCAAAGTCCCCGTGGGAGGGGCTACAATTTACAAACTTTGACCAATGCTTACATATAGTAATAGTTATTGGGAAGTGTACAGACGTTTTAAGGGGGATTTTTTGGTTGGGGGAGGGGTTGAGGAGAGGAGGATATGTTGGAGGAACTTTCCATGGAGAAATCTGTCACGGGGGAAGAAAATTCCCATGTACAGAGCATAGGATTTTCTAGCATTGTTTAAAAAAACAATGAAAAAATAAATATGAAAAAGTTTTTTCAACTGAAAGTAAGGAGCAGCATTAAAACTTAAGACGAACAGAAATTATTACGTATATGAGGGGTTCACCTCCTCCTAATACCTCGCTCTTTACGCTAAAGTACTTTTAGTAATTTCAACTGTTTATTCTACAGCCTTTGTGATTCATGGGCTATTCTTAAGGAATTGGGACAAAATTTAAGCTTTAGTGTAAAGAGCGAGGTACTGACGAGGGGGTGAACCCCCTCATATACGTAATAGAAACATACGAATACGGAAGTTCGTTACGTAAGTCAACTCGTAAGTTACGTATATCTTTTACTAATAAAAACGTTCGTAAAAAATTAAAAGTTTTAGTTGCCTTTTTAAGTAATCAAGACATTGGAGGGCAGCTAGGCCTCCTCCCCCACTACTTTTTTCTCAAAATCATTCAGTCAAGATTATGAGAAAGCCATTTAGCTAAAAAAATAAATATAAAAATTTCGTTTTAATTATTCATCTGCGGAGAGCCAAAACCAAAACTTGCATTAATTCAAAAACGTTCAGAAATTAAATAAAAAAACAAGTTTTTTTAACTGAAAGTAAGGAGCGACATTAAGACTTAAAACGAACAGAAATTACTTCGTATATGAAAGGGGCTGCTCCATCCTCAACGCCCCGCTATTCACGCTAAAGTTTTTTACTGTTTTAAAAAGTAGAGTTGAGAGAAACAGTCAAACTTTAGCGTCAAGAGCGGGGCGCTGAAGAGGGAGCAGCCCCTGTCATTTACGAAGTAATTTCTGTTCGTTTTATGTTTTCATGTCGCTCCTTACTTTCAGTTTAAAAAAACTTGTTTTTTTTACTTAATTACGTCAAAAATCCATACAAGCTGTATTTGCTGACCTATATTCCGGAAGGCTAACAACGTTTAGCCAGTACTGTATCATTTGTGCCAGTCTACTTGCGCTATACCGTGTTAAAGTCAAAAGCATTTTGAATGTTACACTTGAATGAAATTGGGCTTCCTTTTCAGATACAGACACAATTCGCAGCGATAAAACAGTCGATATCCGGCCATCAAAAGAGCAGAGCTTCGGAAAATCAAATACCGCGAGGAAGATCCAACGTTCGTACGAAACTAACTCGTCCGTCCAATTTTCTTGGATGAGGTATATCGCTGCAGAAGATGATATTCAGCTATATAGGAAAATTTAATTTTTTGTGTATTTTTGTCAAATTTTTCCAAACGAAATTTCGCGATACTCGAAGATGAAATTACATTCTTTTCTTTTCTCAGAAGAAAATTTGACATTTTCAATTGTTTGTCTGAACTATCAACAGTAGAAACAGTTTATTCAATGAGTTATTACTGTTAATCGGAATGAATCGGTCGAGGCGTTTGTTTTTTCATGATGAAAATGAAGAATCCCCTGAAGTATTTATCTTGCATAGGAGCAGGTCCAATCCACAAGAAAAAAAACGCCTTGCTTATTAGCTTCAAGTGAGAAAAAGTAAAATACATGAGCTTACAAAATACATTCTTATTGAAATCAATATCAAACCTTGTTACGGTCATTCTACTATTAATGGTTCCTGAATCGGTCTTGTATGACTTAACCTTTTTGACTTGACTTTATTAACCAAAAACGCTATATTCAAAATTAGTACAAAGAAGACAGAGATGCAACTCGTATGTCTCCTTTAATAATAAAAGAAAATACAAATAAATTGCACTTCAATAACTTTCACGGAGCATAGAGGAAGAAAGAAGGAAATGAAGAAGAAATACACAAAAAAAAAGAAGACATTGACTCATGGAGAAGGGATTTACAAACTAAATTATAAATAAATGAATAATTCATTAAATCCCTGCTAATTTATGCGGAAAGAATTATCTCTTTTCATTTCTTTTCATATATAGAGTGATGGTCAAATAGCTAATATTTCTTGGCAATCTGGGGAAGTTGGTATATCAGACTTGGTTTTGATCTCTCAGTTTTAACAGACGGGAAAAGAAACTTATTCTTAGCTCTTGATAAATGGTTATACTTATTTTCGACCAAAAGTTTTATGCTATGGAAAAAATGATCTCTATATTGGATGTTTAAAAACCATATATCCAAATTAAGGTGAAATTATTATTTTTTTTGCAAATAAAGAATATCCAGAAATAAAGAAAAATGTTTTTGGTTTCAAAAAATTTTTCTGTCTTCCTAGGGTGCGTTAAAAAATTGTTCAGGATTCTTATTGATTTATTTTGAAAAATAATAAGTCCTCGTAAATGCGAAGGGAAAGTCAACATCCAGATGCTCGGACAATATGGAAAGTAACTTTCAACTAATGATAAATATAAAGTCCTCACCATCTGGTAAGGAAACAAAAACTTCAATCGATGCAAACAACCGAGATTCCTGGCCACTGTTGCCACGAGTCTACTTATATCTGCTTTAAACGATAAAGTTGAATTTATATAAATACCTAAATATCTGAATACATCTACTCTTTTTATGGATTCCTCATATTAATCCAATAATAATAGTTTGAAATAACACACGCCTCATTGACTTCTAACTTCTCCTGAAAACAGTAAATTCCGACTTATCTAGGTTAGGTATTAGTTGACTATATGAAATCAAGAATTTACATTCAGAGCAACAGGTTCGAAGGATAATATAATCATAAATATTACCAAATATAAAATATAATTAGTATAAAATATAATTAAAGGACGTGCGAGAATTGGAGGGGCATGACCAAAACTCCCAAACTTCGGGTATGTACCTGCGGTTAAGCTTCAGCCAAGGGATATTTTGCATCCCCTACTTTTCAGCCTAGTAGGAAAGCCTAGGGAAAGGCTGTAATAAAATGTCCAAAATAAACAGTCGGACAGTTTCAGGCTCAAGATTAAATTATTCATCCTTACATTCAACAGGCATGTGGCTACAAAGGTTATAGATGGGAAAGTATAAAAGAAAAATAATCCTAAAATTCAACTTAACCATAAGTAATTTTTGAGCATCAAATTACAAACAATTTATGGCTTGGATAGACTAATAAAAATCAAAATAAGCAGGTATCTAGAGCTAATCTTTAGAATATCTCTTGTTAGAAAAGTTAGGGTCCAACAAAATTCTGAAAACTATTTCAAACTAACTGGCTCGTAATATTTCCCTATATTTGTGGAATTCTGGAAAAAAATAGTACTTTGATAAGTATAGCCTGTGGTAAATGTTATTGTAAATATTCCTGAATCAGCTACTAATTAGTTTCACTTTATTATTCACCCCAATTATTATACCCCCCCCCATTGTTATGGGGGGTTATATCCGGCCCTCTATTTAAAGAAACAAATTTTAAAACAGAATATAACGTATTTAATTTTGATATAATTTAACAGGTTCAGCGAGAATTTAGTTTTCAAATTATAAATCCGGGAATATTAACTAGACATGCTAAGAAAAAGATCTAATTTATCTTCCTAGTTTTCACTTAAAATTTGACGAATTTATCTAGTTATTACATAATTTATCATTAAAGCTTTTAAAACATGTCGGGTATTTAGATGAATATTTCATGAACAAACGAAATGTTAAATATAAAAAGTTTTATAAATTTTGCAAAAAATTGATTCTGTTTGTAAGATTTATTTTTTCGGCACATTTTTTTTTTAGTGAAAACAGAATAAACCGAGGGGAATATAACTTCCGAACTGAAGAAACTTTTGTGTTACACTATTTTCGCACAATGTCTGAAGAGCCATGATGTCTGGTTAATGCCGATATTTAAATTGTGACCCTGAACAGAGTATATTCAGTGTACTCAGGTCGGACGGGAAGGATTATTTTTCTTGATCAACAAATTATCCATTTTAGGATAACTGCACCTTGGATGAACGTCTTTAGATTTGGTACGGCCGATGCATAGGCTCGAATATATATTTTTTCCTTTTTCACTGAATGTAGTTAACTAAGCGATAAGCATTTTAAAGCCGCTTTTAAATAGCAACATTTTCTGAGGAAGACTTCTAAGCCAAAAAAAAGAAAAAAGGGTATTCCATTATCACTTGTGAGCGGTTTTGGATGTGAAGTTTGAATTCAATTAGAATTTCCCGAGAAATTTCTCAAACACTGTCGAAGTTCATCAAAAAATACGTTTGCAAACTTTTTCTTCAAAAGAACAGAAAATACCGACTTAGCTAACATTTTTGCTTGTTGGGGTGCTATAAAATTAGTTCTATATTTCAAGTGTATTTCCAAGAAAGGTGTATTTCATCAAAATATTGGAGAGCCCAAAATTGGTGCTGGGTTCCCACAATTTATTTATTTCCAGAAAACAGATGGCGAAAACACTGAAATTGAACCATCTCTAGAATAGAAATATCTAGAATAGTCAGTTCTTGGGTTCCTGGGTCGGTAGATAATTTTTAGATCACACTACCTTCCTGTTTACAAAGTTAATCAAATTAAAATATGGAAAAACGGGTATATCATCTTAAACAAAGACAGTGTACAAACAGACATGCTTTTGTCAACTGTACTGCTTAAAATATTATACAAGTTTTTCCATATTTTAATTTGTTTAAATTTATTCCCGGGTTGGGCCTTCTTTTGCCTAAAATCAGGGCAGCAGCTTGCTAATTTCAATACCCGAGAAACATAAAGACATTTGAAATCAGGGATGGCAATTACCAATTTCCGTGATGATGAAAATCAGCAATGGAGATAAGATAATATGGTAGTACATGCAGATGGCAAAGGTACCGGCCATTACTTTTTAAAACAGTTTTACTAGGAAAATATTTGTAAAAAATACAGATGGAAGAAAACTGAGGGCAAACATCCGTTGATATACTACCTCCATCCCTTTCCCCAAGTACCGAAAATGAAAGGCCATAAAACAAACAAATAAAAATTACTCTTTCGATAAACTACCCAGATAATAGCACCAATAAAAAAGCTGGAAAACGTTCTCAGAGGTCTCACCTTTTCAAACCAAAATAAAAAAAATTGGTGGAGCTAATACCTTTCGAGTCACCGCTGCCAAAGTGTCAATTAATATATCAAAAGTAAATAGTAGATATGTTATATACAGCCTTTAGAGGATTTAAGGGGATGGCAACCCATTATTCGCTCAGTTTTTATTCGCTCATTTTGTTCTATTCTTTTTCTATTTTACCTGTTCGTCTCAGGTTTGACTTGAAAATTCATTTTAATTTCTGTTTATTTAGGTCTCATTTACTCACCCACAGTACTTTTATTTGTTTTCAGTTTGATTTGTTATTGACCTTTCTTGTGTGACGTTCTTACGTCCGTATTTCTTAGCCGATTTTAGCAAAATACTATGAATTGAGAGTTGGTAAGAAGTATATATTATGCAGTTTATGCGCATATGGGTGGAATGGTCCTAGTTGATCGTCAAGCCATAGATGTAAGCGAAGTGTTTGTCTAAAGCATAAATGGTCGAATGTGATGAGCACGCATACCTCAACTGCTTTCAGTGGCCAGGCCTCACATCCTTATAACAGAACAGAGCCCAGCTTCACGTAGACATGACTTAGTTGGAATGTGAATTTCCTTCCTATTCCATGGGGTTTCTCGGAGTTAGCCAAATACAGCAGAAGCAATAGCCATGTTGGAGCGGATTTCATCGTTATATGTGCAATTTATATCAAACAGTTCGTGGTAACGAACTGTAAGTAAGGAGCGACCCGGTTCAATAGTAACCGAAACTCTAAAAATTGTGATACCAATAGATACATCAAAAAGATCGAATTTTTATGCTGATTTCAAATAAATAAGTTTCATCAAGTTTAGTCTTACCCATCAAAAGTTACGGTCCTGAAAAAAATGCCTTTTTTTCGAAAAAAGGGGAAAACACCACCTAAAAGTGATAGAATCTCTTTTACAAAACCTGTAAAGTTTTTTCACAAAACCTTACAGTAGAGGCTTCAAGCTCCTAGCTAAAAAAAAATGTAGAATTTCGTATTTTTAGCAAGAATAAAGGTCACGGATGCGTGTTTATTTGTTGTTGTTTTTCCAAGGGTGATCGCATCGATCCAGTAGTCCTAGAATATCGCGAGAGGGCTCATTCAACCGGAAATTAAAAGTTCAAGAGCTCTTTTTAAGTGACAAGAATAAATTGGATGGTGACTAGACCCCCTCCCATGCTCATTTTTTACCAAAGTCGCCCGATCAAAATTTTGAGATAGTTACTTTATTTAGCATACTCGACAATCTAACAACTATGTCTTTCAGGATGACTTAATCCCCCAAAGTCTCCTGGGGAAGGGCTGCACGTTATAAACTTTGCCCATTGTTTACAATAGGATTTGTTATTGGGAAGCATAGCCTACAGGCATTTTCGGGAGGGATTTTTCCTGGTGGGAGAGGGGTCGGGGGTTACGTGTAAGGATATTTCAATGAAGAATTTTTTCATCAGGATAGAAACATTTCTATGAAAAGGGCACCGGATTTCCCAATATTATTTAAAAAACGATCAAAAATCAAATAAAAAAGTTTTTTCAACTGAAAGTAAGGAGCAATATTAAAACTTAAAACGAGAAAAAATTATTACGTAGAAGAGGGGGGTCGCCCCTAGTCAATAACTCGCTCTTTACGCTAAGGGTTTTTTCTTTTACTTTTAAAAGAGCAATCTATTCTAATTAACTGGCCTTTGTGATTCAGGTGTCATTCTTAAAGAATTTGAAAAAAATTTAAACTTTAGCGTAAAGAGCAGGCTATTGACTAGGGAGGTGAAACCCCTCATACACGTAATAATTTCTTTTCGTTTTAAGTTTTAATATTGCTCCTTACTTACAGTTGAAAAAAAATCGTCTTTTTTATTTAATCTGCAATAGACCTAAGATATTTAGAACTGGCTACCATTTAAACATGGCTCCGGTTGAGTGCGAAAGGGGTTAGAGACTCTTCGTTTATTATCAGTTTTGTTTTTTTGGTGCTTATCTTTTGTCCCATAGGAGCAGTAGTTCCAACGATTCCGAGTAGCAACTGTTTTACATCATGGGAACGACCAGCACAATCAAGGGCAGTCGCAGTTGAGTATTGGCTTACTGGGAATCCCTGGAATCTATCATTGCTATGTAATAATCCAGTTGATTTGAAAATCGAAGATTTCTGGGGATAGTAAACAGACTTATCTACCTCCGGAACCAATGTCAAACCACGATGACAGCTCACAATTGACGATGCACATCATCGATTCATCGTGAATCACGATGCACGATGACATTGTGTGAGCCACGATGAAGGCTCACAATTGACTTGGGCACAGGTGGTAGATATGGTCGTAGCACGTTTGCATTAGGTGTATTATCATCTCAGGGATTAATCTGTCACATAGCTCTATCCATATTCAATTTCAGATCAGTGAATCAGAAGCTGTGATTAAGTCTAAAAGGACAGCTACAATGATCTGCTGATGCCTCACCTTATGTTTCAGTAACGCCTTAGCTTGAAGAGCTAATCAAAATCAGGTTTTTCTTACATAGAAGCTAGGTTTATTTGGGAAGGTTGCTTGCTGTGTGGAAACGGTCAAGGAGAGCAACTGCAAAGATTCTAGCGGCTATATTAACCAATGACGTCCTCCGATAGTTTGTACTCAGATCTATCTACTTTTTGAGAAAAGTATATGATCATTCAATCTTACTGTTTTTGAAAACACTTTTTGGACCAGATGCAGCAAAGAGTTTGTAGTTTCTTGGCCAGACTGGGAGCCTCTTCATAGAATCTATCTTTTATCAAATGGATTCGGAGGGATTTTCGGTTTTTCAGTTTCTTTATGGCCGCAAAAACTGACGGAAGATTAATATTGGTGTTGGAGCAGGGACCATTGCCACCAACAGGGGTAAATTTAGGATTGGGAGAAAGTTCAGAAGCTTAGCTATAGGAACTGAAGGTCCCCCATGCTTAGAGTTTGTGCACAAAGAGATGTAGAGATCAATAGTAGTTGAAAGTGAGACTTGAATATTTTGATAATATAATCTCTTCAGGTTGGCGAAGTACCATTTTCATGCTGATCAGAGGCTGAGACTTTCTTGCTGTTGTTAGTAACTTCTTGAGGAGATGGGAGAGCATCCTTGAATCAAAGAATATAATTTTGAATTTTATACCGGTACTTCAACACTGTTTCATGCTTATATATATTTAGCCATATGAGTTTTGAATAATTCGGTCACAAATTTGAATTAGAAACTATAATGTAATTACCAAAATACAAAAAAAATTAAATGAAATAGGTTACTCGTTGATAAGCTTTTTCTTAGATTTTGGGCTAGACAGCGTTACAAGCTGTACTCTACGACCCACTTTCGAAGACGGGGTAGTGCAGCCCTGACTTGACTGCATCAGAGGAACTGGAGAGTCACTTAAATCCACAACAGCCGATTCTTGAGTTGACAAAATCGGCTCAATGTCACTTATAGGAGTTTGAGCTGAGTGTGGTGTTGATTGAGTGAAATCACTTTGAGACTCTTGAGTAGTCCCAACACCTGATTCTAGAGTCTCTTGACTTTCTTCTCTATATGGTGTTCCTATCTCGTCGTCACTAAACGTAATGACGGAGCAATATCCGTCAGTTGAAGACGCGATAAGAATCCGGCCGTCTCCAGACCTGTAATTAGAAAAAAAGATTGAAAAGAATCGACAGTGATTACACTGCATACATCACAAAACGTTTTTTATTTTTATTTTATTTACTAGATCGAAGATAAACATACTATTCGATGCACCTTTTTATGCTTTTTCTAAATACACTAACCATAAGCATAAGAATCGTGCACTTCTGGAAAAAAAACACCAAAATTGGTGGATATATAGATTAAAGCGAGGGAAATCTAACGGTGACGGGAAGCACGTCGAGCGGGCGCTCTAAAGCACCTTTCCGAGCGCCCGAAGCGCTAAAAAATGCAAACGTTTACTAGCATCTCTACAGAGGCATCAAAAACTCTGAATATACATGTTAATATATGGCGATTCCAACAATGACTATACAAAAGTAAAGGGTCGTTCTGAAGCGCGCTAAAAAAAAGCGCGTAAAGTGCAAAAAAGAGCACCTATTCCATGTAATACTAAAACAGGCAAAATATATTTTAGAGCACAAGAAGTCCGAAGATTACAAGCATTAGCTCGACTCTGCGCGTCAAAGCGCAAATTTGCGTGCTCACAAGCGCACAAAATGCGCAAAACTAATCAAAATGCGCAAACTCCAAAAAAGTGGTAATCTAGTACAAATTATGGGGAACCCAATAAGCATAGGTAGAAAGTTGAGCCATCACTTTATAACACCTTTGCAATCGCTGAAAAGTGCGCTAAAAGCTCAAAATTCTTCTCCTTGTAACAAAAGTTCAAATTTTGTAGAAAAACTGTTTGAAATACTGAGAGTCGATTGGTGTTGAATAGAAAATGAATCTGTAAGCCAGAATCAGGTTCTGGCCTTCTTAATACCCACTTTAAGCGCAAAAAAAAGGAAAATTTACAAAACATTAGTTTCTAAAAACAAGCGATAATTAAAAAGGATAATTCATGAAGGATTTCAAACACACATAGAGGTTAATTACATTTAAATTATCATTTCAGTGAGAGTAGATGAATTTTCGGAGATGCACAACCGAAAAAGTCATTTCTGTTTGCTACTTTAGCTAACTTGTCTTGATTTTCGTTGTTATTGGAAAATGGAATAAAAGATGCGACAATAATTATCACATAATATGGTATATCTCTGAGATATCAGATTAAATCTTGAACAACCGAGATTATAAGTTAGGCTTAAGCCTTAAAAGGGACATCAAAATACATAATACATGAAAATTCATTATACTTGGCAGGACCAGTGGCAAGAACATAACTTGGTGCACTTAAATTGGTGCACTTAAATGAGCTGCTCTTGCAGTTGCAGTGCCCAGAGCGTTACTTTTGCAACTGCATCGTATAAGCTCTCGACAGGCGACAGAAGCTTGGGACAGAGTTGACCATCGGGAAGACCAAACCCCATCGCTAGTCTTTTCCCATCCGTAATCATTGGGGTTCTTTAAGGGAATAATGGCAAGATGAGAACTGGAAAATACCCGGGCTTGAATCTAAGTGCGCCAAAAGTGCTGGTTTAGCGCATCCTGGGTTGGCGGAAGTCTGTCCATGAATGATCCTTTTTGCCGTGAACGGATACTTCCTCAATTTGTTTACCGACTCTTTCCCACTGGATATGTCAAATACAAGCCCAATGAGCTTTTCAATCTATGCAAAGCCGTTTTCAGTGAGCTCTTGAAGAGGAAAAGACAGGCGGTTGAAAACCGGTGTTATGGCACTGCGCGCTTCCCATGCTTTCCAAAACCCTACTTTGCCATACCACAAGAATGCGAACACAATGTCGTAGCCACTTATAGCATGGAAAAAAAAAAGCAGTGACTGCGCCTTTTCTTCGCCAAGTGCAGTTGCTATGTCGTGAACAGGAATGTAGTGTAAACCTTTCCCTTGGCCGTATGTTACATACAGTTGATCAACCCCAATAGGATAGTACTTTGCTGCGATGAGCAGAAAAACTACATCTGAATCAATCGTTCTGACAGTGATGAATTTCATGTTGCAGCGCGCTTGACGAAAGCAGCGCAGAACCGTCCTATTGACTGGATGACTGGATGACTGGTAACGGCGTCGCATATCTTTTTTTAATATAATCTCTTTTTTTCATAACTCGAATAGGCTCTGCTTGTTGTCTGAATACTGAAAAAAACTCGTTCAGTTTTTTGGAATTGGTGTTCTTTCCTCAACCTTTGTCCGATATATAGCCTTGCCGCGCTTTTCTCGTGTAGAAATTTTCAAGCTGTCTGACTTATAAACGTCAAAGACGACGTCAACCCACTGTGTTTCACTTGTGAACTGCTTACGAAGTTATTGGCAGTTTTCTTCTGCATATTTTCGCCAAACCTCTTACTTTTTGGCTATATAAGGTGGACTAGGAAAGAATCATCAAAAACATTTGAATCGGCGTTAGGTTTCTCGGTCACAATTTCAGAAGAATAAGCTGTGAGCAGAGTTAGAATATCAGACTTCGTGCCGGATCTCAGATTACCCTGATCATAGATTAGAGGAGGGAGAGGCTGGTTCTCGTGTTTGGAAATTTTTTTCAAATCAGCACCTCTAGTGTTGCAGCCAATATAGAGTTTGGTAAATAGGGCCAAATCTGACCGGGCCATCTGATCAATTTCAACTTTGGTATCAAAGATGAAATGGGAGTTAAAATAATGGCATCTTGTTTTGGCGTATCGGTGAATCGATAGACTTTGTACGTTTTACAAAACACTCCCTTCCACGAAGTATCCTACTGGGATTTGCCAAAAAATTTCCAGACTGCGGTAACTACTTACGGGACGAGAATAGGGTACTCTCCCGTAGTCGATTGAAACGAGACTATCATACATACTTTCGAAAGTATTACCCCATTCTATTAGAATATTTATAAGGTTTTTAATATTTGTCTAGAACCTCTCCTGAAATACCGAGCCCGTTTCGTGATGTTCTGCAGTCCGCTGTTCCTTCACATTTAGAATTCCTCAGTCATCCTCACCATTTTGGATGCTGCAATCATGAGTCTCCCCATTGCTAGTGGATAGTGGGATAGTCCACTTTTCCCTCCAATACCCTTCACAGTTTTGATGTTGAATTCATTCGCTTGGTCTAGCGGGATAAAAGAAAATGGTTTGCCTATAGCAGAAACTACAAACTTTCCTGCTTCGGATTCCCTGTAAACAGATGGGCAGACTGAATGTAGTGTCTACAGATCTCTGATACGTACAGAAAACCATCAGGCATAGTTTTGATGATCAAGGGCAAAAAACAGCTGGACTATTTCGGTGATGGCTGCAACGTACAAATGATAATCACCGGTTCAAAGAGATTTAACCAGAACAAGTAACAGATTGATGAGTCTAGCCACCAGATTCCGGCATGCAAAATTGAGATACATTATTTCGCGCTCCTTTGCCCAACTAATGAAGTCCTTCATTTCATCATCATCTAACTCAATTAATGTGCAACATTTTCGCCACTTCAATCACTCAAGTGAGACAAAAGGTAACTACATAGGAATGCCGAGAATGGTTAGCGTTACTACCCTTTTCTAGTGCGTCACATCTCCCTGCTGAGAAAAGTCCTGCATCGGTCAATGCTTGTCCCCAAGCCACTTCCACTCAGTACTTCTCCAATCACTGAATCCATGGCCCTTTCTATATGTAACGCTCCCATCACTACAACCAACTTTCTCTCTCAATACTTGTCTGGCATCAACCACTGGAGCTCTTTCGCAATCTTGTTCAGTGGCTGATCGTAGGCTACGACCAAGGCTTGATTCGGGTTAGTATGTCGTCGCAATTCAAAACATATATCCAGCGCGCAAATACGCGCTTGGACAGACAAACTCTAGCTGCTTCTTGTGATTGTCGAACTTCTAGTACCCCAAACTATGTTTTTTCCAGTTTTTGTATTCCATGGAAGAGACGCTTCCATTTCGCGCCTTACACGCTTTATTTTAGCGGTCTATTGCGCGCTTAAGAGCAATTCTTTGCTTTTTATTTAGCCACCATTGGAATCCCCATATCTTAAAACGTATTGTCAGAAGTACTGATGCGTCTGTAGAAACTGGTAAACTTGCACTTTTTTTTTAGTACTTCGGGTGCTTTCAAGCGTTCGCTCGACGAGCTTCCCGTCACCATTAAATTCCCCTTAATTTAATCTATATTTCCACCGATTTTGGTGCTTTTTGCCAGAAGTGCACAATTCTAGTGATGTTTTCCGTTTAACGGCCCCGCTACTACCCATAGTCAATTTTAGTTCTTAAAGGACCATCTGTTCCTTATTTTATACTAACAGAAATAGTTTAGAACCTACCGTTCCATTCTAAACCCAATGCTAAGTTGATGTTTCACAGCCATATATTCCACACAGATGGATTAGTTACAATCAAATCTGATAACAATTTATATATTTTATAATTCTGCTAATTTATTAAACATTTGCAGAAGTTTTGAACCACTAAATATTGTAAAATTGCGATACCAAGCGGAAGAAGCTGTTAATAAAAACGAAACGGCTAACAGAATATCAGAACTATAATATTTATAAATTGTTGAATTTACCAGATTTGATTGTAATAATTTTATACCTGAAATATCAACTTAGCATCGGATATAGAATTGAATGGCACTTATTAATCTTAGTCCTATGAGAAGAAAAGGAGCTAAGTGTCACTTTAAGGGCCTCTTTTGTAGATCAAAATGAAATGTGCCAGGGTAGTAATTTATATCCGGAAAGAGCATCAAACATTATCAGATACTTCACGGGTAACTTTTTCTAAAGCAAATTAAATAATTTACAAATTCCTTCCATTCGACAAAATTGACGGAAAACGATGCAAATTACAAATTGCTTTTAAGGGACAAGATAAAAAAATGAAAATGAAAATAAAGAGAATGAATAAAATAAAAAAAAGTTAGCAATTAAAAACCTTTTCAAAACTAGCATTCGAATGGTATGTTTTTATCTCACTTCTATTAAAATAAGAATCGAGGTGTCATTTTAAGGACCCTTGTAAGGTCTCGAAGTAGAATTTGCGAGGAAAGTATCTAGTATATTTGAAAGTATACAGAAAGGCTCATCACGTGGCATTTTTATCTTCTGTCTAGCTAAGTAATAGATAAACCTAAAAACTAACCAAGATACGAAGTAATTAATAAGCAAGCTTGATGATTAATACAAATGTAAAAAAAACTGCATGCCAAGGCCAAAATCTTTTAAGCTAAAAAGAATATAATATATACTTGGAAAAGTGTATTTTTGCATAAAATATCCCATTAGTTCATTATATTATTCATTCTTTTCGGAGCCTACACTCGATCCAAATACATTTTTGTCTAGATAAAACATTTTTTTTCAGGTGGGTATCACATTAGGCAAGTGGGATTTTCCAATGTTTTTGCATATCTCTGTTTAATATAATTAATTCCTCTTCAACATAATTAGATTTAACCAACATCTATGAGCTCTAATTTAAGGAGGGCTTAAAAAAGACTAATGAAAACGGGTTCAGGGTATAGCATATGCTTCGTCCCTCTTCTGCTTGTGCTGAAATGACAGACTTTACTGATATAAGCCATTCAAATGCTAAGATCATTCACCACACATCTTGCTTTTTTACCCTTTTTGTTATAAGTAACAGATTTTAGCAATAGACAACAATATCTTGGATCCGTCCAACGAGATTTTATTAGGAGATAGAAAATAAAAAAAAATAGAAAAATACAGTATCGAAAATGGGTCTGGTGACTTCAAAGCATTTTATATGACAGTTTTTCGAGCTTAAAATAGCACTCTATCTTTTAAAAATAAGCAAGCTCTATTCAAAGGTAAGACTCATTTTCTCCTAGTTTATTTGTTCTATAGGTATATGGGAGCTTCCCTTTTTATAAATGAGCTCTGACCACTTTTCTCCCTCATAGAAGTAGCCGAAAAGGGAGCTTTTTAAAATGTCATTCTTTTTTACTTCTTTCTTAATGTTTTCCTTGAAAAATAGGGGTGGGTTTGAACCTGACCCATTATTCAGAATCCATTCAAATTCCAAATCCAGGACTTCAGTCCTTCGTCATAAATTCTGCTTTTAATAAAATTTACTGTATAACCTGTGTCCCTGCAGACCATAAACTATACTATCCAATACGGTGTTGTTAAACTGTTTAAAAACGTGCATATGAACTACACTTTTTTATATTTAATTTGAATAAGAATTGATCATTTTTTGACTCGATCAATTTAAGGTTAATGCTGGATCGCGATAAATATGAGCTAGGTCCAAGCTGCGGAATGGTTCGATGCAAAAGTGAGTCGAGTCCTGAATTGGTGCAAACAAACAGTAAATCCTGAATGGGTGAAAAGGAGCTGGATACAGAATTTCGACAAAACGGAGCAGAAATTAGCTAGGTCCGACGGCACACACCCGAGTGTAAGTTTGGAGAAAGAAAAACACGACTTAAATCACCCAAATCAGGCACGTGCGCAGGGATTTTTTCGGGGAGGGGGGAAAAACCTTCGAAACAACAGATATAAAGTAGCACTTTTTTCTATTTAGTAACTAAATAAATGCAAAAAGCACGTATATCGGAAAATACAGATTAACTTTAATCTCTAGTATTGTAGCGGATGGGGGGAAGGAGACTGAAGCCTCAAAAGCACGTTTTAGGCTCAGGCTATGTTCATAGCGATTTAGAATCCGTGAATAATCTATTATATCCCACTGAAAGGGAAATTTTAGGGTTAATAGTTTAATATGGGTGCTGTGGGAGGCAGTTCTTCTATTGCGAAAACGTCGATTTTAATGAAAAATGATAGTTTCCAAAACTGATCCATTAAAAGCTGTACTTTATCCTGAAAAGGGGGGATAAACGCCCTAATACCAAGGATAATTCTGTTTTGCTATGGAAAGCAAACTCTCTTTACAAAACAAAACAAAACAGTACAATCGCTAATTACTTCAGAGAAGGTAAAAAGTTAGACAGAAAATGGGTTAATAATTGGGCAGTGACTTGACCAGATAATTGCATGCTGTAAAATCCCAAAAAAAAGCTTTACACATGTATCTAGATTCTTAATAAATGTCCTACTTTTGCCAGAAATCCCAAGAAACTATGGGGAAATTAAACATTTCACAAAATTTCGGGGGGAGGGCAGGCCCGAAGGCCCCCCTCCCTGCGTACGTGCCAGACCCAAATATATCAAGCGTGAAATTCTAGGTATATAAATAGCTATATCTCTCTAAAAACTGATCTATTCAGTTACTATTCCCAACAAAGCTAATAATTTTCCAGCACGCATTCACCCAAATGAAAATTCCCAACTGCAACCGAGATACAACAACAGAAACTGATTTATCTCCGATGACAATAATCTTGTGACAAGAAAAGGCAACAAATCAGATCATCGCTTTGTAAAAATCATTCATTATAAACGAGTGCGTCACCCAAAGACAATCTTCTTCAATAAAAAGCAAAGGATCCCCTTGTTTAATTGACTGATGAGGTTCTTTGTGGTTTTCAGCTTGCTGGTCTTGAAAATTGGTTGACGCCAGCCAAAAAACAAGGAAGCTTCAGTACGTCTTTCTGTTTTGTATCTCCAGGTGGGATTTCCAAGACAATTACAAGCAACAATATATCTTTCTTTCAAAAAAATTAATTTCACTTTTAGTCTTTCGAAGGAAAGGATAACAAAATATTAGCTGAGAAATAATTTGTGAATGTTCTGGAAAATTGTATGAGTTAAAATCGAATGAATACAGTTCTTAAATAGAAAATCTACTGAAAAGTTTTTAAGAATAAAATTTTAAGAGAAAAATTTAGTCAAATGAAAAGTGTTGAAATAGAGGGGGAAATATAAATAGAGAGGGAAATATAAAATAGTCTTTAGAAGGAAAGGATAACAAAAAATTAGTTGAGAAATACTTTGTGAATGTTCTAAAAAATTGCATGAGTACAAATGAATACAATGCTTAAATAGAAAATCTACTGAGAAGTTCTAAGAATAAAATGTAAAAGAAAAAATGAATCAAATGAAAAGTGTTGAAATAAAGAGGGACTAGATAAGAGACGATATAAGAGTCAACAAGGAGTAAAAAAAGATTAAATAAGAATAAAAGGGTCCCCTGCTTATCTGATCAATGAAGTTATTTATAAAACTACCCGATTCCTTTTCATTAATTGATTCAATTTGATTGGTATCTTCCAGAAAGAATTAGTTTTTAGATGGGCAATACCGGCTAAAAATGTCAAAACATATGATCTGCTTTTGACCAAACTTCAATAATACATTCTGATCCCACCCCTCCCCCTCCCCCCGATGTAGCATATGTTGCTGAGATTTAAGAGCTCCTTTGGGGCTTCCAGAAATAACCTAAAGGAATATTTAGTTAAAAATCAAAAATCAAACATAATTCAAATTAGATTAAATTTAGGATTTCGTCTAATTTTTTAGGATTTTTTCTTTGAATATTAATTGTTGATTTTTTTTTTTATTATTATTTATTATTGTTTATTATTGTTATTATTGTTTATTATTGTTATTATATATTATTTTTTTGTTAATGACTTTTTTTTATTATTTTTTTTTGTAAAGAGTTTGCTTTCCACAGCAAAATAGAATTATCCTTGGTATTAGGGCGTTTATCCCCCCTTTTCAGGATAAAGTACAGCTTTTAATGGATCAATTTTGGAAACTATCATTTTTCATTAAAATCGACGTTTTCGCAATAGAAATTATAAAATTATTACAATCAAATCTGGTAAATTCAACAATTTATAAATTTTATAGCTCTGACATTCTATTAGCCGTTTCGTTTTTATTAACAGCTTCTTCCGCGTGTTATCGCAATTTTACAATATTTAGTGGTTCAAAACTTCTTCAAATGTTTAATAAATTAGCAGAATTATAAAATATATAAATTGTTATCAGATTTGATTGTAACTAATCCATGTATGTGGAATATATGGATGTGAAACATCAACTTAGCATTGGGTTTAGAATGGAACGGTAGTTTCTAAACTATTTCTATTAGTAGAAAATAAGGAACAGATGGCCCTTTAAGAACTAAAATTTGCTAGGGGTAGTAGCGGGGCCGTTAAACGGAAAACATCAATAGAATTGTGCACTTCTGGCAAAAAGCACCAAAATCGGTGGAGATATAGATTAAATTAAGGGGAATTTAGTGGTGACGGGAAGCTCGTCGAGCGAACGCTTGAAAGCACCCGAAGTACTAAAAAAAAGTGCAAGTTTACCAGTTTCTATCGGTCATCGGTCAGTCTATTTGCAATAGTTATTTTTTAAATAAATGTTGCATAGATGTATGGGAGGTAGATTGAGACCTCATCGGGATTCCCACGTGGTAAAATAGCATTGATTTGACGGGAGTGTCTTTTCAGTCTACAGCTAACTGTATTATTAATAAATGAAATGGGAAACCCATTTCCAAAAAGTATGTCCCTGATAAGGTTTAATTCTGTTGTGATGTGAGAATAAGAGCAAATGTTTAGGGCACGATCGACAAGAGGCTACAACAGCTCTTTTAAACTTGTGGGGGTGATTTAATTTTAAATGAGGATATCTTTTGTTTTGTGTTGGTTTTCTCTAAATAATAAAATCGAATTTATCAATGCTACGAATAATTGAAACATTTAGGAATGGTGTTTTATTTGCATTTTCTAAGGTAAACCGTAAATTTCTATCATATGTATTAAGGCGATCTAAAAAATTCCTAAGTTGATTTGCCCCATATTTCAAAAGTGATATTACGTCATCCAAATAGCGTCCCCAATAGATATGTTTCACATCCCGGAAATCACTACGAATTTTGAAAAAAGTTTGCACACAAAATAATCTGTACATAAATTTTACCAATAATTTCAAAATCATGAATTTCCTAAACTCAGATAAAGATAAAAACCCAGTTACACGCAAAAGAGGAGTTTATCAAATACCATGTGACTGTCAAATACTATATCGGTGGAACCCACCAGAATTTAGAAAAACACCTACAACAGCATAAAGATAATATCACCAAAGCTTCAAATAGTGCCAATGCTTCTTTGGATTCTGTTTTAAGCAGCCATGTTTTTGATAACCCCAGCCACAAAATACTTTTTGAAGAATCTGGAAGAATTACGCATAAAACAGGTTCTTCGAGAAGCAACGGAAATCACCCTCAAGATAAATAAAATATTTCCTTAAATAGGGATTTGGGGGAATAATCACAAAATATTTTATGCAAATTTAATTAAAAACACTTTTGCAAATTATATTAAAAAGCAGTAGACACTAACACAGAATCAGTTACAAAAAGCGTGGTTAGCTGCCAAAAATTCAAGATTAGCAGTAAAAGCGTGTTTTAATTATTTTTCTTTCACTTCAGTGAAAATCAGTCCCGGTTGCACCTCGCTGAAGTAAAGATACTGGGACTGTTTTAAAAATTGTTATTTTACTTTTAATGGTTGTATGCTATTAAAAGTCTCTTTTCTTTTATATAGTTATGTTTTTTTAAGGGTCGAAATATTTTATAAAATATAGAATTCCACTGGAAACGAATTCCTTTTTGTTGTTCTTGTTGTTGATGTTTATGATGAAAAGGCAGTGTGGTTTTCGCCGCTATTTTCAGCGGTGCTATGGTTTTAATGTTTCAACGTAATTTTTTCGTATGCTGCTTTTCTGCAGTGCTAAGGTTTCAATGTTTCAATGTAAGAGGGCATCTTGACTATCATTTGATAGCAGAGGTTCCCTTTTTATTCATCCATCAAACAATGTTTTCGAAAATACATTGGAAAAACATTAAAAACACGTAACAAATAGGAAAAATTTCATATCTTTAAACAAGTTTAGATTATTCTTTAAGAGAATATTTAAGTAACATCATAATTCTGACTCGGTGACCGTGATAGACATGAAGCAAATAAATCTAATATTGGATTAAAATATTGGAGGCTACAGGAACATAGTCAAATATGGCTCTGAAGCATGGCCAGTCCGAAAAGCAGATGAAGATCTACTAGACGTTTTCCAGAGAAATTGCTTACGGATTGTTTTGGATACCCGACCGACTGACCGTATTATAAACAACAGGTTATGCGAAAAGTGATGTTCAATCCCGCTTTTTAGCTCTATAATGAGAGAAAGGTTGAGATGGATTGGGCACTTTCTGCGGATGAAAGATAACAGATTGTCGAGGATTTTCCTTTTCAGTCAACCGTTTAGGGCTAAAGAGAAAGCAGGTCGTCCGCGGTTTGGGTGGGAGAATCTCGTAAAGAAAGATTTGAGGAAAACGGAAACTTCCTGGGAGGGTGTAAAGATGGAGGCTTTGATCAGATTGGGATGGAAAAGGAGCGTGCGTAGCTATGTTGGCGTCAGGTTACTTGATGCTACGGTGAGTTGTTAGTATTAGTAGCAGTATAAATCCAATGATATGGGTATGACAAAAAGAATGTTTTTTTCAAGATAAACTTCAATTCAATTTTTTTTTTAATATATATTCGACTGTGTAAATATGTAGAAAAGAATATATTTCTTCGCCACAATAGCTGGACCTAACACCATCATGTCATAACACAAAAAAAAGAAGACACAAAACAAGATCAAAAATAAAAAACCAAAGGAATAACAACACAAAAATTAGCTCTCGGTTACGTTCACTAATAAAACAAAATTGAATTAATAAAAAAAAATCTTTCGCCGAAAATGAAGTTTCTCAAAGTTAAGCGAAGTTTCTCAAAGTTAAGCAAAGTATCTCAAAGGAAAGTAAATAGTTCAAACTTAAAACGACCAGAAATAATTATCAATGAGTAAATGAGATCCAAAACGAACAGAAATAAACGTAAATAATCACATTTAACATAAAGATAATAGATACTGATGAATAAATAAATCCTAAAACGCTTAATTAAAATGAATAATCAAATCAAACTTAAAAGGGATAGAAATGACCACAAAGAGGAGTAGGGCTACTGCCCCCTCAAGGCCTTTAAAAGGCTATTGCGTCAACTGAATGTTTAATACACGATGAAAATAGTTCTTGGAAGTTACAACAATTCAAGGTTTTATTTAGCAGCATTTCTTGATTTTTATATCTTAAAATTTTAAAAGAAAAAAGTTTGAAATATACTCAATTTCCAGTAATGTAAAAAACCCCTTGACCGTTCCTGATATACTACATAAGTCCTCCCCTTTTTCCATGATAAACTATAAGTTTAAATAATAGCTAATATATATTATTCACAGCCCTCATCCAGGTCCTGAGTGGCCATTTCATCCATAGGCATATCTATTGAGCGTTTCAACTATTTTTAACAAAATGAGTATCCCAAAAAGCTTATCAGATCTCTTTGGAAGTTAGAGGGAGGGATTTTTTGGCTTACACCTTAGGGTTAAATTTAAAGCCTCATCAAAACAATTATCCACAATTTATTTGCCAAGAAAAAATTTGTCGCATTTTAGTCCAAACAATTGCTTTTATTCAATGCAGTTAGAACACAAACATGACACTCGAAGATTTGACAGTTTGAATAAATAAAGCACCTCAGCAAAAGATCGAAATGGATGCCCGAACATACTACAAAAGAGAAACTACTTACAAAAATGGATACAGTATTTCCGTGGATGAGTAAGATAAGGATCGATCTATAACAGTTAAATCGAGGCACCAAACACGAAGAATTTAAAGAGATCGAAAAATGGCAACCGTACCTTGCCAGATAAACAATCATAACTGTTTGTTATTAGTGCCAATGAAAAAGGAATAAATACGAATTAATTAAATTAGCAGGTCAGTCACTCTAGCGGTCAATAAACAGCATTAGCAAAACAAGGAATGGCACTTGTTTAGGGTAAGTTGTTCATTCATTGACGCATTAAGGAACTTTTTTTTAGTTTCTTTCAGCTTAGCGTGAGAAAAGACAAAGAGAAGTGAAAGAATAGATGGAAAATATATAATTTGGACTGAATATTTGCACATTAGGGGTGGGGGGGTAAAGTATTTGTAAAATGTGAAGTTAGAAAACAATTCTTACTACATAATAAGCAGAATGTTTGTACCCAACACAATAGACCCGCTATACTTGCCTCCCCCCATAATGTGCAAATATATAGCCCAAATTCCTTTCTTAAGTATTATATTTTTGTCTTACTTTAGTATATTTACTTATGATTGAGTGTCAGAGAAACATACTAGAAGAACATTACACATGGCGTACATCATACAAGTGCCCAAGCAAGGACTAAGCCTAATCAACTCACCAAGTCAAGTCACTGAGTCTAGTATAGTGGATATTTCCGACTTTGGCAAACGGACTGAGCTGCTCTGTGTCATAAAGAAGCACCGATGTCGAAGTAGCCACTGCGTAAACTATCCTATACGGTAGTCCTATAACCGATTTGGTGATATCCTTTTTGCGTAACTGAAAGAAAACGGGACAACATCGAACGGCCACTGTGTAACTTTCTTTACATGGTAGATAAAGTGCTGGTCTGGAAAATATATTAAGACGTAATTATTTGATGCAATATTTGTAAACTAGTAATTTATATATTTACAAACTAGCAATTTTTTTTTTAAATCTCTCCCTCTCTCTCTAATATAAACCATATTTCGTAAAAAGTGTCCTTCTAAAATCAATTTCACCTACGTGTCACGCTACTAGCGCGTGTCACAGCATCCTTTTGGTACAAGGTTTTTCTATAGCATTTGAAAAATCTTTTCTTAACATGATTTCTCTGAGTGAGCGGCCTATGCCCTATAGCCCCCATAGGTATACCGTTAGTCGAGATAACCCTATAGTTGCCATAGCGCTCTGACAAAATCTGATATCCTTTCAGGATACCAGAATATTCATAATATAGCTTAAAAATCATATATAATATAGCTTTTAAGGCTTAAAAATTAGTTTCTTTTCTTATAAATATTAACTTGTCATAAAAAAAAATGACACGTTCCTTAAAGACGATCTCAAAATTCCTTGTGTTCTTAAAACAAGCTTTATTCTCTGTTGCCTGGAATTCAGTCATAGTTTAAAAGGGCATAGTTTATGGTTTTAAAATGCACCATGTATATCAGCTAATGCTGTATTACTTTTTTTTAAACATAATATGACCTAACACAATCTATGTTGTTATTTCTAAAATTGCAGTACGTACAAGTGTGGGTACGTTACTTTGCCAAAAATATAAAACCTATTACATAATTAATACAACACATACCTATTGTTATATTTACATATAAAAACACTGATTATATCCTTGATGGTAAAACAATATGATTCCATTTCCAAGCAATCGTCACATAAACACTTTGCTAATAATTCAAGACATCATCATTGCGATGCCTTATTATTTATAATCGTTTCGTAGCCACTTGCATGAGGACAAACTTTCCTATCCTAAAATTTATCAGAAATGAATAATAATCAGATATTCAATGTTTTATTTCATCGAATTTCCTTTTCTTTTTTCAAGGAATGTTGAGGTTCGACTTTGTCAATATTAACAGAGCCGTTCCTAAGCTTGGTAGTGCCCAGGTAAAAATTAATTACAGCCCCCCCCCCTCCCGACTAAAATAAGCAAAAAAAGCCAAAACAAAATGAAAAATTCAGTTTAAAAAATTAAGGTGGGGGATCTTGGGTGTGTTTTGAATGGGGCAAAGACCCACTTTAGTACTCCAGTCACAGAGATCTAAAGAGCTTCTACTGATAAGTTGATGACGGGAGGTAAGGGGGCATAGGAGGTCAAGAGACTACGTCATTTCTTTTTGTAGGCAAGAACACTTGGAAAAAAAACGACCATCCATAATTTTGCACTTTATAATTTAGGTTTCTTACGGTCAACGATTTCTTTTGTGGTAGGAAATGGCAGGAGTTTTCTCAAGAGGATGACTGGGAGCTTTCTTTAAGGAGAAGGTAAGGTATCAGGAAGTAATAAAAATAAGAAACGTGATCCCTAAAGGTGATAATAAACCATAATCAATGCCAGGTGTCCGAAACAAATGTTATATTAAAAATAGCAACAGTGATTTACTTTGCTTATTTTTCGTTGTAAACAATAAAAAATGAACACAAATGAAACCGCATATGCTTGATTTTATAAACATACACATGTGAAAAAATTTTTTTATAAGAAAGGTTTTAGATTGGGTGGAGGAGGAGTGTCAGCAGGTGTATTGGCCTAAGGCAACTAGGTGAGATATTAGTAGTACGACTAGTAGTAAAAGAGTCATACTAATCATTTTCGTGACGAAATCGCATTTGCACAAAATTTATCAAAAAAGCAAGAGTCGGTTTTACAAACCTTAATAATACTCTTAGAGAAGGGGAATATGATCGTAATCAAGAAAGCTTGAACAATTTTAAGGAAAAGAAAAAAGGGGAAATGGTCCATTTGTGGGTCATTAGAGATTCTTAGGACCACTTAATCTCCCAAGAAAATATCGCTTGACATGAAGAGTCGATTGGGAGACAAGTGGATAACGCCAAGAATGAACAACGTTTCCTAGGTAAATCAAAGAGATGAAATTGCTGTTTCCACTCTAATATCTTTTTCTTTATCTTACGCAGAAATAAGCTGCTTAGAAATTGTATTTTATATGTTTATAGCCAGGGCTGCGTCCCGGCTTTTTGCTCGGCGCTTTTAGGAAAAACGAGAGGGGAAGTTAAAGGACTGTCTGTTATTATCAAGGTTTCTGTGAGCAAAAATTTGTTTACATGAAGTGTTGTTACTTTTGTAGGATCCAGACAAAATTTGGAGAAGGAGGTTAAAATCGGGTACTCCCCTCCCCCCGTGACTACAGCCCTGCTTATATCTCAGGAAGTAAAAATGCTAAATACAACCTCTGAAGGCTGTTTCCAGGCGTGTTACTGGGTTCGAACCCCCCACGCCTAAAATTTTTTCCGACTCCTAAAACGCAAAAAAAAATGGAAATATACACATTTTTGATGCGTTTTTGAAGATTTTTGCAACCCCAAAATACCCCCCCCCCCAAACAAAAATATTGGATAACGCCCTGGTAACCTATACGGAAACATCTAAAAGAAATATATCCTCAGTCTGGGATAATGACAATCACTCGGTTCAACAGTATATGTTACTTTGAAATCTGAAGTAGCTTGCCAAGCACGTTCATAATAAAGATTAAATAAAAAAAAACTAATTTTTTTAGCTGAAAGTAAGGAGCGACATTAAAACATAAAACGAACAGAAATTACTCCGTATATGAAATGGGTTGTCCCCTCCGCAGTCCCTCGCTCTTTACGCTAAAGTTTGACTCTTTGCCACAATTCTACCTTTTAAAACAATTAAAAACTTTAGCGTAAAGAGCGTGGGACTGCGGAGGGGACAACCCATTTCATATACGGAGTAATTTCTGTTCGTTTTATGTTTTAATGTCGCTCCTTACTTTCAGCTAAAAAAATTAGTTTTTTTTTATTTAATTTCTGAACGTTTTTGAATTAATGCATGTTTGATTTTGGCTCTCCGCACATAAATTATTGAAATGAAATTAGTATATTAATTTTTTTTTGGCTAAATGGCTTTCTCTTAGTTTTGATCAGACGATTTTGAGAAATAAGGGGTGGGGAAGGAGGCCTAGCTGCCCTCCAATTCTTCGGTTACTTAAAAAGGCTACTAGAACTTTTAATATTCAACGAACGTTTTTATTAGTAAAAAATATACGTAACTTAAGAATTAACTTACGTAACAAACTTTTATATTCTTATATTTTTATTATGTGTACGAGGGGGTTTGTACCCTCGTTAATACCTCGCTCTTTACACTAAATCGTAAGTTTTGTCCCAATTCTTTAAGAATGACCCCTGAATCAAAAAGGCCGTAGAATAAATAGTTGAAATTACTAAAAATATTTTAGCATCAAGAGCGAGGTATCTATCTCCTCCTAAATACCTCGCTCTTTATGCTAAAGTATTTTTAGAACCCCTCATATACGTAATAATCTCTGTTCGTTTTAAATTTCAATGCTATTCCTTACTTTCATTTGAAAAAACGTTTTCATGTTTATTTTTTCATTGTTTTTTTTTTATAGTAATGCTAGAAAATCCTGCGCCCTTTTCATTGAATTTTTCTTCCCCCGTGACATATTCCTCAAAGGAAAGATCCCCCCACAAAGCCCTCTCCCATCAACCCCACCCCCCAAACCAAAAAATCCCCATGAAAACGTCTGTGCACTTCCCAATAACCATTACTATATGTAAACACTGGTCAAAGTTTGTAACTTGCAGCCCCTCCCTCAGGGATTGTGGGGGAGTAAGTCATTCCCAAAGACAAAGTTATTATGGTTTTCGACTATGTTGAACAAAATGGCTATCTTAAAATTTTAATCTGTTGACTTTTGGAAAAAAATGAGCATGGGAGGGGGCCTATTTGCCCTCCAATTTTTTGGTCACTTAAAAAGGGCACTAGAACTTTTCATTTCCGTTAGAATGAGCCCTCTCGCGACATCCTAGGACCACTTGGTCGATAAGATGACCCCTGGGAAAAAAACAAAAAAAAAACAAACAAATAAATAAACACGCACCCGTGATTTGTCTTCTGGCAAAAAATACAAAATTCCACATTTTTTAGATAGGAGCTTGAAATTTTTGCTATAGAGTTCTCTAATATACCGAATGCGATAGTGTGATTTTCGTTAAGATTCTGTGACTTTAAATGGATGTTTCCCCCTTTTTTCCAAAATAGGGCAAATTTTCTCAGGCTCGTAACTTTTGATGACAAAGACTAAATTAATTGAAACTTAATATTTAGAATCAGCGTAAAAATTAAAATCTTTTGATGTATCTTTTAGCATCAAAATTCCGTTTTTTAGAGTTTCGTTTACTATTGAGCCGGGTCGCCCCTTACTACAGTTCCTTACCACGAAGTGTTTGAAAAGAAAATAATTCGGTATTTCGGGGCTTCTGACATTATTACTCCTTTGCGGAAGTTAGGCTCAAAATTGAAAAAGGACTATATTTTTTCTCTGGGCCCCTTCCACCTCTTAGTTCGTTTATTTTCCCGTTGGTTTTCACCTGTTTTCGCTTTATAGTTGTGTTATCTCTTAGCAGTTCTTTCGTTAGTTGAGTTATGGTTGTGGTATATATGTTTTATCGCTCGTATAGTTGTGTTATTTTCAAATTATACTCCATAATAGAGAGGCTCCGAACACCCAGCATTGTATATTAAGCTCTTAATTTGACATTTTTTTCTAACGTGACCAGATTCGTCCTGCGCCCTTTTCATTGAATTTTTTTCCCCCATGGCATATTTCTCCAAGGAAAGATCCTCCCACATAGCCCCCTCCCTCAACCCTACCCCCAAAACCAAAAAAATCCCCCTGAAAACATCTGTACACTTTCCAATAGCCATTATTATATGTAAACACTGGTTGAAGTTTGTAACTTGCAACCCCTCCCCCAGGGGCTGTGGGGGAGCAAGTCATCCCCAAAAACATAGTTATTATGATTTTCGACTATGCTAAACAAAATGGCTATCTCAAAATTTTGATCCGTTGACTTTGGGAAAAAAATGAGCGTGGGAGGGGGCCTAGATGCCCTCCAATTTTTTTGGTCACTTAAAAAGGGCACTAGAACTTTTCATTTCCGTTAGAATGAGCCCTCTTGCGACATTCTAGGACCACTTGGTCGATACGATGACCCCTGGGAAAAAAAAAAAAAAAAAAAAAAAAAAAAAAAAAACAAAAAAACAAATAAACACGCATCCGTGATCTGCCTTCTGGCAAAAAATGCAAAATTCCACATTTTTGTAGATAGGAGCTCGAAACTTCTACAATAGGGTTCTCTGATACGCTGAATCTGATGGTGTGATTTTCGTTAAGATTCTATGACTTTTAGGGGGTGTTTCCCCCTATTTTCTAAAATAACGCAAATTTTCTCAGGCTCGTAACTTTTGATGGGTAAGACTAAACTTGATGAAACTTATATATTTAAAACCAGCATTAAAATGCGATTCTTTTGATATAGCTATTGGTATCAAACTTCAATTTTTTAGAGTTTTGGTTACTATTGAGCCGGGTCGCTCCTTACTACAGTTCGTTACCACGAACTGTTTGATAGTGCAAAGAATAGGCCATGACCTTGAATACTAATCCTGGACCAAGATTTAATGATGAGCAAGTAAATGAACCGAAGCAAATAAAGCGATTAAATATGATGTTTTTTAAGTACTGAGTTATATATTATGAAGCAAATAAAGTAAACGAAACATAGTCAGTAAGCAAACAAATTAAAGTCTTGTTTAACAAGGGTTAAAAGGATTCTATACCATCAAAAGCTTATGGACAAATTCCGGAAAGGAAATTTCATGTTACCCTAACTAACGCACAAGACAATTTACACATAATTAACACATAAAAAAATTCTAAAAGCACAGAGGGTTGGAATTTCAAGTTGTTTAAATGTATTGTAAATTATATTTTCAATTAAATTTCCAATAAAAATAATGAGTTTTCCGTCCTATATTGGCCTTTTTTTGGGGAAACTATTTGCTTGTTTTTGCTTTTTTGCGCATTGCCCCTTGTGCTGTGCATTTTGTGGCGTCCCTTTTCCTTGAACACTTACAGATGAAGGCTAAACAAAAAAAAAGATAGTATCTTGGCCTATTTTCTGGTACCATTTAGGCTTCTATTATGAGTGATTATAAAAATGGGAACCTCCCTCTGACCATTGAGCCCTCCCTCTAAACCACGCCTTCCTCCCCTTTATAGTAAGCATATGACAGTACATACAAAATAAACGAGCATACGACGTAAGCTTTTTTAAGCGTACTAGGGAAATATTAAGCATACGAATTGAAGTATACTAAAGCCCATTTTAACTGGTTTAACAAGGGCGATAAGAATTCTACATCATCAACCTAGGCACAAATTTGTGTATTATACACACATTTTATCATGTCTTAATTAGTGAGCGAGACATTTAGAAAATACCACACCCCTACCTCTTTTTTATTAGTGTCCTTATTAATAATATGGCCAGTAAGCACAGAAATTAAAGTGCGCACTAAAGCCCCATCTTAACTTGTTTAACAAGAGTTATAATGAGTCCACACCATAAAAACTTTTACACAAATTCCGGAGAGCAAATTAAACTTGACTTAATTAATGCACAAGACAAATTAAACACATCTAACACATAAAACATTACATAAGAATAGAAGGTTGAAATTTCAATTTGTTTACATGTATTATTTGTATAATTTGTTACAATTTCAATTAAAATTTCAAAAAAAATAATAGGTTTTCGATCCTATACTGGCCACTTTTTTGGAAAACTATTTGCTTATTTCTTGTGCATTGTCCCTTGTGCTGTGCATTTTGTGCGGTCCCTTTTCCTTAAAGACTTACAGATGAAAGCTGAACAAAAAAAAGAAAGTCTCTTGGCCCCCTTTCGGGTACTATTTAGGCTCCTATTATCAGTGGTTACGATTTTTTTTTTTTTTTTTTTAGTTCTGAGTTCTTTATTTAAAAATAAAATCCATTAACAAAAAATTACTTCAAGACAATCTCCCCCATAAGGCTCCATGGCCGGGAAAGAGCTGGCCGGGAATTCTACACCATAAAAAGCTTATACGCAGATTCCGGAGAATTTGCGTATATACAAAAATTTGAGTATTAAACAAATTTCACCTTGTCTTAATCATTGAACGACACAATCAGTAAAGACCACGCCTACCTCTTCTTAATTAATCTTCTTATTATTAGATATAGGGCCGAAAATGCCCGTTATTTACATCAAATTTATTTTTAGGATATTATTGCTCATTGGCTGATCCTTACTAATACTGAAGATGTGATACGCCTTTGGCGTATCTCTTTGCCGATCTGAACCTTTAAGGATTGAAACAAGAGCCAAGCTCCAGATGAATTTGCTATACAGATTCCGATACCAGCCCCCAACTCTACTTCTTACTCTTAATGGCATGTTTGGTGGAGCTGGTGAAGTTTAGTGAAGCTGAATCTATTTCTCAGAGCAATTATGAATACTAGCAGAGGGCATGGCCTCACTTAGTTACATTGTACAGTTCATTTTTTTAGAAATAGCTTCAAGCTATAATATGAAATATACTTTCCTCTCGTTCTGAAGCAATGGCCGTTCCGAACATGAGACGGGGCATTGCTTCAATGCTAATATCAACAAAATATTTGAATATTCTCCCCTTTATCGTTACTAGCACTGCTTGAAGCTTTATTACTTTATTAAAAAAAAATAGTTTTTTTAACTGAAAGTGAGGAGCGACATTAAAACTTAAAACGAACAGAAATTACTCCGTATAAGAAATGGGTTGTCCCCTCCACAATCCCTCGCTCTTTAAGCTAAAGCTTTTAATTGTTTTAAAAGGTAGAAATGTGGCAAAGAGTCAGACTTTAGTGTAAAGAGCGAGTGTGATTTTCGTTAAGATTCTATGACTTTCAGGGGATGTTTCCCCCTCTTTTCCAAAATAAGACAAATTTTCTCAGGCTCGCAACTTTTGATGACAAAGACTAAATTTGATGAAACTTATATATTTAGAATCAGCATAAAAATTCGATTCTTTTGATGTATTTTTTAGCATTAAAATTCCGTTTTTTAGAGTTTCGTTTACTATTGAGCCGGGTCGCTCCTTACTACAGTTCGTTACCACGAACTGTTTGATTATTAGACACTATTAGGCTTTACTGCCTAAAAATAAAGGAAGCTCATTATCCTTATTTACCAATTAAGATCCCCTTTTCCAAAAAAAAAAATGTTCTGAATCGTAAACTGGTCGTAAAAATGCAGTTAAAAAATTATTTCCCCTCCCCCCGAAAAAATTACGGTAAGAAAACAGAAAAAGAGAGTAGACTCACCGGCTCAAATGCTGTCGTGAAAAAACGTAGGTCGCGTTAATACGTTTGGGTTTTACAGATTTCTCATCTTCTCCTTCCTTTTTGTCGTATGGGAGCTCTAGGAGACCTGCAGGAGCGATCAACAATTCTCCGTCTGGAGTGAAACACAATCGACGGCAAAAAGACTGAAGTGTATCATCGTAGAACAGCCTAACTTGAACATCAGATTGTGTCTCATCTTTTGAAGTAGGGAGGGGCAAGCTAGCTTTTGTTACACGAGAAACAACTTTTTTCGTCTGAAGATTGTATATTCTAAGGTTCCTAGGAATAAAATTAGGAGTTTAAAACCAGTTTTTTTTTCTTTTTTTATACGGGTAAACAGAGAAGTAAGTTAAAATATAATAATTCCAAGTGAATGTGAAACTAATAAAACCTTCATCAGCTTAAGATGGATTAAAGATAGGTTTTAGATACTGGATAAATTAAATACAGGGATTGGGATTAGGGATAAGATCCCTGTTAAACATAGAGAAAAGGATATAGAATACTAGCACCGCATACAGTGTAGCATCTGGTGACAATTTTAAAGAAATAGAAAATTTCAATGAAAATAGGATAGTTGATACGATTAATCTCTAGTGATAAAGAATGGAAGCTGAAATTTCTCTGTAAGTAAAATTAATCAGCATTTTCTTTCTTTTTTTAGAGTTAAAATCTTAGAGTTAAATTAAAATTTTAATTAAGTTAAAATTTTAGAGTTAAAATTTTAGAGTCCGCACAAAATAAGCATGGTTTATATCTTGGGAAAATCTTGGCAAGTTAAGCAGGCTAGTTAAACTTGCAATGGTGAGCCTACAAGTAACAGAGCCTTGCGTTCTTTACCTTCCCCTAAACTTTGAAACACCCAAAACTACAAATATGGAGCAGGTAGGTTAATAAAAATATTACTAAATATATTAGAGCACTTATATATTATACAAAAAACACTCGAGAATTTGGATCACGAAGATCAGATAGGACAATAACCGGTTATTTTGCAATGCATAGTGATAGAATATACTGTCTCACCATGGATGTTCAAATTAAGATCTGGGATTTGCCAAGGACCGAAGAACAGGTAATTATATTTTTCCGGGATAAGGGATTTTTGCCCAAAACAAAACAGTGCGTAAATGGACACACTATGACTTTGTACTCTTACGAGAAGCTATATCTGGAAGTTTAACCTAACCTTCATTAGCACTAACCAAACTTAACTTCTCCAGTGTTTCTCGTATAATAAGTAATTACCTATTAAATATGATATTATATAATACCATCATCAGCAATAATATAAATAATACCAGAAATGGTAGGCTACAAACAGGAATAAATCTTCAATCAATAGACAGTGTTTATGATTTGTCTTCCCAAAAGCAGCCAAACTCAATATCTAGCATATTAGTTAAAAGGGAGTTTCCGCTCAATACTTACTATGTTTGTTTTCTTTTATCTTCTTCATTGGTTCAAGGTACAAAGGTTTTCAAAGGCAGCCATTTAAACTGAGCCCCCCCCCCTTCCTGCGTATGTGCTAATCCAAACGGGGATCATCAGAAATGATTGCAGATTATTATCTAACAAATAGCCATAAGTTTCTATTCCTTTTAATTTACCCATTTTCCTTCTCTTAGAATATGAACCAGAATTTCTATTTTATCATTTATTTGTTCTATTTTCAGTATTTATAAGTCGATACCCGAAAGAGACAGGCGTCAAGGAAAATTATTAAACTAGAGAAGCGTTTTTCTGCAAAATCTTTCAAAATCTAGTTTTCTGAAACTCTATGTTTACATTTATGGTTAGTGTTTTATAAACTCTTATTAACTAGCCTAGGCACGTAAGTAGGTTTCTTTTTTTTGGGGGGGGGAGGATAAGTAAAAAGAATCATGGAGGGGGGGATATTAAGAAAAACGATCGGTATTTGAATAAGAAGTGTCCAAAAATCTAAGAAAAATTTTCATTTTTTATTTTCAACCATTCATAATAAACCTCAAGCCCATTTCAATGCGACGTTAAGCCAATTCTGTTTTTTTTTTTTTCAGCTTTTACAAGAAATCTATTAAAATTCCTGCTGGAAATTGATATTATACCGTTTACTCGTTTGATCAGATCGACATTATTTTGATCAGATCGATATTATTTTGATCAGATTTTGATCAGATCGATCAGATTTTGATATTATACCGTTTACTCGTTTGATCAGATCGATATTATTTTGATCAGATTTTGATATTATACCGTTTACTCGTTTGATCAGATCGATATTATTTTGATCAGATCGATCGGATTTTGATATTATACCGTTTACTCATTTGATCAGATCATAACCGAACATAAATGAATCAATTCTGTGTTGGGTCCCCTATTATTTCTTGTACCCGTTAATGATCTAAATCGATGCCTCAAACAGCTGTCAACGCCAAGGTACAATTATGGACTGGTGTACACAATACTTCTAGTTTTGCTGATGATACTCAGTTTGCAATGGCTGCGAAAACAGAAGCGAATTTGAAAAATGGCATTCAAAAAAGAATGGTGACAATCAAGAGGTCGATACGAGTGAACAAACTGCTTGTAATCAGAAGAAAACAAAGTTCATGGTATATGCCAGAAGTGCAAATTACTATCCATGGATTGAAGAAATTGAGTTAGAAAATGGAAGTATAAAAAGGATAAGTATAGTAAAATGTCTTGCTGTCATGGTATTTGAATGCCTAAGTTTTAAAGATCATATTGCTTTTATAAGAACTAAAGAAGCCAAAAATGTTGGAACTCTGCGCAAGCTGAAAAATCATTTCCCCAAAAAGGTTATCATAATACATTTTTTCCCCAAAAAGATTATTATAACATTTTACCATATTTGCTGTATTGTGTCGCAGCCTGGTCGTCGATGTTCACTAGCCATTTATATCCACTCCGTGTATTACAAAACAAAGCTGTAAGAGTTTTGACCAACGATTTGTCCTAGATTTCGGTAAGATCTAGGCATCACCAATAAAAATTTTTACCATTTTCGGTTTAGTTAAATTTTATGTAAGTTTGTTTACGAAGAAATTTTTTCAAATTTGTTTCCTGTATATTTTTCAGAATTTTACAAAGAAACGGAACATAGTTATGAAACTAGACATGTTGAATTAGTTAGAACATTCAATTACAACCAGATCTAAATTTTCTATTAGGTATAATGGTCCTGAAGTCTCGAACAGGCTTCCATCAGAAATGAAAGGTAAGAAGGCCCTTGAGGAATTCCTTGTTGTTTTTTTTTGCAATGTATTTGATTTAACCAGTATTGTAGACATAGATACAGTGATTGACTTGGGAGTGAGTATACGCTTGTGAGTGTTAAAAGAGAAATTGATTCGTGTGTTGATTGAGGTGAGTGTCGGTATGTATAATGAAGCATGATGAATCATAGAGTATGAGTGTGGGACTGCTTAAAGTTGCCTATAAAAATAAATTTTCTTTGATTGTTGATTAATTGTTAATAGGTGTGGGAGAGGGAAGGATGAGTCTGAGAGACTTTTTTCCAAGGAAGTGTATTAATAGTTGAAGCGTCCTTTATTTGGGTTATCCCAAACACACTAAATGCGTCTTGACCTACTTTGATATTAGGAGTTAATGTCTAGTTTTGTGTTGTTATTATTATATGGATATTTCAATGGCGTGTTTTTGTTGTTGCTTTTTTTGTGACCCATTTGTCAATTTTTAAAAAAATTAGTCATTTAACCTAAAGAATCCAAGAAACGTTTTTAAACCTTGTTATAAAACGTCAGCAGGAAGTTTTTGGTACGTAAAAGTAGCAAGAGTTTTCTGAAACGCTAAGTTTTTACGTACAATTATAGTATCGAACTTCTCATAAAGTTTGTGAGGATCTTGAGCTTAGCGTTCTTTTTTAAACGAATCTGGTAATGTTAAATATAGCGTTTGGTTATAAAATTAACATAAGAACAAATTTTTAGACCGACGAGAATTACGATTATAGCCTAGACCTTCTCATCAAACTTGTTAGGACTTGAAACATACTTGTACGTTCTACTATTTCGTTACTCAGTCATTCATTAAAAAACAGCGTTTGATTATAACATTAAAATCAGCACAAATTTTGAAACCAATACGATGTACGATTGCAGCATAGATATTCCCATTAAGTTTGTGAGGACCTGGAACATACTTGTACGTTCTATTATTTTATTACTTAGCCACTGAACGAACCTGGTTTCGCCAAATAAAACATTTGGTTTTAACATTAAAACAAGCACAAATTTTGAGGACCCAGAACATAGCTGTTCGTCCCTTTATATTATTACTTTGTCACTGAACAAATCTATCTACGTTAAAAAATAACGTTTCACACCAAAGCCCTGTTTTTCCACACGTAAGAATTTCACACTATTTTTCAAAAATAATGTCAAATTCAGAGCTTAGTATTAGCTATTTTCATCCCGAAAACATCTCTGATATCACATAAGTAGGCTAACTCTTCATGAATATGCTGACTTTAATAGAAAGAACTTCTAATTAGTTGCCAGAGTGCATTCCCTACGTTTAACAAAGGGTCAAGTCCCAGTGCCAAGAGATCGAGTGCCAGGCTTTCAGAATACGGTTTATCCCCCCCCCACCGGTGGTAACCAAAGCCCAGGTCAAGAAGTAAATCTTAAATGGACAGAACCAGGTTGGAATTTAATTTAGCCAGGTCATAACCAGGTCGGATTTTAAATAAATAATTCACTACCTTATCGAGTACGATTAGAGAGTACAATTCAATATTTAAAACTTCGGCGGTATAAGAATGTGCAAATTTATTAAAAATTCCACTCGAAAATCAATCATTCGAACGAGAATAAAACTGATTCCGATTCAAGACCCGCAATTCCATCATATAAGTTTAATTATGGCCATAATAACTAGAATACGTTTTACAGCTAAAGGATGGGAAAGAAAAAGATAGAGAGAAAGAGAGAAAGAGAGAGAGAGAGAGAGAAAGAGAGAGAGAAAGAGAAAGAGAAGAGAGAGAGAGAGAGAGAGAGAGAGAGAGAGAGAGAGAGAGAGAGAGAGAGAGAGAGAGAGAGAGAACCTGTCACTTGAAAGCGTTCCCAAATATTGTCCTTTTGGATCCCAAGCCACTCCTTGGACGAAACCTTTGTGCTCAGAAAGAATACTGGTCTTTGACCCTGGAAAAAAAGAAGAAACTATTAGGAAAAAACTTTTTATGTCAGATGTAGCACATATTTTTCGATAACGTGACAAAAAAAAGAAGGGGACTAGTTCAAAAAAGAGGAAAAACTGATTTAAATTCTAATATCAGACAACAGAATCGATAGTAATTCCATTTTATGGAAAAAATTTCATATTTAAAAAAAATTAGTGCCGCAAGACGCAAGAAATTTTCAAAAATAAATCTTGTTTCGAGAATACAAAAATCAGGGATCAGTTTCACCAAACGAGCTATGTTAAGCATTTAAAAAATTAAAGAAAGCATGCCCGAGAAGGAATTTATTGCAGTTAGTTCAAGGACTACACCACAGAAAAACTATTTATGCCCTAATAAGAACTAAGGACACAATTATAAAGACCTCATCATGCTATCTCTGCAATGTTCACTACCATTTCTAACCAATGTAAAACTATAAAATGTTGCACCTCAATTAATATCCAATTAAAGTTATCAAAGTTGTCATATGACATTTTACGTTTTTCTTTTTTATTAACGTAATAAATTAAGCACACATAAATATGGCAAATTTTTGTACAATGGTCTCCCACTACGCAAGACTCTGCACTGCACGAAGCCTCAAACAACCCTTGTCACCAAAAGGTCCACGAAATAGCCTTGACTTACCTTTTACTTAACAGTCCTGACTTACCTTTACCTTACAGCCCTTGCCCCACCTCTGGGATGGGCTGATAGCCTTTTCATTGGATGTCTTCGGGGAAAAAGTGCGTGGGAGAATATACACGCACCGTACGTGGGTGCGTACGGAGTATAATTCATATACTCCGTATATGAAATGGGTTGTCCCCTCCTCAACGCCTCGCTCTTTACGCTAAAGTTTTTAGTAAACTTACTTGCTAGACTTACTACTTACCTTTTTGGACATCCCAAATAATGGCTGAATTATCAACAGATCCAGATGCTAAAAACGCAGAATCAGGAGACCATGAAAGATCAAAAATATCTTCGACATGTCCACGGAGAATTTTCAATATTTGCCAATTTTCAATATTTTGTACGTCGTCATCTTTTTGAAACAAGTCTGGAGCATCCTTTTCCATTTTTTTACTCCAGATCAACAATGCTGCCTCTAAAAACAAAAAGAAAAAAAAAACAAAAAAAACAAACAACAAAACAAAACAAAACAAACAACAAAAAAAAAACAAAAAACAAACGAAAAACTAAAAGAAAATGAATCAAAGTGGAATACACTAGCTTTTAAAGTAGCTTAAAAAACAAATACTAACAAAAAACTAGAATAGATCTTCAGCTCATTAAAAACAATGTATTAGTAAACCAAACAAGAATATTTACTTTATTTCCATCTTTTTTTTAAATGAATTGAATTGATTTATTTACAAACTACTGTAGGCCTACACATAAAATGAACATCATTCACAAAACCACCAAAGGAAGCAAGCAAAGCGCCTGATACGAGACGACTGCCACTTTTTGATTCTCAGCCAGTTATTCAATCAATAAAAACAAAAATAGTCTTTCTCATCATACTTTTTTCATTAAAAATATTAAGACTATACATCTTAATGAATAGTCTTAAAAAGTTTAGTGTGTTTGTCTCAAAAAAGACAAAACTAGTCTTTCTCATCATACTTTTTTCATTAAAAATATCAAGACTATACATCTTCATATATTTCTTCCTTCCACAATCCTTTCATTTATCCTTTCATTTATACTTTCATATCATTTCATTTATCCTTTCATTAATTAAAATTAATGAAAGGCACAATCCTTTCATTGATTGTAAATATTTCATTTTAACAGCTAATTTGACTTGATTTTAAGTGTTTTTTTGTTATTATATAGTATTTGACTTAGAATACAAATTTAGCCTGTGATTTTGTTTTACCCCCCACCCTTTCTGCTTTTGTTTTAGCCATTAATCGCATAGAGTTCATTTTATTTCTTGTACTTGGACCTTTTTTCTTTTTCATTTGCGTCAAATTTTTTCTTGGCCATTTTTATGCTTGATTGGTGTTTCTTCTACTTTTGTTCTGTTGTATTAGTTGTTTCTTTGTTTTGCTTTTTCTTTTTAGACATATGAAGCGAATTCGGCTCTATTAGAGCTTGTGATAGCCTTTTGGAAATAAATATTATATTACCTTATCTTCATTCAAAAAATACTCCTCTAAAAATATTTTTGAATTAATTAATTTGCTCAGCTCTTCAAATTCCAGCTAAAATATTCTTTCAAATTTCCTGAACTAAATAAGGAATAGTGGATCCAGCACATGTATTTCTTTTCCACATAAGTCATGCTTCACCTTAAGCATGAGAAGTAAAATGCTTGGCTACAACTACGAATATGTTCTCCCCTACAGATGGAAGCAGTACGGATTCCAATATGACTTTTGAAGGGGCCCATTACCTTCTCCATTTTGAGGGGTCTATGACTTTAAACTGCAATTTTCCTTGAAAATTATGGTCCACTTTTTGGATCTTGAATTGAGAAAAAAAAATGCTCGTGGGCCATTTTTCGGGCTCTATAAACTACTTTTTGTTTTGTTTTCTTTTACAATTGAACCCCCTTAGGACTAATAATATAGGTAACAAGACAATCGAAATAGTTTGTCCCCGTTTTGGGGGACGCCTTAGAAGCCTCTAACCACCCCGTAGAAAAAATATATGATTATCCTGGTCCAGAGAGCAACCCCTAAGAAATCAAGCCAGCCCCATAGCCAAAATAAAAATTGCAGTTTTTTCCAGTACAACTACTTGTAAACAAGCGGCAATTTGAATTATCTATGCCCTATTCACTAGGGGTTTTGGGGTTATATCATTGCTACAGGGAAGTTTATTTGGACCCTCATCTATTTTGAAAGAATTGGTATCTCAAAAATTTCATTGGTTGTCTTCAGTGGATATGCGGAAGCAAGGCAGCAAAAAAGGTAATGGGAGAGGGTTTGGCTGCCCTTCAGTCACTTTTCATTCTTAAAAAGGGCAATATATTTTTCAATTTCTAATAAATAAGCCTTCTCTGAAGTTTCTACAACCACCTTTTCAAACAGTTCATGGTAACGAACTGTAAGTAAGGAGCGACGCTGCTCAACAGTAACCGAAACTCTTAAAAACGAAATTTTGATATCAATAGATGTTTCAAAAAGAGTTGGCTTATTTTACCGTGTTGGACTCAGGCGGCTTGGTGCTGCGGTGAGTTGTTAGTAGTAGTAGTAGTAGGATTTCCCATGGGGGGTGAAGTTTTCGGGGGGGGGGGGGGGGTAAACTTTTCAGGGGAAAGTTTGCACTGGGGGAATTTGCCAGAATTTCTATATAAAATTATTTTTACTTGTCTACTTTCTCTTTGCTGACTCCGTTTTATATCTAAAGATGTTAATTGTAGTTGTCCCAGGTAAATTTTCACCGGGATTTAATTGTCTAGAGGATCTTTCTGTGAAGGGGAAACCAGATTTCCGGCATTATTTAAAAGAATATCACCAATTAAATAAAAAAGCAAGTTTTCTATTGAAAGTAACAAGCAACATTAAAACTAAAACGAACATATATTATTATGTATATGGAGGGGGGGGCTCTCCTCAATACCTCACTCTTTACGCTAAGGTTTCACTTTTGCTAATTATTTACGGAAGACTCCTGAAATACAAGGGCCATCTAATTGGAATACTTTATGCAAGGAATTGAGGAGGGGACAATCCCCCTATATACACAATAACTTTTGTTCATTTTAAATGTTAATGCTGCTTCTTACTTTCTTTTGAAAACAACTTGTTTTTTTATTTATTCCATACAAACTGGCAAGTTGAAAAAAGAGAAAGCAATACACTGAATATATATGGCTCTTTACTAAGAGAACACTAGAGCATTGCCTTTGAAAGGTCAATCTGTTCAAATGGACTTTAGAAGTATGAATGTAAATTTGAGTGCTAATCTACCAGATTAGTGTCAGAGGAATTCATCAATTTGTTTAAACAGCTATATTTAAAAATTCTTTACCTGTTCTTATTAGGTGTATGATCTAGGTTGTGCGCAAGATATTCAAAAAAAACAAAATCCGTTCATTTGGTAAGAATTCCATAGCAGAAGACAATACTCGATATGTTGAACCTACACTTTAATTGTTAATCTCTTGGAACTACATTTATTGTTAATCTGTTAAACAACTGTTTGAATGGATTTGTGTAGTATTTCCTCGTTATACTGGAGTTATTTAGACCTTTTAGAAAACAACAAAGATTTCTTTTTTTTGCCTCTTATTTCTCTTTTTTAGATTTTTTCCATCTCTTCATACTGTAGCTGTTTAATCTCTTTTTCCATGTTTTTCTTTTTTTCTGTTGATTAATGCTTTCAGACACGTGGATGAAATATTTGGGCGTTTTTGCTATATTATATATATATATATATATATATATATATATATATATATATATATATATATATATATATATATATATATATATATATATATATATATATATATATATATATATATATATATATATATATATATAAAATCTTTATTCTTTCCCTTTATCACAATGCAATAACATGGGTATCGTCAAAAAAAAAAAAAAAGAAAATAGAAAAACGCAAAAAGACGCAACATAAAGAACACACAGGATGAGCTATCGCTTCGATTTGAGGATATTGTCGTTGTAGTGCTTCGCGTAGTATGGAACGAAGGAGTTTAAAAATCTTGTCGTTGAGTGTGTAGGCGGGCATTCTAACAGTTCTTTTCCCTCTTTAAAAGTTGCCACCCTCGTCTAGTGTGCGTGAGTCACTGAAGTAAACTGAGGCAGGATATCTCGGTGCGTTGGGGACTTCAGGATGTCAGCTCCAAACTTCATCAGCGTTTCGTGCCTCCTTTCATCCAGGGTTGGGAGCCTGAGTTCACTCAAGCTTTCTTCGTAGTTTTTGTAATTTGATCCAAGAATTAATTTGCAGGCTCTTATCTGAATTGTTTCAAGCTGACTTCTGTCTTTCTCTGTGAGCGATGGGTGCCAGACAGGACAGCCGTACATGACTATGGGCATTACATAAGTTTTGTAGCACGAAAGAAGGAGTTGTTCTGTCATTCCAAACCTTATATATATATATATATATATATATATATATATATATATATATATATATATATATATATATATATATTTACTGTTTTCACTATAAGTTTTGCCTATTATTATATATTTTAATTTCAACATTTTGTTTGCTCTCACCGTTTTCGTTTTGCATTATCCCAAGCTAGGACCCCCTCTTTTAGAACATATGTTTTCTTACATAATTATTCTGTTATTACATTTTCCGCGTTGTTCAGGTGACTTTTACACTCAGAACAGTGAAGTAGTTAGCAACAGTGTACTGAATGGCTTCATTCCTACAACACATTATTGCACAGTCCTAATTTCAAAGTTAATCATTTAACAAAGGGTAATAAAATAGGTAAAACTAGATAAAAACAAAGTAGAATAATACCATCATCGCCAGAAGCTAGAAATTCACCACTTGGAGAAAACCTGACAACATTCACACTCTTTTGGTGTCTAGTTAAGTCAGCTAGAAAATCCACTTTTATAATACCATTTTCATCAATTGATAGTTTCCAAATCTGAAATGACAATATATAGACATTAGACATCATTAGTTAGAATGATATCTATGGCTGCTGGCTAATCTAAAGATTAAATCCATTTTCATTAAAAAAAGGAACAAATAAGAAAAGTTTTTTTAATCCCAAAAAACTGATTATAGTTATAATATAGAGGTTTAGAAAACGTCTTTTTTTTTATTGTGTAACGTGCAGTTTTCAAAGTTCTTCTGAGAAATAGCTGCTTCAAATCGATTTTGGGATAGAATTTTAATATTTAAAATGACAATATAAAGACGTTAAATATCATAAATTGAAATAGTATCTATAACAACAGGCTTATCTAAAGATTAACAACCATTTCGATAAAAAAAAAAATAGAAAGGAAAAAAACCTTATAACCAAAAAACTGCATTTTTTCTCGAAAGTTTTAATTTAAGCAGTAATTTAGACAGTAAGGTTATGACTTTTGGGCAAACAAATCTTTTCTGAAAATATTTGCATTTTAGTATTGAACAATGTATGTACTCACATAGCTCCAATAATTGTTTTCCTTTTTCCCTTTTTTTCACAACACATAGGGACAAATAAACAATCAACAATGAAAAAAGAATCACTTTGGCTAGAAATGTTGCCTGTAGGCACTACCAGATTTACTGTGATAGATACATGAACACAATTTAATAGTAAACTGCATGAACTCAGTCTCCTAATTCAAAAGATTATTTAACATAAACTTAAAGCAATAACAAAGCATACATTTTTCTTCAAAAATAAACAGCATTTACAATTGAGCCAAAATTTCTATTTTGTCTCCTCATCAGGCATCCTTTCTTTCTTGTTTATGGAACAGTTCGCGGTAACGAGCTGTAAGAAAGGAGCGACTCAGCTCAATAGTAACCAAAACTTAAAAAAAAAGGAATTTTGATATTGCTAAGTGTATCCAAAGAATTAGCTTTTGCTGATTCGAAGAGACTCGTTCAGTATAGTGCCACCCATCAAAAGCTATGAGCCTGAGCAATTTTTTCTGATTTCATAAAAGGGGAGAACATCCCCAAAAATTCAAGGAATCTTAATGAAAATTGCACCATCAGATTCTGCATATCAGAGAATTCTACTGTAAATGTTTCAAGGTTCCATATGCAAAAATGTGGAATTTTGTTTGTTTTTTACCCAAAGAAAGATCATGGATGTGTATTGATTTGTTTTTTTGTTGATTTTTTTTAGGTGATTGTATTGAAGCAATTTAACATTCATTCTAACAGGAATTAAGAGTTATAGCCCCTTTTTTAAGTAACCAAAAAGATTAGTGGACAACAAACCCTTCCCCTTCCATACCCCTTTTTCCCTAATATTGTTTTATAAAATTTTAAGATAGCCATTTTGTTCAGTATAGTAAAATGGTCCAATAGCTATGACTTTAGGGATAATAGGAGAGATAAGATATATTTTTTCTTTTTTAATTCTATCACAAGCCCAGAAGGGCCAAATTTACATTTCAGAGTCATAAAACAAAACAAAAATCATAAAAAAGCAAACAACTAAGAAATTGACAAGACAATGCCAAAAACAACAATATCAGAATGGCAAAACCTTTCATCAGTTAAAAATATTAAGCAGCAAAATGTCAGAAAGCTATAAAGGTAAAAACTAAAAAAAAAAAAAGATTTGAAATAAAATATACATTAAAAGGGGTTAAAAAGGAACATGTAAAAAGGCAGAGGGAGCAAAAAGTCAAACAAACATAAACTTGGGTATCACCAGTACCGAAAAAAAAGAAGAGGAAAACTAGCAGTTTATTTTATCAATAATGAAGGGTAAAAAGTTTTTTTCATACCTAGAGGTTCAGCAATGGATGAGGGACAATATAGGAACGGGTTCAGAAACAGTACATGGCAGGCAGTGTCTGGATGTGGAGTGTCTTTGGGGAAAACGCTTTCCGTGCAAAGGTTTATTATTGCATTTTTGTGCAAAACAGAGGCACAACGTTCCTCTCCTGTGCTCAAGAGCTTCCAGCTTGGCCCTTTTTAGAAGGAGCGAGTATGGTACCTTAGCTTCTTTAAAAATTATTCTCAGGGCTCTTTTTTGAATGGATTCAATTTTTTCTGATTCATCATGGGAGATGCCAGTATGCCAAACTAGACAAGCATATTCAAGATGCAGGCGAACAAAGGAAGTATGGATCCTTAAAGAATGGGATGGAGGGACGTTAAATATGGGCACATTAGCTCAATGTGCGATATCTTTAACATGGATACCCTATTTTAAATTAGAGGAAATCGTAACCCCGAGTAATTTAAAGAAAGACACAGAAATATCTGGGGGGATAGGGTTGAGGAAAAGGGGTGAGGTTTTAAGAAAACATATTGGCATTACCATAAAATTAGAGGCTTATACTTTCATGTCTAACATGTCATCTGCAACATCATTGAGGATACTCATAGGGGTTGTTTACTAAGATTTGGTAGCAGGTTTCATTTCCATCTGTCAGGAAATTCCTTAGCAAGGCTCTTTATCATAACAGAAAAAAGGAGGGAGACCTAGGAGAGTACCTGGAGTACTCCATTGTGGAAAGGGAGGAGACTGGAGTAATGATTCTGATATTTGACAACCTGTTATCTATTTGATAAAAAGGAGGCAACCGATTTAACCAGGAAAAAATCAATATTGAAATCTGTTGCAAGTTTCTCAACTAAAATATATTGGTTAAAAAGGTCAAATGTTTTTTGAAGGTCAATGAAAATTAGATTTAGCCACCAATTAGGTTTTTTGAGAATTTTCTCAACTGAGTCAATAAGAATAACAAGGTAATGGGAAGTAGAAGTAGATTTGAGGTTTCCAAATTGTCTCAGTTCAGTAAGAGGTAGCATTTTTTCTTTTAGCCAATCTGAAAGGAATCCTTCATATGGGTTAGAGAACATAGGAGGGAGTGAAATAGGCCAAACACCTTCAAAACCAGTTTTCTGTCTTTCTTTTTCAAGTGCATTATGAAACCCTGTTTCCAAATTTGGGGATATTGGCCAGGCTCAGTAGAATCATTGAAAAGAACAGTCAAGGTCTTTGCAAGGAAGTCACTAAAAGCCCTAATAAGAGGAAATGGGATATCTAAAGGACAGACACTTAATTTTTGTAGTTTCCCAATTCTTCTTTCAATCTCAGACAGAGATATGGAGGGGAATGCTGGTGAGAGATCATCAGTAGATAATTGATAAGTCAATGACTGAAGGTTCTGGATGATGAAAGCAGAGAACTGGTTTAGACTATTAGCAGTAACTTCTGGGGATTCAGGTAGGTTGAAATCAAGCTGGTCTAGACTCCTACCACACAACTTTTTTACCTTGGAATACCAATTTTTTGGCTTATTGGTAAACAATTCTTTGACCTTATTCTTGTAGTAGGATCAGGTAGATTGATGTATTTCCTTCTTTATTGCTTTTCTTAGTTTATTAGCTTCATCCAGTTTACCATTTCTGAAGTGATTCAATTTTTTTTTCTAATTGGTGCTTTTGAAAAAAATAAAGGGTTCATGTTTTTGATGGAAAGTTAACACTATTGAACCAGATGCTCAATAATGAACAATAGATCTCAAGATAATGCTTTTCATGTAAGTAATTTCAAATTCATAATCAATTATAATGCCTTATCTTTCAGTTTTATCCTTTAAGTGACATAAAAATCCAAATTTTTCATAGATCAAAATTTACATTTAAAAAATTCAATATCCCATGTGTTTTCCATGAAGGTATGCTTCAAACTGAGGTTTAGATACCAATCTAGTTTGTTGGTTGAACTATTATTAAATTTGGCCATCTAGAGAGCCTTAAAAACATTTGCATGCCTTGGCACACAGATATCTATTTATTTATTGAGGCTATTATTGAGGTTTATAGATAATGTTGAAACAAAAAAAAATTATTTTAAATGTTAGCTCAAGATGTGTTCTGTAATATGTAGCCTATATATATATATATATATATATATATATATATATATATATATATATATATATATATATATATATATATATATATATATATATATATATATATATATATATATATATATATATATATATATATATATATATATATATATAATATATATATAATATATATATATATATATATATATATATATATATATATATATATATATATATATATATATATATATATATATATATATATATATATATATATATATATATATATATATATATATATATATATATATATATATATATATATATATATATATATATATATATATATATATATATATATATATATATATATATATATATATATATATATATATATATATATATATATATATATATATATATATATATCTATATCTATATATATATATATATATATATATATATATATATATATATATATATATATATATATATATATATATCTATATATATATATATATATATATATATATATATATATATATATATATATACATATATATATATTGATGGTTGAGATAAAACAATCAAATATACAGGTTAATGTTAAAAGAAAAACAGAGATTAGGGAGGGTTTTTTTTGTGGTATTGGAAACAGACTGAATCTGTTGTTATGTACTATTATCTTATTGTTAATATAGTACCTTTTGTTGGTTCTCAATCCTACGCCTGAACAGAAGTGAGAGCTTGGCTACTACTATATTTTATTTTACATAACTAAACTAGAAACATAAATGTATCAAAATATACTCAACATATTTTACTCAACTGAACTCGAAATTCAACTGCACTGATCAAATCACTCCCCTAATCTATAAATACCCAAACTGACATATACCCAAATGGAACCCAAAAGATATTCCTAGAAAATGACAAAATGATAAAATACCCCAGAAACTAAAGTGAAAGTGACACTTGCATCTATTTAGAATATACTTAATCAGCATAAACCCTAGCATACAACACTGTTTTTATTCATTATTATTTGTATTTCAAATGAACTCTTGTGCATCATTTGCTAGGCTAAGATTCCAAGAGTTTTCCAAATAGCATACTCTGAGAATGAAGTAGTTTTCTGAATAAAATCAAAAGAGAGCTACATATTGTGATGCTATTTATTTCTCTGGACCTTGTGTAAATATCTTTTTTTTAAACTGAAAGTATAGAATGTCATTAAAACTTAAAAAAGATGAAATTAAGCACAATTTGATGCAATCAAAAGCTGTATTTAAGTAAATTTGAGCAATTAAGCATTAAAGCAATAAGGTCAAAATTAATGAAGTCCTATATATTTAAGTGATGATACAATGGTCCCTATGAGGGAAATGATACAATAAAGCCTTTTAAAAAGTATTGTGTCCAGAAATGCAAGATTATCCACTTTGGTCATAAAAACTCAAGATACCAGTACTCAACTGAATCACTGGACAAGACAAGGCAACCTATTGTCAGTAGTCATGCTGAACATGGGTCTATTAGTTGACTAACAGCTAAAGTTTAGTTTGTATGTCCAGAATGTTATAGCAAAGGCTAGTCAGACTCTCAGTATATTTAAGAGAACTTTCATTAGTTTCACCCTTAGTTGTCCCAAAGTTCAGTTGTTATAAAGGTTTAATTTGGCTTAAACTAGAGTTTCATGTGCATTGCCAACCCAATCAATAAATTTGACCAAGAAACTCTAGAATTATTTCAGAAGCATATGACTAAATGTTTCTGAAGTTTCTATAACATTCCCTACCCCTCCCAACATAAAAATTAAATTACCCTCACTTGCTTATTGTCAAAAATTGGCATACAAATTATGGCATTCAAGCAGCTCAACCATAAAAAAAAACTTATTCTTAATGTCTTTCAACCAGAATTCTCTTCAAGGACAAGAGGACATGATCAAAAACTTTTCAAGAAGTATGGCAATTCAAGGTTAAGATTCTTTTCTAATTGAGTGGTGAGTCTATGGAAGTTGTTAGACCATTGTGCAACAAGCCCTGGCTTGTAGTTTGGGACTCACCTGATCAGTCAGCACACTATCTTCACTGACCAGCTACAACAGGATCATCTTATCACTGGCAAGTGTTTTTAAGGTAATTGTAAGAAGTCCATTTTGTAGAAGTTAATGATCTGCAAGCCTTGATTTGTCAAAATTAAGTTGGATAAAAATTTCAAAACAATTTCTTTATTTTTCTATCTGCCATGTTTCTTCTGTTTAACAAATAGGTGAAACAACATTTTTTAAGCAGCCTAACAAAATAAGAAGAAAACATAGCAGATTTTTTCTGAATTTTCTTATTCAACTTAATCTTGACAAATCAATGTTTGTGAATTATATAATTTTACAAAATGGATTTATAATGAAATAGTAAGTTTAAAACAAATGTTATAACCTATTTTTATATCCAAAAATACAGAATGAAATTATTATTTTCAAGGGTCCTTAAAAGGCTTAAAATTGAATTTGCAAGAAAAGTAATTATTATATTCAAAAGAGCATAAAAATGGCATCTAGTGGTAGGGTAGTTGATGTCTTTTTGGGAACAAACACTTTTCTTTGGAATATTGACAAATAGAGAGGAGTTTTTGGACAACCCCTATTTTACTGAGGCATGATGTAATGTGAGGGTAGTGACAAGAGCCCTGCATTCTTGGTGAAATTTTACTAGTATTTTGTCAACATAAGTTAAAACTGTGGCCTCTGATTCAATAAGAAATTGAAAAGAAAAAGATTACATTTTGTATTCATGATTTATAAAACAGATAACAAGCAATAAGTTACATTTTTAGAATCAGAAAAAAGTCACCTTTCTTTTAATATGTGACTATGTCTAAAACTGAAACACTAGAAGGATATATACACCAAAATAGGATAATTGATATTTACAAAAAGAAGTTCCTATAGGTAAGTCAATAATAAACTAATAATTTCAAGGCTTTATCTTTAATAATTCAATAACAATCATGCCAGTGGATAGTTTAGATTTCTAGCTATTTATTGACATATACAACTCTTCTCAGTTCCTCTTTGGTAACCAGGTGTGAGGGTTTTAGTTCTACATAATTTTGCTCAATCAGATACTGGTTTTTTACCCTAGCCTATGTTCACTTTATTACAGGTCAATATCATGAACTGCTCAATATTTAACTAATGTTATTTTGTCTAAATTCCAATAGGTACAGACCTTTCAAGTTGGAGGATTTCTAAGACCTAGAAATTAGAAGAGATTTAACATAGCCTAGTAGCTTGACAATACCTTCCTGGAGTATGTTTTTGGCCCTGCATTCAAATGAGTTTTATTTTTCTAACATAACCAATTTCTAAGATAGAAATATATAGCTTAGCTAGAATTTCACCCAAAAAAAACATGCCCACGGTTCTCAGAGTGTGGTAAATGAGCCACATTAAGTGTGGCTTAATTTGATTGTAGGCTACTAACCACAACATGAGTATCTGAGCCAGCTGTAGCAAGCCGTACAACACCATCTTCTGAATTATGTTGAATATCTACGCTCAAGACTGGTTCACGATTATGCCAAGAAATTTCTGGTATCTGACATTTCATTTTTAAGCAATTTTATCTGCTTTGTTCTTTGAATTTTAAAACAACAGACTCTGGTTTGAATAAGTGTTGCCATAAATTTAACGCCCTGTCAACATTTCGCTCTTTAGCGTTGTGTCTTTTATTTCCGACTTGGAAATCGAATACATTTCTTGGCATATTTTCAAATCAAACGCTATAAAAACCTTTAATACTATACATATTCATTTAATACTATACATATTCACAATACCAACATATTCAGTGGTCCAGCAAATAAGCGAGAGGCCAGAGTTGATGTAATGTTGCCAAAGCAAACCTACAAATCTGTATATTTTTTGGGAACAAATGTTACACAGTCAATCGTTGTCTGCTACGCCCTTACAAATGAAGCCACTGATGAAAAAAAGACGAGTTCTATAGATTGCTTCAAGTCATAGCCAAAGATATACCAAGGCGTGGCGTCATGTGCTTCTTTTGAGACTTCAGCTCTAAAGTTCGAAACAACCAATCCCTCAGCCCACAAGTTCTTGGCCAACATGGTCTGGGTCAAAGAATTGAAAAAAAGGAGCTTCTGATTAATCTTGCCCTAATGAACGACCTTGTAATTCGATGTAATTTGTTTCCTCACAAGGACATTCAAAAATACTTTTGGATGTCGCCAGATGGAATGACCAAAAATGAAGTTGATCACAGCCTCATAAGCGGAAAATTGCAATCCAGTCTACAAGATGTTCCGGCCTGTAGATGATGTGACAAATCAGATCATACCCTTTTGATAGCCAAACTCTGTCTAAAAATTAAAGAAGGTATCCAATAAAAGAAAATTCGCCAACTTTGCTTTTGGCTCTGGGAAACTCCAAGGCAAGACATTAAAACGGGGTTTCACAATGGAGCAATACAATAAATTTGAAGTCCTTACCGTATCAGAGGGATCTGAATGTGATATAGTATGGGAAGCCATGAAAAAATGCTACCAAGAAATTCCCAATCAACCCTGGGCGCCCTTAAGAGCCATAGAAACCAGTGGCTGTCCAAGCTAAAGTGACAACTAATAGAAGAAAGAAAAAGTATGACAGCGTCAACCCTCCAACAAAAAGTCCCTGATCGTCTTCTTTTCCAAAAGAAGCAGTGTATAGCTCTTGTTAAAGCTTTCAAGAAAAGTGCCAGCACTGATAAGCGAAACTTTATAGAGTGTAAAGCACTGCAAGCAGAAGAAGCAGCCTAAAGAAGACACGCTCAGGAAGCGTTTACAAAATCACCAATGATATAATGGTGAAACAACCGACAAATAGAGACGGCCCGGATCTCTGACCGGGCTGTCAACGAAGACTGAAACAGAGTTCAGTCAACGAAGTATGGGCAAATCATTTCGAAAATTTAATAAACAGAGCTGCCCCAAAAGATTCCCTTAACATTCCAAATATATCCATCTTCTCCCTAAATATCAGCACAGATCCACTTTCTGTCAGTGACTTACGAGAAGCAGCAAATAAACTGAAAAATGGAACTTCACTAGGACTGGACCGTTTATCCCAAGAGATGATAAATGCATCAATATCCTCGTGCGTCTTTATCCAAAGCCTCTTCAAGTGGATTTGGACAAAGCTAAAGTGCCATCAGACTGGAAACTCAGACACTCAATAATATATTCAGAAAAGGAGACGCTAACAAGCCAGGCAAATGGCGACATCTTATTCTATAGAGAATCCGAACACAACATAATCATCACATCCGAGACGAACGACATGGCTCCCGGCGAATCACAGAGACAAAAAGTATCAGATTAAGTCCCGAAGTCTAGGTCAATGATATTGACTTTGTAGACGACTTAGCAATGCTTGAATTGAGCAAAAAGCAGCGAAGTCACAGGAAAGGCAAACCATCTTGACCTACTCGTGAATGCTGAAAAAACCAAATGCATGGGGACTAGTGACTCTCCTGGATCTATTAAAAATAGTTACCAAGATGCTGAACGGGTTGTCCAATTTGAATACCTAGGAAGCAACACCAAGAGCACTGGATCAACAATTAAAGAATATTCACGAGAATACCACAGCCAAATGGTAGCTTCAACAATTTAGGTCAAGTATGGAGATCTCAAAGATTTTCTCTGGCCCTAAAGTTATGCCTTTCCATCAGCAATGTTATACCAATACTACTCTACGCTGCAGAAACATGAGACCTGAATCAAAAACAAGAAAGAAGAGTCCTGGCTTGTGAAAACTCGTGTCTTTGTTGAATACTGAACATCCACTGGTCATATGACAAAGCAGTCCATCCGTGATACGACGCAACAGCATCTAGTAACTGACATCATCAGAGTCAGGAGCTGGAGACACTTGGGACATGTTGTAAGTATGGACAACCAAAGACTACCAAAAGCCACTTTACACTGGCAACCACTGAGAGCTTGTAGCTGAGGAAGACTCAGAAACACCCTGGGCTGGACCTACCAGAGGGATTTAAGCAGCCTGCACACCTCCGTTTACCATAATGGGAAGATGTCACTGCAGCAGAAAATTTGAAAGGAAATTGGCGGCTCCTTCTTGATGCCCTGGGTGTCTCAGGAGGGAGAGGCGGATTTAAGGTCTAAGGTAATCAGCTGTCAGTTTTTATTCATTTATATAGCAGATTCTATTGCTCCTTTCCATTCTTTAACACAAACAATTCATAATGTAAAAAAAAATAAATACAAACAACGTCCATTCAACTTACATTTTGAAGTTCTTTTTCGCTCGTAAAATGACGGCAAGATTTCGACATGTTGTAAACAATAAACAATTGCAACACCCGTCGTGTCGACACTTAAGTTTTTTTTAGACACATAGGTCGCAAAAAAGCAGCAAAATTACTGCCTGAGCTTGACTAACACATAAAAAGGATAGACAAGGGAATAACATGTTCCCCATTCGCTGCCCATGTCAAGACATTCCCCCAGTCTTGACACTATTGCCCCGAGTCAGCCTAAGATCCATTACCCAGACAATGAGTTAGGTTGACCCCAGAGGCGCCATTTGGGTGGGACAGGGGTGGGCAAATGCCCACCTCAGATTTTCCAGGGGGCCCAATCTTTCACCAAAAAGGGTCCTTTGCCGGACATAATAATAACACTATTTGCTATTAACCATTGTAAACTTTGAAAGCAAGTTAGATACATAATCTAATTCTCAAGTTCTGTCAAATGCCCGTTTCTCTAAGCTGATAGACTAAAATAGGTCAGTTCCTGGCCTATCATTTCTTGATGGAATCGTTCCTAGTTATCTTCCAATTGCACTACATAGAAGCAATTACACAAGCGACGAAATTGCTGTCTCAGCAACTCCATGCTGACCCCCTCACCCTGTTTCAGGCCACAAGAAGCAAACTCACCAACCTGCATTCATATGCTTCATTTGTATTGCTTTTCAAGAAGGCTAAAGAGTTTGCAACAGAACTCGAAATTAAAGTACCTGCTTTGAATTGACCCGCGACTAGACCTTCCTCTGTTGGTCAAAAAGGATGACCTTGAAGAACTCAAAAGATCACCAAGCATCGGAAACAATTTGTGACAACTTTGACGCTAGGAAAGAATTTCATCAAATCTGGAAATTGGACTACTACTATGGCAGATGAATTGAAGCAAGAATACTTCAAAACTTTTGACCGTCTACTAGCCAAATTTGACAGAAGGTTCACAGATAACTTGCCAGTGCTGAGTACGCTCGAAGCCTTGGATCCAAGCTCAACCAAGTTTATGGACACAGAGCTGCTCAAGCTTTTCTCTTCTCTTTACGGCGAGCTGGATATCAACAGCTTTCTTCTCGAATCTCAAGGTGTTATTGCCAAGCATTTCTTGCCCAATGAGGAGAAAAAGCCGGAAAACTTCCTAAACATTGTCATCCATCTTCAGACATTACCAGTGGCTTTCTCAGAAGTAATTAAAGTACTTCGTATTGCTGCCATACTTCCTGAGACAACAGCTAAGCAATGAGCGTTTGTTTTCTAGCCTAGAAATAGTGAAAACTACCTGCAGTCTACAACAGGAGATAATCATCTCATTCACCTCCTTTTGATATTTACAGAGAAGGATTTAGTAAAAATTTGGACTACAACCAGCTTGTTGATGATTTTGCAAAGATAAAAGCTCAGCGGTTCCCCTTGCTACCTTGAATGTTGTTACATTTTTTTTTCTTGTATGTTTTTCTTTTTACAAATATATTTGATCTGGAAGATTTCTGCTGAAGGGACACTGAGATGTTTTTTAATACCCTCAGCATAACAATAAAGGTTACTTTCACCAACGTATTGTTTACTTAAATAAGAAAGTTTCTTGCTGAGGAATGCCAGCCTGTAGTCTGGTTGAATTTTCCACTTTCAGCTTAATCACTTAAACTCGTTGATTATATTCTTTGTTGTTATAATTAATCTTAGAGGTCAGTGTGGCTGAGTTCCACATTTTGTCACAGTACATTTCCAAGCAACACATCGGTGCTGAAAATGCATTTTTACTTAGAATATTTGATCAATGTGCTGCCAATACCCGGATTTTTCTTACGCAGCACAAAGTGAATCGGGGGAGGACAGATGGGGTTCATGCCCATCCCAAGATTTGGCCCAAATGGCGCCTCTGGTTGACCCTCACCAATAGTAGTTTATTCTACCGAGCAAACATTTTCTGAAGATCTTCCGCAACAATAATCCTTTTTCCCTCACTGATTTTTTCATATAGAGGGCAATGTTGCTTTAAACTTCCGAAACCACGTGTCTCAGGAAAAATCATTTAGGCTAGCAGTAAGCCAGCCTAGTTTGTCTTGTGGCCTACTCAATTGACTAGGTAGAGTCTCATCCACTGAAATTTTAGATAATAGGTTTTTTACTAGCCGATCTTGGAAAGTCGTCGTTTTGGTAAACTAATTTTTTAGACTACATTCTAGAGACTAAACTAACTAGGCCTTTAGGCTTCCTTGGCCTGTATTTTCTAGCACCTAGCCAACCTCAATTATTCTCACTCATAAGAGATTGAGTTAAACTGCTGCTCTGTGGTTACCTGTCATGTGCCATGCTTAGATGCCTGCTTAGCCTGGAAAAGGCAAAATTTTAGGTGTTTTCATATCAGTTCCCTAATTCAAGTGGCAAAGTTCACTCTACTCCCCTTTGCAGCTGTTGTAATCTTAAAAATGGGACAATTAACCATTGTCTATTTGAAATTAATATGCTGACGTCTACACAGTATAGCCTACCCTTCAATGTCAAATGTTAGAATGCTTCAAACACCACAAAATCTCATTATTGGCCAAGAGTCTTGCTCACCATACCTGCACACAGAAATCAATGCATATTCTCTTATAATTCAACTCCTAGTATCAAAATATTTACTGTAAGAAATCTGAGCAGATTCAAGAAGAATAAGGACAAACCAACTCAGTAGCTCTGTCTATCTCACAGAGTGAGTCTAAGAGAAAAGGGCTGAATTGTCTTGACTGAAAAGCTCATGACTACTGAAAAAAAAAGAAAAAGAGTAGTTGAGTTGGGTGACTGACTATTTCAGAAATAGATCTACCTACAGCCATAAGTTGATCTAGGCCTATAGGCTATCATTATAAAGTTTGGAAGGTAGGCCTACTTCTTACCTCCTCCATACTGTATCCCAAACTATATATTGAGCTGTAAAGCTCCTTTTTTGTTCTTTGTCATGCATCTGTAACATCAATATGGGCTTAGCTGAGTAATTTTTTCTCCATTCAAAGAGTGTCTTAAATTCAAAATCTGTTAAATTATTTGGTAATTAAATTGTTTTGCTACCATAGAAAGCTGTGCAGCTCCTTGTTTGGTTCTTTGTCATGCTTTTGTAACATCAATCTAGGCTTAGCTTATTATTAAATTAGTAATTAAATTACTAATTATATTTTAAGACTGTTAGCATAAATTTGGATAAGTTGAGAGGAGAGTGTTTGACCAAAGGAGGAGAGTATTTTGCAAAGTTTCAGTTTTATAACCCAAAGGTTGTTAAAAGTTATCAACGGCCAGTATCCTCTTGAGGGAGTATGAGTAGAGGTAGATGCTTCATTTGTAACATCATCAATCTGGGCTTAGCTTATCATTAATTTAGTAATTAAACTGTTTTGTTACCCTAGAAAGCAGGGTGCTTTTCACAGTTGAAAGTTGTAAAGAGTTTGCAAGAATAGGAAAATAAGTTGATGAACTACAATTAGAATATTAAAAGCCATGATAATGACAGCTGTTAAGAATGACTTAAATATGGGTGCTTTGAATGGCTTAGGTTGATTTGATGAATATGGGAATAATGAATTCTCATAAATCTAATATAATGACCTTGTAATTTTCTTACATCAAAGTCATCAGTTACAACACTTATATCTAATGAAACAATTACAACAAAAACTAAACTGTTAAGGGTTAGACTGACTAGCAATTTGAAATGGCAGGCCCACATTTGCTCTATTGTTAAATAGGTTAGTGCATCTCTGTCTCTCCTTCAGCTATTTGCTAAATTTTCATGCCCAAAAGCACATATCCTCTGCCTTTGTGTATCTTTTATCCATCCACTGCTTGAATATGCTTGCCCAGCATATCATTTTGGCCATATGGTGGGTCAGTCCAATGGGCAAGAAATTATCCAGATAAGAGGCCTGATAATTATTTACAGTCAAGGCAAAGTAAATTATATTCTCCTCCTCAAGGAATTCTACCACCCTACCTTGGCAGTACAATGTGTTACTCTTTGTACTAATTTCAGGGAGTATTCTTTTAGTGTAAACTCTCAGTCCCTTATTGCTGTCCAAAGCCCTGTTCACCCTGATCAAAAGCAAAAAAATCTCAGTTCTAAATCTTATTAATAGAAAAATTGAGCATTACAGAAAGAGCTTTGCACCAATGCTTGTTGAAATCATAAGTAAATGAAAATTGTAATGAATCATGTTAATATGCCATGTGCATTGTTGATATGTTAGTTTTTTTTGTTTTGTTTTTGTTTGTTTTTTTTGACAGGCCAGTTGGGCTCATTGCTGTATGTTTTTATAATTGTGTTGCAAGAGCAACACTTTGGTTTTGTCTTGTTTTTTTTTTTTTTTTTTTTTTTTGTTCCTAGCACCCCAATTTCAGCTTATTCCTAGAAAGTGGTAAGGGTCTAACCTCTGTGGTTTTTACAGCAAGTGTGGACCTTAGGCCGGATTGATGAATATGACTTTACATTTTGGAAAGCTTTGTAGAACTCTTGCCTGGGGCCAAAAAGGATGGTTTTTGCTTGTCCTTGAGCCAGAGCCTATAGTGTGTGAAGTGAAGAGGAGTTGCATAGCCTATGTCAGAGAGGACTATCTGAAGTTATGCAGCCAAGCTTTCGTTTCATCAAACCATGTTTCTCCTTTTGAGTGGAAAGCTCCATTCTAGCAGGCAGGCACCAGTTTCAAATTGAAGATGGACTAAAATCTATAAGTGTTAAATATATGCGACAGTTACCCTGCCCCACAGCCAATATATCTTCTTTGAGTGATAAATAGAAAAATTTAGAGAAGCAAAAAAGCGGCATTTTCCCACGGGTCCGAAAGTGCTGCCATCTATTGTTTCTACCCATTTCTGTTTGTCATTTCAGCTGAGTTTATCATTCGGTTTTTCACACTTGGGATTGCGGTAGAGAAATGGTATCAGATGTGCCTCTTAAACTTTAAAAGTTCTCTCATTGCTAAAGAAATTAGAGTTTATCCTTTGCTCCTTTCTAAGTGATGACATTAGAAAGTTGGCCTACAGCAAAAAAGTCAACTTTTGAACTAAGACAGATAGATTTTTTTTTTTGACGGCAGTCGATAGCTTTTGATGAGCTGATCAAAGTATATGTCATCCATTTTTTTGTACAAAAATTCCTTCATGAGATATACCAGTTTGAAAGTTTAAAGGGGTTGACAACTTCAGTAGTAAGGTACACACTGAAACCAAAAATAGGCCGATACCAATTGTGAGACATATAGGGAAGTTGTAAGCAACAGTCGGCTGTTAGCTCATAATCATCCTCGGCAATGAGGGGTTCGCAACTCTTACTAGTTGGTGTACCTATTTTTTGTTTCCATTGTATTTGATGGTAAGACCAATTTGGTTCCAGTGGTAAGACATGTAGGGGACTTGTAAGTAATAATCGGCTGTAAGGCTACAATCATCTTTAGCAATGAGGAGTTTGCAACTTTTGCGAGTTGGTGTACCTAGTATGTATTTTAGCATCCTTACAGATTAACAACTTCAGCATTTAGTTGCAGCAAGGAAACAAAACCAAAGTGTTGCTCTCGCAACACTTTACTCGGCGAAGCCGAGCAAAGGTTGCCGCAACACCTCACGTTGCCCATGCAACGTAGATCTAATTTACTTTTGTTTATACTTCTGTGCTCATTTTATTCATTTTACTTACTTTTTACTTTTACTTATGTTTTTGTGTTTTTGTACTTATGTACTAATTTTTATTCATTGTACTCATTTTTATTTGACAGGTTAGTGGGATTCATTGCTGTATGCTTTTATATTGTACTTTTGCTTCTTTTTTTTTTATATACAGTTTATGCTAGCTGACAGAAAGCAACAGGTTTGGCAGTTTTATGTTGCAAGAGTTTGTTAATAAAGTACTATGCTATTCTAAAAAATTTTCAAGTAGTTGTCTAAGGATGGTTTTATGTAATTGTTTGACAGTCTGTATATCAAGCAATAAGCTGTACAAAAAATGGAGATTAATCCCAGTTTCTAGCACTATGATGAAAGAAAAATAGAGATTGCTAGGGAATGTTTAATGGTTACCAAATAATGTGCTTTGTGGCCATTTATCTGGGGCCAAATTAAAGGCATGTCATCCTTTGAATTTGTAGAAAGAGGTCATAAAAATAATTTAAAGGACCTTTGAATTAATAGAAAAGAGCAGGAGCTAACCTTTGATCAGATCAGGTCTGGAGGAGGAGCATATATGTCTTTGTTGGTCTAAAGCAGCTTGCTTCTGCAGTGTTAGTAGTAGGACTTTGGTCATGGGATGAAGATATAATTATTATAAATTGACAGATGGTTTTTTCTTTTTTTTTTCTTCTTCCATTTTTCAAGCAGAATTTTTTTCTTTTAGAAAAAAGATGTCTGGAAGTGCAACTGATCTGAAGGAAAAGATGAAATACATCCTTGTAACTGGTGGAGTAATCAGTGGTATAGGAAAGGGTGTAATAGCAAGCTCCCTGGGTACAATTCTTAAGCATTGTGGCCTCCATGTTACATCCATAAAAATAGACCCTTATATCAATATTGATGCAGGAACATTCTCCCCTTATGAACATGGTGAGTATTATTGTTATTATCTGTTGAAAGCCTGTCTTCATACAAGAAAGAAATATGATATAGCATTAAATAAAATGCAAAAGAATTCTATGTAACTAGTGTAGAAGGAGTTGGTTCCAAGCATGTTTTGAAATCTTTTGTTTGTGTTTTTCTATTAAGTTTAGCAGCAGCTATAGTAAGATCTGCTATATGAAAGACTCTTGATGAGTTTTGAACTGTATTTCCAAATTGGGTATCTCAGTATGATTTCTCTGTTCTTTTTTATTGCTACTTAAATAAAAAAAAAAATATTAAGTTAAGCCCCTTGTGTGAAGTTTCTGCATCATCAGCAGAAATTCTTTATAGGAAATGAATGAATGTACAGAGAGATCCTGAAATTATTTGGAAAACTGAACAAACGACTACTGAGACGAAAGAGAAGGCATTAAAAATGTGTCAGCAAAGAAAGCCATTGGCTGCTCTTAAAGAGGACTCCAGCTAACTCTGGAGTATATTTTGAAACTAATACTGAGTTGGATTTCCATTCATTTTCTGATTAGTACCAAATTTGAGTGTGCTATACTCTGTATATTTTATACTATATTTCTTGAAGTTAGACCATACAACTTTTCTTAGTTCAACTGATAAGCTAAAAAAGCCTAATTTTTAATTTTACCCACCCTGTACAGCTTTCCGATCATATTTTCCCCCACAAATACACACATTGCAATTCTGTTAAATATCAAACTGACTAACATATTGTCTTTAATATATATTGTCATTTTACTTCAATACATATTGTCTAATAATATATATTGCAATATATATTAATAATATATTGTCTTTCAAAATCTGAGCCTCCTCAAGATTATAGTTAGACCTACTAAATAATAAATAATTAGCTTTTGGAAAATAAGGTTTACTTGTTCCTTGATTGACCAGGAAAACAGTAAACAGTAAAACAATTTAACTAATTAATTTTGCTTATAATTTTCAAGGTCTAAAACGGCACCATTGACAGACACGTATTATTGCCCTATGAACTTCGTAATTATTGAAACAGTCAAAAAGAAAATCTTAGAAAATTATGATTTTTGGGCATGAATAGACTACAATGGGTACAAAGGACATAAACATCTTGATTTGATGTTCTTGGCTCTTTAAAAACTTCCTTTTCCAATAGAGAAGACATAGAGCTGAAACAATGGCATTACATTGGAAGTGAAAAGCAATAAATAACCCCCATAAAATACATGGTTTATTTATTTTGCAACATTACTTGTGCCAACACAAATTTGAGTTTGTTGCAGTGCTAAGTTTTCATATCTAGTAGTATGCTGAAGAGACAATTGGCGCATTGCCAAATTTATGAAGTTCATAGGGTTTACTTGTTCAATGGAAGTTGTGTTAAGTGGGGGTTGACTTGCACAGGATCTGAACTAAACAGGGTAGAGTATATGGACTATGGCTATATCTGGCCCTATTGAAAGGGCAGCAAAATTGCAACAGCAGGATTTATCATATCCAGAAAGAGCATAAAATGTAGAATCCAACAGATGATCTTGATGTCTCTCTTATATACAGTCTACCCTTAATCAATTAAACTTCAGCATTTTAAGATTCTGGGAGTAAATAACTAACTTCTGGAAAATAAGGTTTACTTGTTCTCTGATTGACCAGAAAAACAGTGTATATAGTTTTTTTGTGCTAAACAATTAAGTTCAACTTTCAACACAATTAGACTTTGTATGAATAGCTGTTCGAGGCTATATTTACAAATATGCTATTGATCAAGGAGCTGGGGACCAACTGAAGCAGATTTGTTAGTATAAATATCAAACTTGTTTGTTATAAGGGCAATATTACTGATTCTGGATCTTATGGCATTGTTTATGAAAGTAGAGCAAATTTTCTTATATTAATGTTGCAATTGCAGGAATAAATTAACAAATGACAAAACAAAACCCTAGGCATTAAATCAGGTGATGTTAAAAAAGACCTGGGAGCATAGGGTAGAATTTATGGAATGTAAACCAATTTATTAAGACAATCAACCAATCATGTTTAGTTGAGAAGGCATTTTTGTAAATTTACAGAATGACATCACAATGAGAGGATGCTATGAAATGGGTAATGGTTCTCAGGATTATTTGTACAAACCAGTTGGTTTTAGGTTTCTCAGAGTAGAGAATTGTTTTTTTAGTATGTGTCTAAAGCCTAAAGGAAAGCAATTAAGTCTCATTATAAACCACATACTCCAGGTAGGTTTCATGTAAAGGTCTCCCATATACGTTTTGAATTTTTGCCATCAAATAAATATATTTTAGAGACTTCCAGTGTAATAATATGATTATCAATATGTCACCCACAAGACAATGATTAATTGAAGTATGAAGTATAGACAAAACAAACATGAAAATATATAACAAAGTAATTATATAGTAAAATATTGGATTAAGCTATGCATTAAAAATGTCCTAGCACAGCTTAGCACATATATATATATATATATATATATATATATATATATATATATATATATATATATATCATGAAAAGAGAAATCACCAATGCTACAGCACAAAAAAAAAAAAAAAAAAAAAAAAAAAAAAAAAAAAAAAAAAAAAAAAAAAAAAAAAAAAAAAAATAAAGAGACAGAAGTAGAAAAGGAAGACTGTTTTCCTAAATTAGTGATTACTATAGACCAGCACTTGAATGAGGCCTTAACCCTACTCATCCATACAATCACATAGGTCAAACAGCATAGCCACACACAATCAACCATAAAGAATAATCCATGGACAGGCAGTCATGTTGTCAATAAGTATAAGTCGTCATTTACCGAACAATAGAAAAAATAATATAGACAAATAATTCAGAGGCAACACCCAACATAAGGGCTCATCAGGAGAATACACTGGCCTATATAGGGTTTCGCCACTCTAAATTCTCTACCCAGCACAGTGTTGTGGCTACCACAGAATATCCATGGCATCCCCGCGTCAGGTATCACCCCCAAAATACATGCCCATGAAAAAAAAAAAAAAAAACAGCAAATGTAAAACAACCAAGTAAAACCAAAACAAGCTTATCCTGTTAATATATCCCTCCCTTTAGCAACAATAGGTAAACTAAATATTAAATAACAGTTTGTGGAGAAGAGTTTATAGTAATAAAAACTCTGCAAAATGGAAGTTTGGAAAAAATGTCTCTTCACAGCTATTGGCATTGCTTAAATTTGCATAAGAAAAAAAAGAAACACCAAAGGGATCCTGTTTTTAAGAATATTATACCATAAAATCCTGAACCCCGAAGAGTCTTCTCTTAGAATTTTCAAGCTTCTAGCTAAAGAGTTGAAAATTTTCATATTTTACTGTCATGTGTAAGTGTTCGTTTGTTTTATTTGCTTTTTTTTATTCTAACCAGGGGTGATTGTATTGAAGGGATGGCTGTAAAATTTTAAAGGTGTTTCATTCAGACAGAAAACATCAGTTCTAGCATCTTCTATTAGAGACATTTATAATTGGAAGCCAACTTAGCCTTATTTTGTGCCAATTTTACCAGTGGAGCCTGTTATAGCTGAAAATAGTATTGTGTCAAAATTGCAAAAGTGTCAAAAATATTTTTCCAAATATTATGCAGCCCAAGGCGAGGGCCAATAGATATAAAAGGTTGCTATTTTTTTCTAGAACTGAATCATTAGAGAAAGATTGGCCTATTAATCGTCGTTAGAATCAGGATATTACACATCTTTTGAATCAAGTACTGCAGATTCTTCAAGAAGGAAGTATAGGGAAGCCACCCCAGTTTATGAAAACGACTTATTTTTAATGAGAGAAGCTTAAATAAGTTATACAGTTGAGAATGTTCAGAACCGTTGGGGGGTGGCAAATATGCAGCTTTTCAAGCACTGCGTTTGGAGAGGGGTCTAGGGATTCCCCTCTTTTATTCAGTTTTTCACTCTGATTTCCTTTTTTACCTATAATTTAGTCAGGAGGCGGGGCTTTACTTAATTTTTCCCTGGGCACCATCAACTCTATGAAAGGCTCTGAGAATGCTATATCACGTGTGAATTTGGGTTGTACCGAAATTTTATCTAAAACATGTTATGATTCCATGGACCTTTCCTTTTTTTCAGCAAAAGAAAAAATCATGTAAATGCCACATGATCTCTCGGAAAAGATTATACGCACGGTTTTTTTACACTTATTGCTCAATAGGTTCTTTGGTCAGTTTTCCTATAAAGTGCTTGATAGCAGTAAATAAAAAGTAAGTATATCAAGAAGTATAAAAGAAAAGGGAACAAGTTTAGATAGGAACAAGTTTTTCTTTACAGCTTTGCTACCCTGTTCAGTGCTCAGCTTAGAGGGATTACAATCTGAAATTTCTCTAATTACTCTAGAAACTTGAAGACAGAGGTAAAGCATAAATACTATAGAGCATATAAGAAAAAAGGTAAATGGTGCTGTATTTGATGGAAAGTAGCTGAAGCTATAGGTTAGCCTATAAAAAGGAATAATTGATAAAGGCGGATATTTTCTGGTATATTCTTGCTCATTGGGTTCCAGAATTTCATCTCCTTGACCGTTAAAGACAGGCAAGGGGATGAATTCTTGCTTTCTTATTCTTCTATATGCCCCATCCTACCAAAAAGTAGCATACTTAAAGAACATGTTTTTTAATGTTTCAAGGGTAAACGTTCTAATGCCCTACTGTAACGGCTTACTTCTGTGTGCACCTACATGTCCAAAAATGAAGGAAAGGGGACGACCTCCCCGTATGGTAAGCCCTTTCATACTCATCTGAAGGCTCCTCTCTCCCCACTGAAGAAAAAATCGGAAAACACTTTTCTCATATAAATTTGGCTTGTAAATTCTTTGATCGTCTCCTTGAGGATCGCTCTGCACATACTTATGTTCATAGGGTCCCATTTTTGGAAAAAAGACTCACTCCTTTCCTACAAAAAAAACAATCCAAGACTAAGTGTATTCTTGCCCCAACGCTTTTTTTGGCTATTTAATGATTAAAGAACAAAAATCTTAATGTTTGATTTAAGGACAAATTTAAAGAGAAAATATTTTCATTTATCTGATTATGTATACTGAGAACAGCTAATTTAAACCTGTTCCAAGTTGGATAAATGAATGCTATCATTAATTCATACTCTTCCTAGGTGAAGTTTTTGTGCTTGACGATGGTGGTGAAGTTGACTTAGATCTTGGCAATTATGAACGATTTTTGGACGTGACTCTTCACAGAAAAAACAATATCACTACTGGAAAAATATATCAGAGTGTGATTCTCAATGAAAGGAAAGGAGACTATCTTGGTAAAACAGTTCAAGGTATGTGTCAGATTGAATATGAATTCTAATAGATGTTAGTGAAGCTCCGTATGTTCCTGGGCTAATGTCATTTTTTTTCTCAATTCACCGATTTTTTACCTTTTTTTATTTTGTTGCCATAATTACAAGACTGTGGCCATGGTAACTGAGGTTCAAATCATAGATAAGACAATTTTTGGAATTCAAAATCAGACTTGTTCCAATTGGAAAACGAGAGAGTAAAGAACTTTTAAATATAAAGTAAATCAATGTTTGCCTAAGAATAAATATAGTTTTATGATAATAAAATGGGCAGACTAAAAAGTAAAAAAAAATAAATATATAAACAAAAAATTTAACTCATTTTTGTAATGGATTAAGAAGTAGATTTTATTTTATTTCTTTTTTTGAGAATCTATTATTATAAGTGAGAAAGAGCAACGTGAAACAGATTGAGCTTGACCTAATTTGATGTTTTTACTCGTTTTTCAAAGCTGATCGACTTAATCATAGCTGCATTTATAGCTTTGATCGATTTGATACCTGTTACTGAAAACTGTTAAAAAGCTTACGTTACAGAGTTTATGGAAGTGAAAGTGTGATAGGCAAAATTTCAATGTGAAACCAATTTACTTAAGCTCCGAAACGTAAGCCTTTTAGCGTAGGTCACTTAGTGCTAATGTGAAACCGGGTAATAACGCAGACCATAGTACTTTGAGGCATAGAAGTATTAATTTCTTAATTATTCTGCATAATTTTTATCTCGAAATAACTAGTCAGATAAAAAATCCATTTACCTGGATATTTCCGTCAGCTAGCTGGCTAATGTTGAGACTGGTATCCGTTTTCACTGGTATTCATAGATCCTCATAAAGAAAAAAAAAAATCAATTTTCACTCCATTTTGAATTCAAGCTTAAAAAAATACATTTGTTCTATTTGTATAAACAGACACTGTATGCCTCAGAGACCTTTGACATCAGTATTTCAAAATTATGTCTAGTTGTATATGTTAACTGAAGTTTCTTAAGTTACATTGTCTTAAGTTACAGAGACACATTATGTTATAATTTTGAATGAATGATTCTTGTAATTCTGGAAGATTCTTAATAAAGCGTAATCTTATAATTAAGAAAACATAAGTATTAAATGAATTATTAGATCAAAGCCTGGGGGTTAAACCACGAAGCCTTAGTAAATAGCAAAAGCCACATACAAGAAAATTGTTTCATAGTTTTTTTTTATGAATTTTTATTTATTTATTTGTGAATGAATGATTCTTGTAATTTTCGAATATTCTTAATAAAGCAATATCTTATAATTAAGAAAACATAAATATTGAATTAATTATTAGATCAAAGCATGGGGGTTAAACCAAGAAGCCTTAGTAAATAGCAAAAGCCACATACAAGAAAATTGTTTCATAGTTTTTTTTTATGAATTTGTATTTATTTATTTGTGAATGAATGATTCTTGTAATTTTCGAATATTCTTAATAAAGCAATATCTTATAATTAAGAAAACATAAAGTATTGAATGAATTATTAGATCAAAGCATGGGGGTTAACCAAGAAGCCTTAGTAAATAGCAAAAGCCACATACAAGAAAATTGTTTCATAGTTGTTTTTTTTTATTGTAGAGCCTACCGTCAAGACAAACTGCACATTAGGTAATTATAACTGAACTCTGTGTTTGTAAAAATTACAAATAAACCTGTGATTATTGTCAAATAGTCTGGGATAACGAACTGTAACCAAGGAGCAACGTTTGCTAATAGTTTCCAAAACTAAAAACAAGAATTTTTTTACCAACATGTACATCAATATAATCGTTTTGTGGGGGATTTTATGCATATAAGTATATTAAGTTAAAAACTTATCACTAATAGTCGTGAGCCTGAGAATAGTTTTCCCAGATGTTCGAAAAAAGGGGAAACATCCTCAAAAACGGCGGTAATTTTTCTGTAAAATACACCATCATTTTCAGCTTATCAAAAAACTTTTGCGTATATATAAAAATGCGAAATATTGTGCTTTTTCAAACATTTCATGGTAACAAACTGTTAGTAAGGAGCGACCTGGGCCAACATTAACTGAAACTCTGAAATGTAGTTTATAATTTTTGTTGAGTCATACGAACGAAAAAGGAGCTTTACTTTTGTTGAAAGATGAATCGTTTCTTCATAAAAAGCTGAGTTACACCACGGCAACGATTCAAGAGTCGAGGAAATTTACTCGATCCTCATTTTGACAGTTTGAAGAACCTCGATTAAATCAACCCCGATTTACTGCCCCATCTCTAGTTAGTCTTTTTAGGACTCTAGTGCGCCACCTATGACTCATGCTTGTTCCTTATAGTTGTGCCCCACATCACGAATGCTATTCAAGAGTGGGTTGAAGATGTGGCTATAATGCCTGTAACAGCTGATAGAGTTGTTCCGGATATTTGCATTATTGAGCTTGGTGGCACAATTGGTGACATTGAAGGTATGCAGTTTGTGGAAGCGTTTCGTCAATTTCAGTTCAGAGTTGGAAAGGAACGGTTTTGTACCGTTCATGTTTCTCTTGTGCCACAGGTACGGAATTTTTTCTCCTTTTTCTTTGTTTTTTTTTTGCTTACTATCTTTTCTGGGGTATGATTTTTACTTCTAATTTGTTGACACTGTTGAACCAAGTTTTTCTTTGTAGTTTTTTTTTTGTCTTTATTGCTTTTAGCTCTCTTTGAGATGAAATTTACAATCAATAAAATTGGCTATAATTAGACCAGATGGGCCTAATTTCCGTTTTGAAGCTAAAAGAAAAAAACAAATTTCCGATTTTGAAGTAAAAAATAAAATAAAGAAAAAACAACAACAGCAACAAAAATGACAACTGCTTATGTTTCTTTTGTGTCACGGGTATGGAATGCTTCTCTGTTTTGGAAAGGGCTTGCAATTTTTTCGGGTTCTGGTTTTTACTTTAACCTTTTGGTTCAATAGATAAGTTGTGATTGATAAAGTTGAGCCAATTTATTGTTTGTATTCTTTGTTTTTATCTTTATTGTTTCTAGCTTCGTTTGAGATAAGATTAATCTCTCCTGTGACAAAGGTAGAAATTTTTTTTTCTTGCTTACAATTTTTTGGGATATAATTTTCACTTCAAACTATTTTTGGTTTGACAAGTAAGTTGAGATTGGCAGTGTTGAGCCAATTCTTTGTTTATCGTTTTTTTTTGTCTCAATTGCTTTTAGCTCCGTTTCAGATAAGATTTATTTTTAAGAAAAATTACTATCATTAGCCCAGATGGGCCTTGTTCGGAATTGAAACATAAAAAAAATAATAAAAGGGATAAAATCTGCCAATAAATCGAGAGAATGGAAGAAAAATTACATCATAAATATTCGTAGACTCAAAACAAGAATTAATATGAAATTTGCAAAAGCGTGCATTAACCTGTAACAACATCGAGTGGAAATTAATTAAATTATAGGAAACACTGTACAAAAGAATACGAGAGTTGTCGAGGCGTAAAACTACACTTACGAATGTACTCGTGGATAAGGACGGAACTCCCATCAACGACGCAACAGGAATAAGAGAGAGGTGGAAATAACATTTTAAAGAAAGGTTGAACCCCCCAATCAACCCTGACCCTGCCGTTTTTAGGAATTTGACCATCTCCCCATCGGAACCAAGCCCACCACCACTTAGAAGTGAGGTTGAAGCTGCCTTGAAGTCACTTAAACCAAACAAAATCGTCTGGACCAGATGGATTGCGAGCAGAACTCCTGAAAGTCGACTCAGAAGTCGTTACAGATCTCTCCCACAGAATTGCCACAGCTCCCTAGCACAAGGAATATTTCCCGGAAACCTGGTGTTCCGCTACCATAGTTCCTCTACATAAAAAAGGGTCTAAAGCCGAAAGTGACATTACCGTCTAATCAGCCTGACAAGTCAACCTGCCCAAGTGTTGACCAAGATACTACTGGACAGACTAAAAACATTAATCAGTCACATCATCCTTGAGTATCAGGTAGGTTTCTGAGCGAGCCGCTCAATGATAGGCCAGATTTTTGTCATCCGTCAAGTAATGGAAAAATACTTTGAATACGGTCAGTACCTCTGTCAACTCTTCATTGACTTCAAACAAGCTTTTGACCTAATTTGGAGAGAACGCCTTTGGTATATATTACTGCATTACGGTGTCTCATCAAACATCGTATCACTCATTCGTAATAGGTATGAGCGGCTCAGAAGCCAAGTACAAACAGTTGAGGGACCGACCGAAGAATTCCATACTTCTGCTGGTGTTTTGCAAGGATACATCCTCTCTCCTCACATGTTTAATCTCTTCCTCCACTGTGTAATGTCGCATGTTGATGCAACCGATTGGGCAACGACAGGAGGGATCGTAATCTTTAAGCTGACATGCGCAAACGACAACGACATGCTCACTTGATCCGTCACTGAACTCCAAAACAAAGCAGATAGCCTGGAAGTAGTTACACGAATATTCGGAATGAAAATCAACGAAGATAAAATGAAAGCCATGCGTGTCTCAAGGTTTAACAACCCATCCCCACCAAAAATAAGGCTCAATGGAGTGGAAGTAGAATGGGTAGATAGATTCACATGTCTGGGGAGCCAGATCACGAGTGACAATAATCACTCAGTGGACATCAAGAGACGCCTCGCTCTTGGTAGCACCTACTTTAAAGCTCTGATGCCAATATGGAAGCAAAATCGAATCTTCGTGAAGCTAAAACTTAAACTATTCTGCTCTATCACCATTTCTTTAACTATGTACAGCTGTGAAACATGGACAGTCAGAGTAGATGACTCCAGGAGACTTGCCACGTTTGAGACAAAGCTGCTGCGTCGAATTGCCGGCATAACATCTATAGATCGAGTCTCAAATGCCGACCTATTCGAAAGACTGCAGTACAACACTACCATCCTGGACAGGGTACACGTCCAACAACTCAGATGGCTTGGCCACGTCCAGCACATGTCCAACGACCAACTACCGAAAATTGCCTTTGAAGTTCACATCCCCGGTTCTCGCCGTAGCGGTCACCCTCCGAAGCGCTGGAAGGAGAACTTCTCCGACTACAACCTCCCTGGTCTTCTCAGAATGGCACCAAGCAGAGAGCATTATAGGTTACACATACATTCGCTCATGAGGAGAGAGACCCGAGACGACCACCAATCTCGGATGGTACTTAAGTAAGTAAGTAAACACTGACAATGGCGTCGCTTCACGAAAATGTAGGGGGAGGGCTAAGATTGTTTTTCATTTTTTAATGGAGATACAAAAATAAGAACAAGATGGAGGAAGCATACCTAAAACAGGGGGTAGTGGCGACTTCGCTTGTTGAAAAAGTCGTCTACTAATATATCCAAATCCAGTTTTTAACCTTCTCTTTTTGGATTACTGATCATTAAGTCGGTCATTTCCCATTGTCGATCGCAGATAATCCTTTACACGCCCTAAAGCCAAGAAGAATCGTTCATTGCTTGCAGTGGGCACTGGCAAAGTAGCAACTGGCTTTATTGGTTTTAGCAGTGCATGATAGGCAATTGGGAGGTCGGATAAAATCTAGACAGCCTGGAGAATATTCAGATCTGAAGTGTCACATTTAGACCGTTGCAACTTTGCAAGAGAAAGTTGGGATCACGGGGCATTGTCATTAACACAGAGAATTACTTGATAATGACATGTTACGCTTTCAACTTTCAAAGATTCGAGAAAATAAGAACTTGAAGGGTTGAAGCCAGATAAATCGTCGAGCAGAGGCATATTCTGCGTGAAAACGTCTGTGCATCTCGCTCGTGAAGCGGTCTATCACCTCGAAGCACAGTGTGATTGAACTGGCTGACTGATGTTGCGTTTACTGATTGTTGAGCTTGAAAAAGTCTTTGAGACGACTTGAAATGGCTTGACTTCCCTTGCTCCTAACAATGGTCTTATATTCTGGACACTTTAATTCCTAGATATTCTGTAAAGCCAAGAATTCAAATATGATTTTGCTTTAGTGTTTTCATTCGTTATCATTTCTCAGCTTTGAGAGTGCCTCGTATGTCCCAGAAATCAGCGCAAGTACCTTATAAATTAGCAGACTTTTTGCTTAAAAGAGGCCATGTTGATTTTTTTTCCAGTAGTCCTTTTGCTTTGCATTACAACTATTAGAGACTGCGGGTTGCACAACAAAAATAAAGTCAAATCTGCCGTTCACCTTGGAAAAAGAGCGGTCCGCATCAAACCAACGAGTCTGGATGGTCCTCTCAAGCTCCAAGACTTTTTGCCCGCTAATACGCTTTGATTCCACAAATAGTTCAGGTTGAGTGTTGCTGCATGATAAAAATGGGCAAAGTCTGTGCACCACAGTCAGTCAGTCAAAACAAAATTTAATCCGTGGGTGTAACAGTGACATAAACAGCATGAGACACCTTCTCCCTAAGCTTTACTTCATCTCTGTTAAATTCCCCAGTCATAACAGATGTGCCGTCATAATATTCGGGAACACAATATCAAATCTACACTAAGCTACACGGTCGCTTCACTTCTTTTTCATTTGATATGTACCTGAGTAAGATCGCTAATTGTTCTTCTCTAGAAATATCTTTTGTCTTAGATATTTCCACCATCAGTTCAATAAAATATCCCCGGCTTACAGATGTTTTTGATTCGTCACGTCCCCCTCAAAGCAAAACCCTGGTGGCCAAGAAAGCAAATAGCGTGAAAAATGTACCTCACATGATGTCTATTTCCTTGAATTTATTCAAATCTGAACCGATATAAGGCATTTGCTATAGAAGCAAAGGCAAGCAAATGCTTTACTGCAAAGCAATATCTGTTAAATTGAAGTAAAAAGATTTTTCAAATCTAGGGGGGAGCATGAACCCCTCTCTTCCCCTCCTAATTGACACCCCTCAGTTTTGCATTGAAAACAACATATTAACTGAAAAATAAATAGTATTTCAGTTTTCTATCAAACTGTTTACACTTTGTGTTTATACTGTTTGCTGTTTTTACAACCCCTGCACCCCCTCCACCCCCCCCCCCAAAAAAAAAGAAGAAGAAGATTGTACTCTCCCCAGGTAATCCTGTTTATGTGTGCCTGCATAAGTCATGCCTCTGCATAAATAATAGTAAACTCATAATAATAACTAATAATAATAATACTCTCTGATAAATAATAAAAGTTTTATTTTGCAAGAAAATACGGAGTGAGCATAACGCTTAAAAAGAAAAAATTCCTTAAGTATTTTTTTCAAAGAAATAAACCATAAAAATCTCCCGCTCTTTATGCTAAATTTTAAACTTTTTATCACACTGATTTAAGAACGAGTATGCTTATTTAGGTACATTTGCTTAAAATTGTAAAATTTTCAGTTAAAGTTTAGGAAGATCATAGGCAAATAAAGAACTTAAAAATGTCCTATAAATCACCTGTATTTAGTGCATTCTAACATGCTTTAAGTAAAGCAAAAGTTAAACTTTAGTGTAAAGAGCTGGGAGTGGTATCTCCCTTCTATTTCCAGGTTTTAGAAATGCTAGGCGCGGTGAAATGTTCTGTCTAAATTTGTAAAAGTGGCAAGTGCAAAAATGGTGCTTTGGTTTACAATTTGTGGCAACAAAGCAGTAGAAGTAGTGAGACTTTAAGGGAAGGTCTGGCCCAGCATAACCCCAGACTTTCCCAGCATCACCTCGTCTGGTCCAGCATCACCCCAGGCTTTGTTTTGAACCAGGATTCATTGTCAGTTTTGACTATTTTTCTATTTTTAATAATTTGAAACACACTTTCTTTGCATTTGAAACACACACACACATCAATAAGTGTCGTTTTTCTGTTAATGTTTTGTGTATGGAATTTGTTTCTGTTCTAAGTTGAAAAAATACTTTCCATGTAAGGCTACAATTGGAAAGTGTATTTATGTGTTATTTATGTTTCTTGTTCTTCTAGCCAAAATCAACGGGCGAACCAAAAACAAAACCAACTCAAAACAGCGTTAGAGAGCTACGCGGACTTGGTTTAACGCCAGATATCATTGTTTGTAGAAGTGAAAGGCCAGTCAGTGATGCTGTGAAGGATAAAATTTCAATGTTTTGTCATGTCAGTGCCAGTCAGGTAATTGCATTTGACAACCGCCATTCTAATTTGACTTCAGTTTTGGCAGAGACAAAAAAGATTACTGGCCTACACTATTGTGTTAAAAAATGTGCTTTAATTCTATTTGTTTGATTCTTGTGACGTAATTTCGTTAACCAATCTCACTATTCCTTCTTCGTTCGCATAATCTTATTACCAGACTGAAATTCTGACCCTGCAGTCTATACCTGAGTTCCTTCTCCGGGTTCTGCATTACCAACCTGAGATCATACTCACTGCCCCACTACGGGACAAATTATTTCCTATTTCTGAAGGAAAAAATAGCCCTAGGTATTTGAAACTGGTGAAATGATGACGCATTTTGATAAACCAGTCACATTATTCCTTATCTCTGGGAGAGGGGAGAATAACCCTGTCTCTTGCTTAACTGATCACGTATTTTCGCATGGCAATCGCATTATTTCCCATTTCTGGAGGGATAAAAAAATTTTGTCTTTTTAAAACTAGGTTAACTGATTATGTTAAACTAGGTTAACTGTTAACTCATCTGGGGTGGGAGGATGTCATAAATAAAGATTTAAAGGAAATGGGAGCTTCCTGGGAGGGTGTTACGAGGGAGGCTTTGAATAGATTAGGTTGGAGGAGGAGTGTGCGTAGCTGTGTTGGCCTCAGGCGGCTTAGTGCTTCAGTGAGTTATTACTAGTAGTAGTTAACTTATGATGTGTTTTCGTAAGCCAATCACTTTATTCCTTATTTCTGGAAAGACAAATAGTCCTGCCTTTTTAAAACTGAATTAACAGGGACATATTTTTAAGTCAATCACATTATTCCTTATTTCTGGAAAGAAAAAATAGCTCCTCCTTTTTAAAACTGCGTTGACAGATGATGTATTTTCGTAAACCAATTACATTATTTCTTATTTCTAGAGAGAAAAAATAGCCCTGCCTTTTTAAAACTGGGTTAACTGATGAAGTATTTTCGTAAGCCTACAACATAATTTCTTATCAAACAGATCGTGGTAACAAACTGTAGTAAGGAGCGACCCAGCTCAATAGTAATCGGAACTCTAAAAATGGAATTTTGATATAAGTAGTCACATCGAAAGGATCACATTTTGATGCTGATTTTAAATATATAAGTTTAATCAAGTTTGCTCTTACCCATCAAAAGTTACGAGCCTGAGAAAATTTGCCTTATTTTAGAAAATATGGAGAAACACCCCTTAAAAGTGATAGAATCTTAGCAAAAATCACACCATCAGATTCAACGTATCAAAGAACCCTGCAGTAGAAGTTTCAAGCTCCTACCTACAAAAATGTGGAATTTTGCATTTTTTGCCACAAGACTGATCACGGATGCGTGGTTATTTGTTTTTTTTTTTGTTTTTTTTCCAGGGGTGATCGTATCGACCCATTGGTCCTAGAATGTCACGAGAGGGCTGATTCTAACGGAAATTAAAAGTTATAATGCCCTTTTTAAGTGACCAAAAAATTGGAGGGCACCTAGGCCCCCTCCTACGCTCATTTTTTCCAAGTCACCAGATCAAAATTCTGAGATAGCCATTTTATTCAACATAGTTGAAAAACTTAATAACTTTGTATTTTGGGGACGAGTTACTCCCCCCAGTCCCCATGGGAGGGGTTGCAAGTTACAAACTTTGACCAGTGTTTACATATAGTAATGGTTATTGGGTTTTCAGCTGAAAAAAGTTTTCAGCTGAAAGTAAAGAGCAGCATTAAAACTTAAAACGAACAGAAATTATTTCGCATGTAATGGATTCACCTCCTCCTTATACCTCGCTCTTTACGCTAAAGTGTTTTTTAGTAATTTCAACTATTTATTCTGCGGCCTTTGTGATTCAGGGGTCATTTTTAAGGAATTGGGACAAAATCTAAGCTTCAGTGTAAAGAACGAGATATTGATGAGGGGGTGAACCCCCTCAAATACGCAGTAAAAACATATAGAAAACATAGAAACGAATATAGAAGTTCGGTACGTAAGTTACGTATATTTCTATTAATAAAAACTTTCGTAAAGTTAAAAGTTCTAGTTGCCTTTTTAAGTAACCGAAAATGGGAGGGTAACTAGGCCTCCTCCCCCGCTCCTTTTTTCTCAAAATTATCCGATCAAAACTACAAGAAAGCCATTTAGCCCAAAAAATAAATTAATGTGCAAATTTTGTTTTAATTATTCATTTGCAGAGAGCCAAAATCAAAACATGCATTGATTCAAAAACGTTCAGAAATTAAATAAAAAAAAACAAGTTTTTTTTTAACTGAAAGTAAGGAGCGACAATAAAACTTAAATTGAACAGAAATTACTCCGTATATGAAAGGGGCTGTTCCCTCCTCAACATCCCGCTCTTTATGCTAAAGTTTTTTATTGTTTAAAAAAGTAGAGTCGAGAGAAAGAGTCAAACTTTAGCGTAAAGAGCGGGGCGTTCAGGAGGGAACAGCCCCTTTCATATACGGAGTAAGCCGGAGTAAAGCCATGCCTTTTTAAAACTCGGTTAACTGATGAAATATTGTTGTAAGCCAATCACAATATTCCTTATTTACCGAGAGAAAAAATTGCTCTGTCTTTTTAAAATTGCGTTAACTTATGTCGAGCGAAAAATCTATTATAATAAGGATATAAAATTTAGCTTTTATCTTGATTTGATAGTTTTTATCAAATTTGATATCTTGATAGCTTTTATCAAAACTTGATGTTTAATCAAAACTCGATTTAAACAAAACTTGATTTTATCTCTAAAAAAAATACTAAACCAGTAAAAGAATATATATATATATATATATTTAAATTTATATTAAATTTTTTGTTATTTATTATTATTATCATATATTATTAATAATATTTTATTATTTACTTAACTTATTATTACTTTTGCTTATTTATTTCCACACCAACATAGCATCACTGACGAAAATAGGATAGTGACATAAGTTCATAGCTTCGAGACACATTAAAGAAAAATCTTAAACTAACCCTTGATAGATAGATAGATATATTTAAAACAAGCAACAAATATCAGTCAATAAATAAAATCACAAATCCCAACAAAGGGATCATAGCCTATAAATGGGGGATCATGAAACAAATGATTGTTTCATTTAAAATGACTGTTTCACGTAATGATTATTTTATTCATTATTATATTATGCAAAATGATTTGTTCATGTAATATGAAACAAAGAAGAAAAACAAATGAAAAATCAAATAGCTGAGAAAAACAAGGGGAGTGTCTACCAGTAGAACAATATGAAGCGAAAACAAGCAGATATTTCGACAAGGACTTTCACCAAGTTGTCCTCGGTGCTAACAAAAGATTAAAAAACGAAAAAAAAATCTTTTGAATTAAACATCACAAGAGACAAATGCACACCCATGTGTTTTGTTCATACACTTATTCAAACACACTTATTATTATACTCTTATTTTTTTTTTGTTCTTAGCGCCCCGATTTCAGCTTATTCCTAGAAATTGGTAAAGGTCCAATCTCTGTGGTTTTTACGGAAAGTGAGGACCTTAGGCTAGACTGATGAATATGACTTTGTATTTTCGAAAGCTTGATATTACTCTTGCCTGGAGCCAAAAAGGATGGTTTTTGCTTGTCATTGAGCCAGAGCCTATAGTGTGTGAAGTGACTTGGAGATTCATAGCCTATGTCAGAGAGAACTATCTGAATTTATGCAGTCAAGCTTTTGTTTCATCAAACTATGTTTCTGCTTTCTATTGGAAAGCTCCGTTCTAGCAGGCAAGCAGGCAGGCACTAGTTTCAAATTGAAGATGGACTAAAATCTATAGGTGTTAAATATATACGGCAGTTACCCGGCCCTACAACCAATATATCTTCTCTGAGTGATAAATAGAAAAATTTACAAAAACAAAAAAAGTGGGGACCGAAGTGCTGCCATTTATTGTTTCTACCCATTCCTGTTCGTTATTTCAGCTTGGTATTTACAAGTGACATGTGGCGATCGCAAATTCTGTCGGTCCCGGTTTGCTAGTCTAGGCACTTCCAGATAAGCTAGAACGATGAAATTATGGCATCTGTATCAGGGACCTGATCAGATAAAATTAGAAATAGTCGTTTTCTCGATTCGGCCATCTGGGGGGGGGGGGAATGGGGGGACGGTTAATTTGGAAACATTAGAAAAAATGAGGTATTTTTAACATACGAACAGGTGACCGGACCTTAATGAAATTTCATATCTAGAAAGGTATCGTGTCTCAGAGATCTTATTTTAAATCCCGACCGGATCCGGTGACATTGGGGGAGTAGTAGGGGAAAACGTAAAATCTTGGAAAATGCTTGGAGTGGAGGGATCGGGGTGAAACTTGGTGGTAAAAATAAGCACAAGTCCTAGATACGTGATTGACATAACCGGAACGGACTTGCTCTCTTTGGGGGAGCTGGGGGGAGGGATAATCCTGAATAATTAGAAAAAATGAGATATTTTTAACTTACGAAGGAGTGATCAGATCTTAATGAAATTTCGTATTTAGAAGGACCTTGTAACTCAGATCTCTTATTTTAAGTTCCGTCTAAATCCAGTGTCATTGGGGGGGAATCTTGGAAACGCTTAGAGTGGAGAGATCAGGATGAAACTGGGTGGGAAGAATAAACACAAGTCCTAGATACGTGATTGACATAACCGGAATGAATCTGCTCTCTTTGGGGCAGTTGGAGGGGGTGTTGATTCGGAAAAATCTGAAAAATTGAGGTATTTTTAACTTAAGAACGGGTGACCGTTTTTGAGGTATTTTAAACTTGATATTTAGAAGGATCTCATATTTCAGAGCTCTTATTTTCAATCCCGACCAGATCTGGTGGGACTGGGCGGGAGTTGGAGGGGGAACCGGAAATCTTGGAAAACGCTTAGAGTGCAGAGATCGGGATGAAACTTTGTGGGTAGAATAAGCAAATGTGGTTGATACATGAGTGACGTAACCGGACTGAATCAACTCTCTTTGGGGGAGTTTGGGGGGATCCAGTGCTTTTGCGCAAGTTCGATGCTTCGGGACGTGCTAGGACGATGTAAATTGGTAGGCGTGTCAGGGACCTGCACAAATTGACTTGATTAGGTCGTTTTCCCCGATTCGACCATCTGGGGGGCTGAAATTCAATCTTATTGAATTTTGATGTTTAAAAGGACCTCGTGTCTCAGAGCTCTTGTTTTAAATCCCAACCAGCATTAAGCCTCTGATTTTTATCTTAAATTGATCTATCGATTCTTTGAATTTAGTTAGAGCTCATGCCATATGAGCTCTTGGCTCTTCTGACCTCGTCACAAGTGCCATATGAGCTCTTAGCTCTTGTTCGCACTTGGGATTGCAGTAGAGAAATGGTATCAAATGTACCTATTAAACTTTAAAAGGTCTCTCATTGCTAGAGAAATTAGAGTTTATCCTTTTTCTCCTTTCCAAGTGATGACGTTAGAAACTCGGCCTACGGCAAAAAAGTCAACTTTTGAACTAAGACAGATAGTTTTTTTTTTCGACGACAATCGATAGCTCTTGATGAGCTGACCAAAGTATATGTCATCCATTTTTTGGTAGAAAAATTCCTTCATTAGATATGCCAGTTTTAAAGTTTAAAGGGGTTGACAACTTCAGGAGTAAGGTAAACGCTGAAACCAAAATTAGGCCGATACCGATTGTGAGACATATAGGGGAGTTTTAAACAACAGTCGGCTGTTAGTTCATAATCATCATCGGCAATGAGGGGTTCGCAACTTTTGCTACTTGGTGTACCTATTATTTGTTTCCGGTGTATTTCATGGTAAAACCACTTTGGTTCTAGTGGTAAGACATTTAGGGGACTTGTAAGTAATAATCGGCTGTTAGGCTACAATCATGTTCAGCGATGAGGGGTTTGGAACTTTTTCTAGTTGCAATGTAGGGTTTGCAACTTTTGCGAGTTGGTGTACCTAGTATTTATTTTGAGATCCTTACAGATTAACAACTTCAGCGTTTAATCGAAGTGAGGAAACAAAACCAAAGTGTTGCTCTCGCAACACTTTACTCGGCAAAGCCGAACAAAGGTTGCCGCAACACCTCACGTTGTCCATGCAATGTAGATCTGTTTATACTTATTTGCAAAACCGAAACGTACTAACAAACCCAAATTTACTTGCTTTAAAAATGTTATATTTCTAAACGTGATTTCTACCCATTACTCCCTCTCCAACTACCCCAGGTAATCTTCTTCCCTCATCCCTTTCTGTTTCTTACAAAATAAAAAATATGCCATATATTTCCACTGATCATTATATTAGTATGGCTCTGAGATGCTGGTGCTTAGGAAGGCTGAGGAAAACTTGCTAAAAATTTGTACAAAAGAATCACCCAAGTGCAATTTTAGGTGTTTTTTTACTGATTTTGTATTAAAGTAAGCTGTACGAAAGATTTTGGTTCGATTCCACCTTCTAAGGCTATAATCAAAGGTAGATTATAGCGACTAGACCATGTCTTTACCGATAGAGAATGACAGATTCCCAAAGATTGTGCTTTAGAACATCCACTTGGGGCCAAACGATAAGCAAGCCGTCTTCTAATAGAACGGGCCACAAGAAAAGATTTAAAGGAAACCAGAACTACATGAGAGGAGAGTGAAACTTTGAATAGATAGGATATTAAGGAAGGTTTTTCGCAGCTCTGTTGGTATCAGGGGGCCTGGTGCTGTAGTGAGTTGTTAGTAGTAGTAGTTTTGTTATGTTAGGATTTTTGCTGAAATTCTTTCAAGAGTCCTTTGCATCAATCTTGGGAGAATCTACTCCCCTATTTGCCCAAATGTGTGCTGGTTTATTTTTTATATTTTTTGTAGTCACTGGTTAAAATATGCTATAATCTATTAATGTTACTTGTTTTTAGGTAATTGGTATTGCAGACTGTCCATCCATATACCATGTGCCTCTGCAGCTTGTTGAAGAAGGAGTTGCCTCCATTATAAAAGAGAAATTGAAACTGGAATTGCCTATTTCTCCCTCATCCAAGAGGTTTATGATCAAATGGAGAAAGCTTGCGGACTGGTAATTTTGAATTGAGAGATTTCTGTAGTTAAAATATTTGCTAGTTTATGAAGAAGAAGTGGTGACGAAATTTTGCGGCCTCCCGTAATTAGTTACTTTATAAATATGTAGGCCTAAACAAAACCAACGAAGATTCCTAAGGATGGCTCCAAGGCATAGAATTGGAATCTAGGGGTGGTATAACACAGAAAATTTGCCAATATTAGATTCTTGGGAAAAAGTTAAAATAAATTTCGGCTCCAAGTTTTGTCTGATGCTGTCAGCCATTAGGTTTTACTTGGAATTAATTTCAAATTAAAACAAACTGCCAAATAAAAAAGTTTTTTCTTAACAAAGGTAAAGAGCAAAGCTGTGTTTTGACCAAAAAACTAACTGAAATTATCATGAACAATGTACTAAATGTTAAAAGAAACGGATGTTAGACTCAATAAAAAATGAAACCAACAATGAACTTATAATATACCAAAAATAAAACTGATATTTAACTCAAACTCAAATTAAGCCGAAATTATTGGATATGTATGAACTGAGAAGTCGCCCGCCTCAAAACCAAATTATAGTTATGCTGGTTTTCAAAACATTATAAATTTCCTCCTCCTTAAAAAAAAAAAACAAAAAATAAATAAACAATTTATCAAACCGTTATTAAGATCAAGAAAAGCCAACAGATTATAGGTCTTTTTAAGCCCTTCTAACGTGAACATAACATACTAGGTAGTATGGTTAATTAGAATGAAATAAGTTGAAACTTAACATACTTTAACCTTAGACCTAAGATCCACCTGTGCCACCAGGGGTACCCAGGGCATCCACGAGACTTCGTCAATCTTTTCTGAATTGGGTAGCTGCGTATATGTCTTCCCAATCGGGTTGAAGAGAAGCAAGGATGCGCAGATCGGACTGGTAGGTTCGTCGCAAAGTGTTCCGAGGTCTTCTCCGTCTACGACCTCCGATTGGGTGCCAATGTAAAGTGGCTTTTGGGATCTGAGTGTCCTGTGTTCGGAGAATGTGGTCCAAGTATCTCCACCTCTGAGCTCTAATGATATCAGTCACCAGAGCCTGGTTGGAAAGTTTGCGGACTTCTTCATCAGTGATTCTGTCTGACCAATGAATATTTAAGATTCTTCGAAGACAATTGTCCTCGAATGCAAGGATTCTGTTCTCCTGTTGTTGGTTCAAACTTCAGGTTTTGGCTGCGTAAAGGAGGACTGGGATGACGTTGCTGTTGAACAGTTGTAACTTACACCGGGTTGAGTAATTTTTCGACTTCCATATGTGCTTGAGCCTATTGAAGGTGGCGTTCGCCTGACCTATTCTGGTCATTATTTTGATCCTGTATTCTCCATTATGCTTCCAAGTTACCTGAATTCCACGACCTATTCAATTTCCTCATTTAAACATCTGATACGATGTGGAGCCTACTTTAAATTGGAAACGAAATTCAAATTGACTATTAATTGTCATACCGCAAGACTTTTTTTTTATATATATAAAGGATTCAAAATTACCAAGAAGAAAGTGGTCGTCCGTCATTTACTTCCGACTACTAGAAATCTCCAAAAGCTTTTAAATTCTTGTTATTGACTTATACCACTCTCACGTTTCTATGGCCATTCTTCTTGTATAAACAAGATTATATATTGCGAGCACATTGTATTTTTCTTTTTCGGTGGAATATATCATAGTATGAACATTTTTTGATTCTGGACAAAGGAAGAAAATTTCACCCTTCACTTTGGAGAAGCTAATTTGAAACACATTTTGAGAGATCAAAATTCACCATATACGTAAAATACCACCACTGGTGTATGTGTATTGCCCGAACTACACCATATTCACATCTGTAGAAAAAATGCGCAGTTTAAATAACACCTAAATGTTTGTCTGGTTTTTAACGTCAGATATGTTTAATCAATATTTAATCAATTCCTTTGAGAAGCTTGTAACACCACTAATTCTTGCCCGCAAGTTCTCTACTAATAATATGTGTCTTTTTGTCTTCTGTCAAATCCACATTACAGATGAAAAAAACTATTTTTTCACGCTTCTATCTTTTCTAGATTTGTGAAATTATGCCAAAACTTTGACTCTGATTGGTCAATAAATATTTTTATTTTTGAAAGTTGAACGATATTCTAGTTCAGAAGTTACTAACATCATGTATAATTGATGCTTTTGTCGTGCGTAGTTTTGGTTTCGTCAATGAATGTGACTAAATGTGTCCTGGGAATAAAGGATAAAGCTGATTTTATCCTAGCCAATTAATGTGCAGCTCAGTTATAGCTGGCAATACATGTGTGAGCGAAGGGATAGCTCATTATGCGTGTAATAAAGTCCCGTAATTTTTAATTGTTTAACCATTAATGTTTAGACCACTGATTCTCAGAGTTATCCAGTTAAAACCTAGGGGGTCCAAAAGGGACTCAATGAGGTTCTTAGATGACGTGGTCAATGAATGGGTGTTCACAGTTCATAAGTGGGGGTCTGCAAAAAAATATCTGGTTTTGCTCATGATGAAATAAGTACTAGTAGTAGTAGTATTAGTAGTAAATATTGCTCTTTGGTTAGTCCAACATCCCCCACAACAAGCCCTGAAAATTTCACTTTCATAAATATAGTCATGTTGTAATAGCAGTCATAGTAGTAGTTTTAAGATTACTAGTAGTACTAGATGACGATGTAGAACTAGTTGTGGTATTAATAGTAATGGCGGTACCACCAGTAGCAGTCGTAGTATTAACATGTTGCAGTATTAACATCCCCTCATCGAGCTTTGGAAGTTACAACTTAATACAATTCGGCACTTTTATGATTTGCCCATATGCGCTTTTTATGGCGCTTGCCCGTCGGCCAAGTGCCATATAACAATCGCAATTTCTGTCCGTCTATCTGTCGGTCGGTTCCAGGTTTGCTAGCTCGGGCACTTTCAGATAAGCTAGGACGATGAAAGTTGGTAGGCATATCAGAGACCGGACCAGATTAAATTAGAATTAGTCTGTTCCCCGATTCAGCCATCTGGGGGGGGGGGGGGAGTTACGGTTAATTTTGAAAAAATAGAAAAAAATGAGGTATTTTGAACTTGCGTATGGGTGGTCGGATCTCAATGAAATTTGATAATTAAAAAGGTCTCGCGTCTCAGAGCTCTTATATTAAATCCTGACAAGATCCAGTGAAATTGGGGGGAGTTGGAAGGGGAAACCGGAAATCTTGGAAAACACTTAGAGTGGAGAGATCGGAATGAAATTTGGTGGGAAGAATAAGCACAAGTCCTAGATACGTGATTGAAATAACCGGACGAAACCTGCTCTCTTTGGGGGAAGGGGGTTTCCAGTGCTTTGGCGAGTTTGGTGCTTTTGGACGTGCTAGGACAATGAAAATTGGTAGACGTGTCAGAGAGCTATACAAATTGAATTGATAATGGTTTTTTCCCCAATTCAATATTTTGGGGGTGGGCTAGAGGGAGAGGAAATGTGAAAATTGAGGTATGTTTATGTTACGCATGGGTGATTTAATCTTAATGAAGCTTGATATATAGAAAGATCTCATGTCTTAGATGCTCCATTTTCAATTCGGATCGGATCCGGGGTCATAGGGTGGTGGAGGGGGGAAACGTAAATATTGGAAACTTGAAATCTTGGAAAACGTTTAGAGTGGGATTGGGATGAAACTTGATGGGAAGAATAAGCACAAGTTCTAGATATTTGTTTGATATAACCGGACCGGATCCTTTCTCTTTGGGGGAGTTAGGGAGATTTAAAGTACTTCGATGAGTTTGAGAATAAGCACAAGTTCTAGATACGTGATTGACGTGCCGGATCTGATCTCTTTGGGAAAGTTAGAGGGATTTCTAGTGCTTTGTTGAGTTCGGTGATTCTTGACGTGCTAGTACAAGAAGAGACTACCGGAACACCGTATTACATGTTTATCTTTATAATAATTGTAAATAAACAGTGGACAGCAAAATCAATAATTCTAAAGCCAAGTTTAATTCTAGGTTCTGACCTCGTCACAAGTGACATATGACCTCTTGTTATAACCCGTATATCCATAGTGTGTTTGAATTTAGTTGAACGTCCTCTTCCACCCTTACTGCAATTTTCATCTTACTACTCTTAGTGTTAAGAGTAGTTGTAGTAGAAGTAGTTGTAGTAGAAACAGCATAGACATAGACATAGACATTTTTTATTTTCATCCAGAACATATAAATTAAACAAAGAATTTACCATGAACGGCCACAAGAGTCCTGACTGTGGGTGCAATTCTAACCACCATGAATCTGCTAAATCATTTCTTCAAATGATTTTGAAAAAAGAAAAAAAAATCCTTGGGGGGGGGGGGGTAAAAAAAACAAAATAATTAATATTAAATACTAAATAAATAAATACCCTTTCCTCTTATCACACTTCTCTCCTTTTTGAAAAATGGAATTTAACCATTCTCTTGAATGATGCCAGACTTGCTGCCGCTCTGACCGATTCTGGAAGGTCATTCCAGACGCTTACACCTATGTTCTTGAGAGTTCCTGAGCGGTAATAGTATTAGTAGTGTCATGCACTTAATGCCTTTCGATCGAAGGATCTTCTCCCTTAAGCATTCCCTGAAAGTGGTAACTTAATTCCCGAATACATTCCTGAGTTACCCCCTTTCGATCGACATGCACATAGTGTGTTTTGATTTAGTTTGTCCCCTGCTACATTATCTCAAATTTTTACCTTCATACCCTCAGTATTAATTTTACTAGTATCATAGTAATAGTGGAAGTAGTAGGGGCAGTTTAAGCACTAGTAGTGTTGTATTAGTAGAAGTAGTGTGAGAAGAATAACTAGCAGGAGTAGTATGCACATGCTGCATTTTGACCAGTTGAACATCCCCTTCGTAATGCCGTATAAATTTTAGCTTGATTCGATGAGCCATTCCAAAGGTATTGCTGATATGCCCTTTTGACAGTCTGTGTGTACATAGTATGTTCAGATTTTGTTCAACTTTCCCTTCAACATTTCCCCAAATTTTCACTTCAATAACCTCATCCTAGGTAGTACTCACTACAGCAGTAGTGTTTGTAGTGTTAGTAGTGACTATAGTTGTATTAGTAGTAATAGAATGTATAGTAGTTGTAGTAGTAGTTTTACTAGTAGTAATTGTAGTAGTAGTATTAGTAGCGTGCAAATATTGCCTCCTGGTCGATTGATTTTCCCTTATTAGCATTCCCTGAAACTTTAATACCCTAATCCATTACAGAGATACACCCTTTTGACAACCTGCATCCGCATACTGTTCGTTATTACTGCAGATTACTTTGTATAAACTGCCTTTTCTAATGATAAATTTGAATGTACAAAATGTACAAATTGCATAATTTTCATTCCTTGTCCCGGGGGCTGTGGGGGCATGGCATCCCCAGAGGATCAGCTATTAGATGTTGAATATTCCGAATAAATTAACTTCCTGAGATATCTATCTGTGTTAAAGATAGAATCTAAAAGGACAAGAGGGGGAGGGGCGGCTGCCCTTCCTTCCTTTTTCAAATGACTTTAAAGTTTCAACTTAACACACTCAAACCGCTACTTAGATATTGCTGTTGCGTCTTTTTAAAAACCCTCCTGTATAGAGTGTGCTACGATTTTGTTTGACATCTCCCTCAACATTTTCTGAAAGTTTTACCTTAGTATTCTTAGCATTTTTGGAGACTCGGGATCAAGCATGTTCCCTTTCCCCTGTAGCTAACCTTGTATATAAGCAATGCGCAATTTATATATTTTACAACACTTGCCCCTGGGGCTGTGGGGGATAAGTCATCCCTGGAGGTACGGTTATTAGACTTTATTGACTAGTTCGAAGAAGATGGCTATTCCCAAATTTCGATTAGATATCTTTGGAGGGAGGGCACCTAAAGGGAATGGGAGGGGGACTGGTTGCCCTCCGTCCCCTTTTTAATACCTTCCTCAACATCCTCTGAAAGTTTAAACTAAATATCCTAAGATGTTCTCGTGATACACCTTTTTTGATAAACAGGATACACATAATATTTTGACTTATTTTAACATACCATTTTGTACTCCCAGAATTTAATACCCTTAGCCTTTTTGAACACACTTAAAATACAAATTTTCCCCTTTTTCCTTTTGATAAATTTTGCGTGTAAAAAGGGCAAATTTCATAATTTACAATCCTTGCCTCGAGGGCTGTAGGGGGCATTGCATCCATTGAGGCATAGTTACTAGACCTTATGACTGTTTTGAAAAAATCACGTTTCTGGAATTTGTATGAATGATAAGAGGAGGGAACATCTAAAAAGGGCAGAGGGGACTGGTACCCTTCGATAGCTCTTCAACATTCTCTGAAATTTTCTACTTAATACCTTCAGCCGCTCCTTAAATATTGATAATATGTCCATCTAACAATAAGCCGATACATAGTGTTTGAATGAAAATACCACGTTTCTATTGCTTTATTAAGCGCACCTGCCTCTTTAAATCTTGATATTAGCAAAGTCACATTTTGAATGAGCCGTAAGTATTACGCTTCATGCAGCAGAAGTCTCATTATTTACAATAGTAATAATAGTAAAAAAGTGTCACAGTAAGTTCACAGTACGTTTTGAACACCTTTAAAATAGGATGTGTGTGTTTTCTTTCCAATGTAAGAATGAAAGTATGTTTTCGATCAATGCTGATTGAAAACATATAATAAACTAGCTATTGTCAACTACCAGTCATAGATTTCCGCGTAGGGACTGGGATTTGAAGGAGGCACTGGTCGCTTAAAGTGATTATGCTGTCACTGCCCCCCTCCCCTCTTTGTGTGTAAATATATACCCCACACTGTATATTTCCCACCTATTCTGTCACTTACGAAGAAACTGGTTTGTTCTCGAGTTTCACACAGCGTAAACTTGAGTGAGTGGCGCACAAGAGTGAGAGGACACACAAGTTCTGAAATTCTTCTCCCCTTGGAAAATATAAAACGAAGTTCAAATAAAATTTTCAAATTCGGATAGTCTTATTTTCCACGAGGGAGCATTTTCTGGGGTATTTTCCGGGAGGATAAACGCCTAGAACCGTATTGTAAAGCTTCCTTTAAAACAGCAAACTGGCTAAGGAGCAGAATGGGTAGTAAGTTAATGGCCAGCTTTTATTTTTCATATAAACAAATCAAAACAAAAAAGAGGAAATGTATCATCGATTTTTTAGTATGATTATCCTTGGTGGAAAAGTAAGTTTTGTTTAATTTAGATAAATGCAGAATTAGTGAGACGAGGGTGGGGGGGGGGTGGAAATTGATATATACTCCCGAGGGCTTGATCCAGGACTTATTTGGGGAGGGGTGGGTTCAAAATACTTCAGAAAACGCAACAAAAATCAATTATGTTTTTACAAGTCGGGCAAATATTTTCACCCCTAATTAAGCCCTCAGGTACATACAGAATTATTTCTAAGGAATGGGCAGGGGGTGTGGGAGGTAGAAATTGATATTTAATGCCTCTTCATTTCTTGGAATATGTGTGGTTTACGCTGCTATTATGAAAGTAAAGAGTAACATTAAACCCAAAATGAGCAGAATTTATTCTGTATAGGAGGGGGCTGCCCCTTCCTCATCCCCACTTCCACCTCATGGTTATAGAAAGTTCGAAGGATGCTCGTTCGATCAAAAATTGAGAGTTCTAGTCCGTTTTTTACCAACCAGTAATTGGAAACCAACAAGCCCCTGCCCTAAAAGTCATTTTTTTGATATCTGCTCCTTCTGTTACCCCTTAGGATATATGGAGAGGTACGTTTTGAGGTACCAATTTTTTACTTTCTCTTTGGCTGCTCAATTTTACGCGTGGGGGAATTTTTCGGGGCAAAAACAACTTTTGACAAGGGCAGAAACGTTCAAGTACCTCTAGCTCACATCCCCAATACAGTTTTGGTATGTCTATCAAAAACAAATAGTATTATTTGGTTATTGTTTTTACTATTTATTCCTGATTCAAAGCACATCCGGGTAATTTAGAGCTTATACGGAGTATGGTTCTTGTGGACATTTTAATATTAATAAATTTCTTCATTTATCGCTTTTTGATAACACAAATCTGGAAACATATGGAAAATATGTCAAATAAAATAAAATCACTTATTTATTCGCTCTGAATGCCATGTTTTTTTTCCTTTTACTTATTTTTTCACCTTTTTCTAGTCAGGAAAACTTACGAAAGTCTGTCAACATAGCGTTAGTTGGTAAATACACAGAACTGGAAGATTCTTACGCATCTGTTGTTAAAGCTTTGCAGCATGCAGGACTTGCCGTGAAATACAAAGTTGAAATAGCGGTAAGTACAGCCCGACAATCTTTGATTTACGTCTTTGATAGTACTTTCTTTGCTTTGAAGGTTTTACCAATCTTTGATAGTATTAATGAAATCTATAGGCTTGAGAGTGCCAAGGTGTAATAATCAGTTTATTAAGACAATAATTTAAAAGTAACTAGATCTACGTTGCATGGGCAACGTGATGTGTTGCGGCAACGTTTGTTCGGCTTCGCCGAGTAAAGAGTTGCGAGAGCAACACTTCAGTTTTGTTTCCTCGCTTTGATTAAACGCTGAAGTTGTTAATCTGTAAGGATCTTAAAATAAATACTAGGTACACCAATTCGCAAAAGTTGTAAACCCCTCATTGCAACTAGCAAAAGTTGCAAACCCCTCATCGCTGAATATGATTGTAGCCAACAGCCAATTATTACTTACAAGTCCTCTACTTGTCTTACTTCTCGAACCAAATTGGTCTTACCATCAAATAAACCGGAAACAAAGAATAGGCACACGAAATAGCAGAAGTTGCGAACTCCTCATTGCCGAAGATGATTGTGAGGTAATAGCCGACTGTTGCTTCAAACTCCCCTGTATGTCTCACAATTGGTATCGGCCTATTTTTGGTTTCAGTGTTTACCTTACTACTGAAGTTATCAACCCCTTTAAACTTTCAAACTGGTATATATCATGAAGAAATTTTTCTACCAAAAAATGTTGATCAGCTCATCAAGAGCTATCGACTGCAATAAAAAAAATCAATCTGTCTTAGTTCAAAAGTTGACTTTTTTTGCCGTAGGCCAAAGTAAAACAGTTCAAAATAGGGATGATACCTTTTTATTGACAGTGAAATATAATGATGAACACTGTATATGTGTCCGAAATGTCCAGTTAAATAATTTTATATTTCACTGTCAATAAAAAGGTATCATCCCTATTTTTAACTGTTTTACTTTCGTCATGGAAAGGCAGTGTGGTCTTCGAAGTTATCTACGCCGTAGGCCAAGTTTCTAACGTCATCGCTTAGAAATGAGCAAAAGATAAACTCTAATTTTTTTTTGGCAATTAGAGAACTTTTAAAGTTTAAGAGGCACATCTGATACCATTTTTCTACCGCAATCCCAACTGCAAAAAACCGAATGATAAACTCAGCTGAAATCACGAACAGAAATGGGTAGAAAAAAATCGATTTTTGGCCCCAGGGAGAGGTTTTACGAAGCTTTCTAAAATGCAAAGTCATATTCATCAATCCGGCCTAAGGTCCACACTTTCCATAAAAACGCAGAGGTTAGACCCTTACCGCTTTCTAGGAATAAGCTGAAATTGGGGTGCGAGGAAAAGAAAGAAAAAAGCGCAACAAAACCAAAGTGTTGCTCTCGCAACACATTTAACTTAACTTGCTGGTGCTGGTTCCCATGAAGCCACCTTAGGTCTACTCATACTTTCGCGATTTGTTCAGATTCTTGTTTTGGTCATTCCAGAATTATGAAGTTTTTAGGGCAGCACCCCATTTTCGTCAGTGTTACCACGTTGAACTGTGAAAATAAACAAGTAAAACTGATGTTAAAATTTAAAATTGTTTTTCGTCCGCAAAAATTTAAACTTCAGCAATTTCTGGATCTTCTAAGACAACTACACCTTCAAAGGAAAGCCAATTTTTCTTAAGCCACGTGCCACATGTTTTTAGCTTCTTTTTTTTTTGCTAACCTCTCACCAACGTTTTTTTTTTTTTTTTTTTTCAGATTCCGTCCCTGCTTTTATCAATTTTTTGAAAAGATATATGTGGTCGTTTTAAGTTTTTATTTAACCAATTCAAACCAACTAATTTCATTTTCACTGTACTTGATATTTTTAGATTTTTTTAGGGCAACTCTACATTTTCGTCAGTGTTACCATGTTGAACTGTCAAGATAAACGAGTAAAACTGATGTTAAATTTAAAATTGTTTTTCGTCCGCAAAATTTCCAACATTAACAATTTCTGGATCTTCTAAGACAAATACACCTTCAAAGGAAAGCCAATTTTTCTTAAGCCACGTGCCACATGTTTTTAGCTTCCTTTTTTTGCTAACCTCTCACCAGCGTTTCTTTTTTTTCAGATTCCGTCCCTGCTTTTATTAATTTTTTGAAAAGATATATGTGGCTTTTTTAAGTTTTTATTTAACCAATTCAAACCATCTAATTTTATTTTCACTGTGCTTGATATTTTTGGAATTTTTTAGGGCAATCTACATTTTCGTCAGTGTTACCATGTTGAACTGTCAAGATAAACGAGTAAAACTGATGTTAAATTTAAAATTGTTTTTCGTCCGCAAAATTTCCAACATTAACAATTTCTGGATCTTCTAAGACAAATACACCTTCAAAGGAAAGCCAATTTTTCTTAAGCCACGTGCCACATGTTTTTAGCTTCCTTTTTTTGCTAACCTCTCACCAGCGTTTCTTTTTTTTCAGATTCCGTCCCTGCTTTTATTAATTTTTTGAAAAGATATATGTGGCTTTTTTAAGTTTTTATTTAACCAATTCAAACCATCTAATTTTATTTTCACTGTGCTTGATATTTTTTGAATTTTTACGGCAACTCTACATTTTCGTCAGTGTTACCACATTGAACTATTAAATAAATAATTAAAACTAGATAGTCAAGTTTGACAGCAGTTTTATCGGTAAAATTCAAACATCAACAAGTCTTTGGTCCCAATGACAACCAAACATTCCAATCCTCTTAAGGTGTTTGGTACCAAATATTTTTAGCCCAGTTTTTCACCCACATTTCTTTTTTTTCTTCGGCACCCATTACTAGAGGTAAAATAATATTTTATTGATACGACTCTAAGAAGCAAAAAAAAAAAAAAAAAACCAAATTCGCGTTCTAAGTCAAATGATGTAAAAATTAAAAACATTTGTCAGATCAAAGCTACCAAAAACTACATAGCTTCACATAGAAGTCTTTTTAATCAGAAGCTGGATTCCCAATTTTTAAAGTTGTCGAGGGTTGTTTAAGTGTCCATTTAACCAATTCAAACAATCAGATTCTATTTTCACTGTCCTCGACTTAAAGTGCTACACCAGAAATTGTCCGACTCGATACATTTTAATATTAACCCTTTTCATGATCTTCTAAAATGTTTTTACAGTAATTTAATGTGTTATCAGAAGTTGTTTTTTGTGTGTTTTTTTTGTGTTTTTTTTTCTGTGTGTTTGTTTTTATACTCCGCTGTTTCAATTGGGTCACAAATAAATTATTATTATTGTAATTAATAATATCCACTGTGTTCCAGATCTGGGAAACTTCCCTGAATTATAACAGTAATTATGCAGGTTGTGTGGAGCGTATTATGTGCTTATAGACTGCATTTTTATTCCAGTAATCTTATTATTAATTTCAGCAAAAAAAACTATTCTGGTAATTTATTGGGCATTCCAGCAAAAATTCCAGTAATTATATAGTTTATGCAGAAACCAATATTGGTTAATGGTAACTCTTTGATGAGCCTTGTTTGATGAACATGTTGTCGGTTGCATGCTTTCACTAGGGCTTTTATAGGTAGCTGGTAATTTCATCCTATTTTATCAATCTCCTCGAAGTTCAAGTTCAAAACTTCAGGAAAAGCCTTTGTTTCAGGGAAGGGGAAGTTAAAGGGACTCAGAATTTCGAGAAATGAAAAATAAATTCCAGTCCTCAGAAACCGGTAAGCACTGCTCCGTTTTTGATAGTCCGTTTGGCTCCTTGGCAATACTCGACTGAATTTCTGATGTGCATCCTCCCATTGGGTCTACCAGAGAGCCTAGGTAGTCGAATTGGGGAATCTTGTCTATGGGTGACTGTTCTATCAAAATAGGGGGGGGGGGGTCTTGAGCTGACATACCAGTCACCATGACGAATATCGTTGGCGTAGTTTAGATCAGTGATAACAAAGTTGGGACTTACTTCAACGCCTGAAAAGGTCGCATTGGTCGCCATACTAATCTAGTTTTTAAACACCGCTTCCGTATTTTTTTTCTGTCTCTTCATTCTAAAATTGCTAGAACTCAGTGGTCCATCGGACCACAAAGCCGCTCGACGCCAACAGTAGGCAAGCATGTTGCACTTTCTCGGCTTTAAAAGCCTCAACAGTCGCCTATCTTTGAGGCTAGTTAGCCGGTAATAGAATATAACCGTTTCTGTACCAAGAAACATATTATGTGAGCATACGGATTACGTGTATTGAAAGCAAGCTATTCTTCTGAATGTATAGGATTGAAACTGCAAACATCGTTGCATTGAAAATATTCTTGGCAACGGTTAAAATGCCTCACCAAACTCATGAAGCTAAGACTTCAATTTAAGCAGTGAGTCTCTTCAAACCTGTAACAATCAGATCAGCATTTACAGTGAATTATTTCTTTAAGTAAAATGCCTCATCTTAAGCCGAAATTGGTGGAATGGTAATGCTACAGGGTATGAGAAGTCGATTTGAGCTCATACTTAATTATATACTTAATCATAATTAAGTATACTATAGTCAGTGTAAAAAGTTGCAAAAAAATGGGCTCGAAGCCTATTAACAAACATTAGGTAAGAATATTTATTTTTGAAGGTTAATTACAGTCCATCGTTGGTGTCGACTCGTGTTTACAAATTTACTGGACTATCCCGTAATCCTGGGAATAGAAACAGGGAGAGGTGAATCCGGTGCTGGTTGTACCACCGATCAAACTTTTATGTATACTTTTTTTCTGGGTAATACTATTCTGTATGTGGGATTGCTTGTTTAATTTGCATAACAGAAAGCCTTTGAAGATAGGATTATTTGTTTATTTATTTATTTTGTTTATTTCCCTCAAAAAATGAGGAGTTGGCTACAATATAATGTAAAGAAAAGACAAATGATAACGCTTACAATAAAAAAATATCAAATATTGATCAAGCACTTAAAAAGAAAAGAAAAATGCAAAAACACTTGCTAAATAATTTAGCCTATAAATCAGCAAGAGCCAGAACTGTTACTAAAAAACGGAAATAAATTGTGGCCTAAAAGGATAATTTTCGCCTTGTCTTCAAATGTTTTATATTTTTTCTTTATACAGACTACAGGATCCTTCACATTAAGCTTTTAAAACAATCTCAGTGTTGCTAAAAGAAAGGGGGAAACCAATTAAAAATTTGCAAAATTTAAATAAGAAACTTTAATGGGCGAAAGATCAGAAGGTTTGAAATTACTGAAGAGGAGGGATTGATAGTGGCAGATATTACTATGATTAAGTAAACCTTGTGAAGTTGGCACAAAGAGAGTCTCCAAATGTGAATACAAGCTAATTGCTTGGTTGTATGAATACTGGCAACTCCTATCATTTCCATCAGTAAAGATAGTTTATAATTAGTCTTAAAGTCGGTATTATTGTGGTAAAAAAATTAAGATAAAAAAATGGCCATATATTACATTGTTGAAACTTATCTTGTGTAAAGTTTTTCCATGATGATCTTGTCTTCTTTTAGATATGTATTATCCTCGGTTAATTCTGAGTCCTAACTTGTGTTGCCTTAATCTTACATAACTTTTTCCGAGAGACGAGTGTTATTATAAAAAATAGAAATTAAAGTGCATGTAGAATGTATAGTATGTAGTTGCACACACTGGATTTCGAGTCGCTAGCCCAATTTTCTATAGCTCTCTTGATAAATGTATTTTCTTCCAAAACATGTCATATAAATAAACATAATAGTTATAACCCAAACATTCTTTTTCTAGTTTATTCTCTGCATTCAGCAATTCTGTTAAGTGTTACGAAACCTGGTAAACTTTTGTCCAAATCCAAAGGGACTTTAGTTCCTGGAGGATTTGGAAAGAGAGAAATGGAATTGACAGAATATGAACTTAGTCGAGGCTTTATTTCCCTTTGAAGCGGAGGTGGGGACAAGGGTTTAAAGTAACTGAATATTACCCAGAGTCATACACATAGTTGGAGGGCTCAGATGACATACACATGGGTGGGTTTGGATTTGGGGCTCAGTCTGAAAATGTCAACTAGTGCACCCAGTCAATGCTGCTTCATTCCATTATAGATATGCGTATTTTAGTCATATCCCAAATTTCTTTTCTAGTTTATTGATTCTCAGCATTTAGAAAAAGATGAATTGATAGCCAATCCCGTTAAGTATCACGAAGCCTGGCAACTTTTGTGCAAATCCAAAGGTGTTATTGTTCCTGGTGGATTTGGAAAGAGAGGGATGGAAGGAAAGGTGGCGGCAGTTCACTGGTGCAGGAAAACAAAAACGCCGTTTCTTGGTGTTTGTCTAGGATTACAAGCGGCTGTCATTGAATTCGCCAGGTTAGTAGCCTTGTGTTTCTTCTTTTTTCCTCCATCTATTCTTTCATTAATATTTATTGGAAGAGAGGGGGGTGATATTAATCCTTATTCTAAGGAACACATAAAGTCAACACTTAATTGAGTGCTTTGATGCTAATATCTTCAAAGGTTGGCTAATTATTTTGGCTTTTGAACGGCTTTCATTTCAGCTCGTTATGACTTATTTTGTATTTCACATTCCAGCACCTCTTTCTTTGTGTTATTCACATTTGATTTTTTTCTTTTTTTTTCTTTTTCTCTAACAAGGTTTTTTTGGGGGTAGCGGAAAGATATTCTAATTGCGAGAGATTTGGTCGACTATGCAATTTAATCTTTTTAATTTTTGTATATTCTCCCAAGTATGGGGTTCTGTTTTTTTCATGGAAAAATTTTTTGTATAACATTTACAATTAATATTAATTTACTATATAGCAATTACTATACGCTTTAGTGAGCACTGGTTTTTGAACAACTTATTCCTGCCTTTGAGACAAAATTTACTCTTGTAAGCCGGAGTTTTGTAAAAAAAAAAAAAAAAAAAAAAAAAAAAAAAAAAAAAAAAAAAAAAAAAAAAAAAACCAAGCTGCACAATTAGTTTTGTGTAGCAAAATTCCTTTTGTGTCAGATCGACACAAAAAGTAAACCCATGGAATCGCCTTGGTTGAAAATTATCTAGGAAATTCATAGTCCCTTAGCTTGAACAACAAGGGGAATCCATTGGCTTGGAAAGCAAGGAAAATCACTGTTTTGCATGAAAGGCATCTTTTTTCCCTTTTTTTTTCCTTCTCCACAGCTAGCAAGGTACTGGAACATCATAGACAGGTGTTCAATGGCTCGTTTTTAAAGGAAATTGCTGTATCAAGTGCTTTTGTAATTAAAAAAACATGATATTTGAAATAAAATCATTTTTTGGCAACAAACCGTATCCATTGTCATTGGGGCAAGTTGGGGGCGGGGACTGGAAATCTTGGAAAACGCTTAGAGTGGAGAGATCAGGATGAAACTTGATGGGAAGAATAATCACAAGTCCTAGATACGTGATTGATATAACCGGACTGAATCCGCTCTCTTTGGGGAGTTGGAGGGGGTGTAAAATTCTGAAAAATTAGACAAATTGAGGTATTTTTAACTTAAGAACGGGTGAACAAATCATAATGAAATTTGATAATTAGAAGAAAATTATGCCTCAGAGCTCTTATTTTGAATCTGGAGACCAGGTCTGGTGACATTGGTGGGGGGACCGGAAACCTTGGAAAACGATTAAGAGTGGAGAGATTGGGATGAAACTTGGTGGGTAGAATAAGCAAATGGTGTAGAAATGTGATTGACGTAGCTGGACCGGATCCGCTGTATTTTGCGGAGTTAGAGGGGGGTCCAGTGCTTTGGCGAATTCAGTGCTTTTGAACGTGCCAGGACGATGAAAATTGGTAGGCGTGTCAGGGATCTACACAAATTGACTTGATAAAGTCGTTTTCTCCGATTCGACCATCTGGGGGCTGAAGGGAGAGGAAAAATTAGAAAAATGAGATATTTTTAATTTACGAGTGGATGATCGTGTTCTAATGAATTTTGATGTTTAGAAGGAACTCGTGTCTCAGAGCTCTTATTTTAAATCCCGACCGGCATTAAGCCTGTGATTTTCCTTTTAAATTAATCTATTGATTCTTAGAATTTTGCTAGAGCTCATAACATTTGAGCTCTTGGCTCTTCCGACCTCGTCAGTGCCATATGAGCTCTTAGCTCTTGTTCTTATACAAGATGACGAATGACGTCATAAACAAGTATCTTTTGAGAAGGTGCTTCTCTGGGATACGGTGCCACATTTGATTGATTTTGTTGACTGAGTTTCTTTTATTCGTCTTTAATATTCCAGCCAAGAAAAAGCCATAGGCTTTTTTCTGTGTGTTGTATGCAATATTGAAACTATATAGGCACTTTCGTGGTTGCAGTGGTATCACTATAAAAGATTATATATTTAGTCAGATTATGGAATGATTCAACTTAAATAATGTTGCAGAAAAGATAGGATACGAACAAAAAGTACACCATTGGAATTGTCTCGACTGAATTCCCTATATAGGCAACTTACAGTCCCTTTGATTGAACAACAAGGGAAATTCATTGCCTTGAAAAATAGTAGGACCCTTAATATTTGTAGTAAGAGTAGCAGTAGCAGTGTGCACATATTACCTTTTGCTTGATTTTGGTTGATTCCAGGTCAACCATACTTTCACAAGGCCTACAAAACCAATCCGGAAGCCAGTCCATCTTTAAAGAAATACCGGGTTAATATGGGCTAGAGTTTGGTCCTTGCTGTAACATTTTTGTAATCCAGATGATTTTACATTGACATTTTTTTCGATTAGTCTTTATAGTATTTAATATTTCAGCAGCTAATAGCAAGAGCTTCTTTTTTAATAGATAAGTTACAATGGGCTTCTTTCTTTGGAGTTTATTCTTTCATTTGAAGTTCATTCTTTGTATTACGGGGGGTTTACTAAATGGAATGCTATATTATGGGAGTGTTTATTTAAAGGAGTGATCCTACAGGGATTAAACGGGTAGTGAAAGATAAAGATATGTATATTATTGATAATGTCCATTATTTTTGGCAAGAGAATCATCTTAAGGGTGGATGGTTCTTACTTTTTCGCATAGATTCCCTATAGAGCGTTCCTAAAGACCGCGAGAATAATACCTGGTATCTTGGTTTATAAGCAAAGACGATATACAAACAATGACTTTATTTCAGTACTTACATAAAAATTGTTTGATAGGGCACTTCGAGTATCCAAAGCATAAAATCAGGTTCTGAAAAAATGCAGAAAAGTTTGTTCTGCAAAAGGTCGTTGCGTGAAAAGTTAATTTTTAAAAATTGACTTGGTGAATCATCTAAAATCTTTTAATTAATCCAAGAAAGTCATCCTGGGGTGACCAGACAAGAGACGTTAAATCAACCATTATCATTATATCTTAAGAACCATATGAAAAGATGACGAATACCGAGGTCAACCAGTATTTAAAATATGGAACTTTGGCCTTAGTCACTTTTCAGACAACTTTTAATGTCTTGCTTTTGCGGTATTCAAGATTAGAAAAGTCAAGTGGTGAAGGAAAGAAGTATTTTGGATCTACGTTAGTGCTAATGGTAGAAATAGTGAAGTTTATTGTTTGCTTCTCTCTATTGGTTTTTCAGAATGGCTGGGTGCTATCTAAATCTGTAAAAATTTTCTACAAAGAAATAATTTCGAACATACATGAAACAAGGAAATTATCCCTTCCAAGTGCATTATATACCTTACAAAATACTCTGCTTATAGTCGCCATATCAAATCTGGATGTTGCCACATTCCAATTAACTTATCAGTTGAAGATTTTAACTACTGCCTTTTTTTCTGTATTATTATTGGGTAAGCATCTCTCTGGGCGTCAATGGGTGGCCTTGTTTATTTTGATGACAGGAGTTATTTGCGTTCAGCTGCCAACGGGTGCATCAAAAATTCCTGATGCCACTTCAATTCAATCTCATCAAAAGATTATAGGCCTTGTAGCAGTCTTGATTTCATGCTTATCAAGCGGTTTCGCTGGTGTCTTCTATGAGAAGCTGTTGAAGCATGGAAATCAAAAGTCGATTATCATTAGGAGCTTGCAGCTTGGACTGTTTTCGTTAATTTCTGGATCTGTTGCTGTTATGCTGTCTTTGCAGAACATTAGGGAATTTGGTTTCTTTTTTGGGTACACTCCTGTCATCTGGACTATTGTCTGTGTGCAGGCATTCGGTGGTCTTGTCATTGCCGCTACTATGAAGTATGCTGACAACATCCTTAAAGGTTTTGCAACATCGATATCCATCATTCTGTCATCAATTTGTTCGTATTTGATTTTAAACGACTTCAAATTCAATGTAATGTTCATAATTGGAGCTTTAATGGTTATATGTGCGACTTATTTTTATGGTATTTCATCAAAGCAGGATTCTATAAGGAGCCCTGATATGGAAGAATTAATTGAAGTTGAAAAGGAGGTAACCGACGTTTGACAGTGTTGTGACGTCAAGATATTTTGAAGCTAAAATATATGATAATTGTTATTTTGTAATGGGACAATCTAAATTGTGTTGTTTTTAGAGGATTTTAGGTATTTGCTTTAATTTGTCTTTTGTCCGTTGGATCGGAAATTCGTTTTGTAAGCCAAAGATTATGTTTAATAAGGCGTGTAAATGGCCATTTCAAACCAGCAATGCAGTGGCAGTACTTGATACTACTTCACCAGCGCTGTCTAGTAAAATTTTTTCGATAAATAATGACTTGAATATATGATGCTGTATGGCAAGACTGATGTCAAAAAACTGCATGGCTATTGTAACGTCTTACAACTTAGTTGTAGATACTTGCCTTAAATATTAATTGTTGGTTTGTAAAATGCTACTAATTATCGGGGTTTTTAAAACATTATCAATAATTGTTATCAAAATGGATTTCACAAGCAAACAATGCCAAACTTGCCTTTCTTGACATTAAAAAAAACATACAATAAAAGTAAAAAATGTAAAAAATACTCAAAAGGACAGACTTTTTTCGAGAAAGCCCTTGGATTTTATGGGGGAAATTATAGGGCTGTATGTCACATTTGAATTTGTTCTTTACTATAATAAATTTCCTTTATATGGTTTTCAGACAAGGCGGTTCTTATGGTGTACTTTGTAGTTCGATCTGATACTATTTTTTTTAGAAGTTTGGAGTGTTTTATTTCTAAATGTGGGGCGTGGTCGCTTCTTACTAGATTGCTACTACTGCTGCAACCACAATATTTTGTTACTATATGCCTTGTTTTGTTTTTACTAGGTTTCACACATGTTTATAACCGATTTCTACGTGATATCGATTTCTACATTTAAATTGAACTATAAAGATTCTTCATATCAATTTTTATCAAAGTCGCTCTTTAAAGTAAACAATTGTATTCCAGTTTAATATTTCAGTTGCTATGGGCTACAGTTTTTTGCTTATATCATTCTTGAATCAGATTCAGATGGCGATTATTTCTCATTTGGCAGTTTTTTTCTTCAAAATGCGTTTTTTAACTTTTGGTTACTATGGAGCTGTGTCTCAGCTTTAACTAGCTCGCAGCTACAGCTGCAACCGTGATAATATAAGATTTATTGCAAAAAGCCTGCATGCCATTGCAATACAGAATACAGTCTACTAACAAAGCTCAGGAACAAGATAGAACTTCAGAAAAAAAAACACCATGGTTCAGCATATTAACCAGCAAAAACCAATCATAAAAACTCTTAAATTTGGCAAGCGTATCAGGGACCGGACCAGATTAAATTAGAAATAGTCGTTTTTCCGATTTGACCATCTGGGGGGGGGGGTGGGGGGGGGGCCGGTTAATTCGCAAAAAAATAGAAAAAATGAAGTATTTTTAACTTATGAGCGGGTGATTGGATCTTAATGAAATTTGATGTTTGGAATGATATTGTGTCTCAGAGCTCTTATTTTAAATCCTGACCGGATCTGATGACATTGGGGGGAGTTGGAAGGGGGGAAACCTAAAATCTTGGAAAACACTTACAGTGGAGGGATCGGGATAAAACTTGATGGAAAAAATAAGCGCAAGTCCCAGATACATGATTGACATAATCGGAACTGATTCGCTCTCTTTGGGGTAGTTGGAGGGGAGGGGGGGTAATTCTTAAAAATTAGAAAAAATGAGGTATTTTCAACTTACGAACGGGTGATCGGATCTCAATGAAATTTGATGTATAGAAGGATATCGTGTCTTAGAGCTCTTATTTTAAATCCCGACCGGATCTGGTGACGGGGGCGGGGAGTTGGGAGGGGGAAACCTAAAACTTGGAAAACACTTAGGGTGGAGGGATCGGGATGAAACATGGTGGGAAAAATAAACACAAGTCCTAGATAGATGATTGACATAAACGGAATGGATCCGCTCTCTTTGGGGTAGTTGGGGGGGGGGGGGGGTTATTTCTGAAAAATTAAAAAAATGAGGTATTTTTAACTTACGAACGGGTTATCGAATCTCAGTGAAATTTGACATTTAGAAGGATATCGTGGCTCAGAGCTCTTATTTTAAACCCGACCGGATCTGGTGACATTGGGGGGAGTTGGGAGGGGGAAACCTAAAACTTGGAAAACACTTAGAGTGGAGAGATTGGGATGAAACTTGGTGGGAAAAAAAACACGAGTCCTAGATACATGATTAACATAACCAGAACGGATCCGCTCTCTTTGGGGTAGTTGGGGGGGGGGGTTAATTCTGAAAAATTAGAAAAAATGAGGTATTTTTAACTTACCAACGGGTGATTGGATCTCCATGAAATTTTAATATTTATAAGGATATCATGTCTCAAAGCTCTTATTTTAAATCCTGACCGGATCTGGTGACATTGGGGGAAGTTTGGGGTGGGGAAACCTAAAATGGTGGAAAACGCTTAGATTGAAGGGATTGGGATGAAACTTGGTTGGAAAAATAAGCAGAAGTCTTGCATACGTGATTTACATAATTGGAACGGATCCGCCCAATTGGGGGGGGGGGGGTAATTCTGAAAAATAAGAAAAAATGACGTATTTTTAACTTACGAAGGAGTGATCGGATCTTCATGACACTTCATATTTAGAAGGACCTCGTAACTCAGATATCTTATTTTAAATCTCAACCGGATCAAGCGTAATTGGCGGGGGGGGGGCAGTTGGGGGGACCGGAAATCTTAGAAAATACTTAAAGCGGTGAGATCAGGATGAAACTGGATGGGAAGAATAGAAACCTGTCTAAGATACGTGACTGACATAACTGGACTGGATCTGCTCTCTTTGGTGGAATTGGGGGGGGGGGGGTAATTTTGAAAATTGAGGTATTTGTAACTTGCGAAAGGGTGACCAGATCTTAATGAAATTTGATATTTAGAAGGATCTTTTGCTTTAAAGTTGTAATTTCAAATTCCGACCAGATCCTGTGACATTCGGGGGAGTTGGAGGGGGAAACCGGAATTCTTGGAAAACATGAAAATTGGGGTATTTTTATCTTACGAATAGATGATCGGGTCGTAATGAAATTTAATTTTTAGAAGGAATTCATGTCTCAGAGCTCTTATTTCAAATCCCGACCAGATCTTTTGACATTGGGGGGAGTTGGAGGGGGAAATCTTGGAAAAACACTTGGAGTGGAGGAATCGGGATGAAGCTTGGTGGATAGAATAAACAAATGTCCTTGATACGTGATTGACAGAATCGTACTGGATTCGCTCTCTTTGGGGGAGTTGGGGGGAAGGTTCAGTGATTTGGCGAGTTCGGTGCTTCTGGACGTGCTAGGGCGATGAAAATTGGTAGGCGTGTCAGGGAGCTGCACAATTTGACTTGATAAAGTCGTTTTCCCAGATTCGACCATCTGGGGGGCTAAAGGGAGAGGTATTTGTAACTTACGAAAAGATGACTAGATCTTAATGAAATTTGATATTTAGAAGGATCTTGTGCTTTAAAGCTCTAATTTTAAATTCTGACAAGATCCTGTGACATTGGGGGGAGCTGGAGGGGGAAAGCAGAATTCTTGGAAAACCTGAAAATTGGGGCATTTTTATCTTACGAATAGGTGATCGGATCTTAATGAAATTTGATATTTAGAAGGAATTCATGTCTCAGAGCTCTTATTTCAAATCCTGACCAGTTTTTTCGACATTGGGGGGAGCTGGAGGGGGAAATCTTGGAAAATACTTGGAGTGGAGGAATCGGGATGAAGCTTGGTGGATAGAATAAGCAAATGTCCTTGATATGTACTTGACGTAACCGTACTGGATTCGCTCTCTTTGGGGGAGTTGGGAAGAGGGGTTCAGTGATTTGGCAAGTTTGGTGCTTCTGGACGTGCTAGGACGATGAAAATTGGAAGGTGTGTCAGGGAGCTGCACAAATTGACTTGATAAAGTCGTTTTCCCAGATTCGACCATCTTGGGGGCTAAAGGGAGAGGAAAAATTAGAAAAAGGGAGAGGAATAACTTACGAGTGGGTGATCGGATCTTAATGAATTTTGATATCTAGAAAGACATCGTGACTCGGAGCTCTTATTTTAAATCCTGACCGGCATTAAGCCTCTGATTTTCCTTTTAAATCAATCTATTGATTCTTAGAATTTTGTTAGAGCTCATACCATATGAGCTCTTGGCTCTTAGCACTTTTTGCCTCGTCACAAATGCCATATGAGCTCTTAGCTCTTGTTAAAACTGTGAATACCAATACTAGTGGTGTATCAACGGATCTGATAACGTTATTACAAGAATTAGCAACATTAATTGCTACATTAATTCATAAGCATCATTAATTGCTAAAAGTAGTGGCTGATCAAATTTTATTGCAGATATGTGACTAGTCTTGGTCATATATCCTTTGAATAAAGCTGCATGTTTTAACTTTAATATATCACTAGCCAACTGACGCCAATAATATATTTGATCAGCCATTATTCTTAGCAATGATCATTTTGAAAATAATTGAAAAATTAACATTCATATTACACTAGTCTATGTAATATGTATATGTATCTATGTAGTATGAATGTGTATACTAGTCTGTGTATATATGTATGTTAGCTTTCTTTTTTCTTTTTTTTTTAAGAACATTGTTAGTGGCATTTAAAGATGATCAAAACTTTCATCAAATGTGACCCAAGTTTTTAAGTCAACTTTTTACAAGTTTATTTTTCCTCCTCTTTTCATAGCAATTTATAAATGTAAAAGCTATCTATATTAAGTAATTTTTCGCTTTAAGGAACCAATTAGGACTGACAAATGCAAACACAGCTGAGATTGACCCAGAAGGAGTAGACAGAGTGATTATTGACATGCCAGAACACACTGGTTGTGACTTGGGAGGCACTATGCGACTGGGGAAACGACGTACTATATTTCAAACCGATAATTCGATTCTGAGTAAGTTGGATTTTGTTTGGCCATCTTGGGGATATTTTGTCTCGTTTTTCAAAAATGGAAAAAATCTCCTGGGCAGCCTTTGCGCTTTTTGATGGTAGTTGCTTTCTTGCTTTCTTGCTTTCTTGCTAGTCTTGCTTTCTGAAAGTATACAATACCTCAAATTGAATGCTACTGATCTGTCCTCTCCTCAGGTCGAATTTCCCCAACTTGGCGTTCAACTGCCATTCCTTTTGAGTCATTTTCTTTTCTATTCAGCTCTTTAAATCGCAACAAATAATACTTACAAGCGAGACGGGTATTTGACCCCCCCCCCCCTGTCTTATAATAAGACGGTCTTTTTTTTCAAAACTTGCGAATTTAGCCAATGTCAATCTGACTATCTTGCACAGAGGTTGCTGGTCCAATCCGTTTATGTTATAGTCTTTCAGTCAGAGTGGTGAAGGAGATTTTTTTCTAAGTATTTTGCTGGTCTAAATAGTTGCTCAAAATAATTCTGTTTTCTTGGTCCTGACCGATTTTTAGCCATAGTCCAAACTTGGACCAAAGTTTAACTTTTGTATGTTATTCTTAGTTTGTTTTTGAGGGGCAAGATTTTCCCAAATTTCTTCTTTCTGTTCCACCAATTTCTCATTTTTATATGTAATTCATTGCTTGCTTTTTTTAGGACAGCTGTATGGCAACGTTGCCCATGTTGACGAAAGACATAGACACCGTTACGAGGTAAATCCTGAATATGTTGACCGGCTGGAAAATGCTGGCCTTATGTTTGTTGGTGAGTTGAGTTTAATTTTTTTTTTTTTTAATTTGCTATGACCTGTTAGTTCTTGGGTAAATTTATAGCAAACCATGTAACTGGCTTTCGTATAAAGTGAATATACCACTCGATGCCTTTTTTTTATGCTCTTTACGGATATAATAATCGCTTCTACCTTAAATTGATATTTAAGCACTTTGTTTAGCTCTTAAAAATGACGAATTGTCAAAAAATTATGCCAGTTCATATAACTAACTTACCAATAAAGCGAACATCCCACTTGATGCCTTTTTTTATGTTCTTTACGAATATAATAGCCGCTTCTGCCACAAATTCAAATTTAAGCACTTTTTCCGACAAAATAATACTACGTTCTCCTCCGCGCTGTTTTTGACAAAATAATACTAAATTTTCTGAGTGCAAAGAAAAAAACGCCATAACATTGGTAAAATTAATTTATCCAAATTAATGTTGGAAAATCAGTGCTTGTGGATTATATAACGTTAAAAAAAAATGGATTTATATTGAAACAGTAAGTTTGAGATCAGTGTTTTAAAGTTTGAGAAAAATGTTTTTAGCCTTTTTTATACCCCATATTTAGGTCATTTTTAAGAGCTCAAAAAGTGCTTAAATCTGAATTTGAGGTAGAAGCGATTATTATATTCGTAGATAGCATTAAAAAAGGCATCGAGTGGTATATTCACTTTATACGAAAGCCAGTTATATGGTTTGCTATAATTTTACCAGTTCTTGTAACTACTGAAAAAACTCAAGCACAAGTTTTTTTTTAATTCCTGATTTGAAGAACTCTTCAATGGTTTTTTCTGTGTATCTAACCTGTAAAATTCAGGATTAAAGTGGAGTGAAGATTCTAACAATTTTCAATTTATTATTCCAAGCGTAAGAATTTGGAATAACATAATTCACAATAGAAACAATTTTCGTATTGAATCTTTTAACTTAACGAATCACTTTCACTCCAATAATTTTATTATCCAAATGCCTACTTTAAGATTTTTCTAGCCTGTTTTAGACTTCTATGAAGTCCGAATTACAGCAATTGATATTAATCCTTCACAACCCTATTTAAGAAGATTATCAGTTTATTTTGTTTCTGTAGTTCAGAAAGTCAGCTACTCAAACCTACCTTGGTTATACCCGAGTTGCAACCAAGATTAGAACAGATACCTTTAATAAGATGTGTCAATTGTTGTAACTACTGTTAGATGTGTTAATTCTTGTAACTACTGACGAAAAATCTTGTAACTACTGAAGATAATTTTTTTTTATTCCTGATTTGAAGAACTCTTCCATGGTTCTTCCATGGATATTTTTTTTTATTCCTGATTTGAAGAACTCTTCCATGGTTCTTTTTTCTGAGGAGGTTGAAGAAGCGCGCCTTATTTACCAATACTCATCTTATTACAGATATCTGTTTTAATCTTGGTTTTAACTAGGGTATTACCAAGGTAGGTTTGAGTAACTGACTTTCTAAACTACAGAACTAAAAGAAATTTAATCATAACTTTCAGACTTTAACTTAAAAGCCGTTCTCCTTCAGACTTATCGACGATCGCTGTTATTACTACTGATAAATCGTCATAATACCTAGCTACCTGACGCCAACACACCTATACACGCTTCTTCACCTCCGCCATACTATGTCCAGTGCCAAAGAGTATAGGCTACTTATAATAGTTTAACCCGGTGCTAGTGTCGATAAAATAAAACACCATCTAGTGTTTGGCGTTTCTTGGCGTTTTTCTCAAGCTTCGTAAGTGTGTTTTTTTTTTTTTTTTTTCGGAAACTGAGATCAGACACTTTTTACTATACTACTTTGGCCAGTTACACTATGACTAATTATACCTTATGTACTTACGTACATATGTATATCCGTACTAATTTTACCTTACACTGAAAAAGGTCAAGAAACATCAAACGCTAGATGGTATTGGTCTTTGTATTGTTGATACTAGTGCCAGTTTCCACTCTCACAAGTTGTACGTACTATTTGATATTAAGAGTGCGGGCAACTCCCGTACTCACTGGTAGTCTCATTCCCGTCCTCTTTGTTGAGGTATTAGTTGTTTACTCCATTCAACGAATATACTACCTCCTTTCAATAATATCCTATGAACTACCAATCGCAATTGAGGTCCTCATACTTTCTGTTTAGCGTCAGCTGGATTTTTTTAAAGTTCGATTTTTGGCAGGCAGTTCTTAAAACAAAATACATTCATAAAATGTAATCGAATTGTTGTCTTCTTGTTTTATCTATAGCCCTAGGAAGGGGTATATAGGAAGGCCATAGAGAGGCTACATTTTCCGTGCAGCTACTAATACCTAAAATTATCCTTAACTATTCCTCGGGAAGCATTTAGCACGCCTTGTTCACTCTTTTGAGGCGTTTAGAATTCAAAGCTTGTTTTATCTATAGCCCCAGGAAGGGGTATATAGGAGAGCCATAAAAAGGCCACGTTTTCGGTGCAACTACGAATACCTAAAATTATCCTTAAACAATTCCTCGGGAAACATTTAGCATGCCTTTGTTACCCTTTTCAGGTATTTATAATTCAAATACTGGCTTGGTCACTGCCATTACCGTAGCTTCTATTACCCATGTCTTAGTTCTAGGAATAATTTTTCTATTTTCCTGAACTTTTTTGATTGGCCAAACACTCCACATCCTTTGGCTATTTTATTTTTACGTCTTCTCTGCACCCACTGTCCTTGTTAATAACACTACATAGGTAAGTAAGGCTATTCACTTGGTCTGTTTTCTTGTCCTAACATAGAATCTTTATCCTCGTTTATACCTTGTTTAAGGGACTTAATCTTCATAATATAAACTTTCAGGCCTATTTGGAAAAAAGGTTTTACAATTCATAACATTTGGAAAATGAATAGTGATGATAAGGTTAGAATTGAACCCGCATCTATGATTCTATATATATTACACACAAGAAAATGCCTTTGGATTGTTATTTATTTTTTTTAGTTGGAATACTAAAGAGTGAAACTCATGCCCCAGGGGAACAATTTTCAAAAAGTACACGTGTTGCATCATCTGTATATAATGATTCAGTTTTTGTCGACAATTAGATTTTATTTTAATATATTCTGGTTGCTATGGGCTAGAGTTTATTCTTTACTATAAATTTTAGCATTATGATTTTGTATTTACAAAACACGTAGATATAGAAATTCCCTTTCAAATGAGCCCTTAAACAGGTCTCTTTCATGTTCCAGTGCCCTGCTAGCAATGGGGCAAGAAAAAAGTCGGAAAAAAGGACTCATTATTGCTACCCATGCGAAAAGTTTATTTTCTTTGGTGTTTAAGCCAGGGGTCTGTAGGTTTCCTGTATATGGTTTTTCGGCCATGGCGATTCCAATGGTGAAGTATTTGTTTCGATCCGAAAATTTACTATTAAGACTATTTGAGATAATACTTGCCATTTCTGGATCAAAAAGGCCATTTCTGATTCTTGCCATCAAAACTGGCAAGATTTTCTATCTTGTCAGTTTTGATGAAATGATTTCCTGGGAAAAACCATGCTAGAAATGAAATGAAATGAATCAGCTAGAAATGAACAGCTAGAAAAGAAATGAATCAGCTAGAAATGAAATGAAAATAAATGAATCAGCTAGAAAGGGGAACTTTTTCCATCTTCCCAGTTTTATTCAAATGGATTTTTTAATTTTTGGTTACTATGGGCCGTAAAACGTCATTTACTAGGTTCTACTGCTGCAACCATAGCTATTTAAACTATTTTAGGAGATCTCTATCACGTAGTCTACTTCTAGATTTGTGCTTCCATAATGGCATCTCCTAAAATGTAGAGTTACACGAAACAACAACATGAAACATTTTGGCTATTGCATGTTAAAGTTTTTATTTCCGAAGCCAATTTGACAAATGACTCTCAAATGTGCTTAAGAAAACTCAGACCTATACTAAACACATAGCTGAATATTTATTGTGGGAAAATTATTGTTTCCATACGCAAGGTGTTAAAGGGGGATGCCCCTCAAGGACCAACAAATTCACAGAAAGTGAACATAAACGTCTGCTAAACGTATCTGGAACCTACTCAATATGTTTCTGATTACTAGCATTATTCTATTCTCTAAAAATTGCTAATATTTATAAAAACTAGCATATTTATTCACAATAAAATAGAAAACTTTTTGGGTCATTCGCAAAATAATAAACTTCCAGATTATTCTCTAGATTCTTTTCAGATTTACTTTTATTTATTTTAACATTGTTTTAAATTCGATTCACAGATCATTGTTTCTTCTATTTAGTAATATTTTCGACAGTATACATTTCCAGAAAGACTTATTTCTGGTTAGAAATATAACTATGGGGAACGAGGTGAATATTTTAAAATATTGTTTTATATTTGAAAGCGCAGATAAAGCTATGGAAGCTATGGGCGTGACTGTTTACAATCCAAGAATGGCAAAAAAAAACTTATCGATCAAATTTTTATTCAGTATTTTTTATTTCATTAGTTATTTTTTAAATGCTTTTCTCCTTTTTTAAAATTCTTGTTTATGTGCCTTGGCCTGTACACAGATTTGTATACAGATTGACTTAAAAAGCAATCTTCTATATATATAAAAATTAGCTGTTTGGGTGGCACGAAGTGCCACCCCAACACCTAGTTGGTGGGGGCGCTTCGCGCCCCAAAACCCCCAAAGCCCCCCCGCGTGCGTAAGTCGTTACGCGCCATATTAGCTACGCGCCATTGTAGTTGTGTCCCTATGTCCGACCTGTGAATATAGATATATATATATACTAGCTGTTGGGGTGGCGCTTCGCGCCACCCCAACACCTAGTTGGTGGGGGTGCTTCGCGCCCCCCCCCCAAGCCCCCCCGCGCGCGTAAGTCGTTACGCGCCTTATTAGTTACGCGCCATTGTAGTTGTGTCCCTATGTCCCACCTGTGAATATAGATAGATATATATATATATATATATATATATATATGTTTTTAACTACGTAAAACTTGCGAATATACAACATTCTTTGCTGTCCCATTGTCTGTGCATATAAATAGATTGTCAGGTTTACCGACTCTTGAACATGCAACATATAATGGTCAATGGGAAAACAATCCGTATTCAGATCTATACCTCATGATTCTAATGATTGCCCTTGAGCTTTGTTGATGGTGATTGCTAATCGACCATTCCCTGAGTCGCCATCGTCATTTATATATCCCCCTGTGCTCCCCGGCGTCCCCTTTGTAGTTATGTCCCTGTGTCCCGGTCGTCATTTATATTCCCTGTGTCCCGGTCGTCATTTGTGTCCCGGTGTCCCAGTCTCTGATTTCTCTTTGAGTGTCCCGGGCGTCATTTATATTCCTTGTGTCCCGGTGTCCCGGTCGTCATTTATATCCCCCTGTGCCCCCCGGCGTCCCCGTTGTAGTTGTGTCATTTATATTCCCTGTGTCCCGGTCGTCATCCCGGTATACATTCGTTTTTGAATTGGTATATGATGAAATAAATTTTTAATTTTTTCCCTTTTTTTCCTTTTAGTTTTTTTTTATTGGTTTTGACCTTTTTTTAGGTTTTTTAGTTTTTTTCTTTTTTCTTTTTAGTTTTTTTTGAAGTTTTTATCTTTTTAGTTTTTTTATTTTTATTTATATTTTTTTAGTTTTCTTTTTCTCCTTTATTTTTCAGTTTTTTTTTCCTTTTTTTAGTTTTTTTTTTCTTTTTAGTTCTTTTAGTTTTTACCTTTTTTAGTTTTTTTTAGTGTTTTAGATGAAAATTTTTTTAGTTTTATTCCTTTTTTTCTTTTCAGTTTTTTATTGGTTTTTACCTTTTTTTTAGCTTTTTTAGTTTTTTTTCGTTTTTTCTTTTTACTTTTTTTTTTTTTAGTTTTTATCTTTTTTATTTTTTTTTATTTTTATTCTTAATTTTTTTTTATTAGTTTTTAGTTTTTTTTGTAGTTTTTGCCTTTTTTAGTTTTTTCAGTTTTTTTTTTAGTTTTTAGATTTTTACCTTTTTTAGCCTTAACCAGGATTTGAACCTGGGACCTTCATTCTCCGTTCTGACACCCTCTCTCACCGAGTGACTACTCCAGCATGTTCATTTTGGTGTTTTAAATGGTATATTATTAACCAAATTAATGTGTTTTACAATATACTAAGCATCGTCATAACAAAAATGACGACAACTGATTTCATGACGTCAGTCAACACAGAAATTAAGTTCTGAAATTAAGTCATGAAATTAGTTGCCGTCATTTTGCTTTGACGGTGACGTCATTCAAGTTATATAAGACATATGTTCACGTAGAAATCTATTAATGTTTAAGTTTACAATGACTGATGAAGATGCTCAAAGAGTCTATGCCAAAAAACTTGCTGCTGATAGAGAAAGTCAGAAAAGAAAGCGTGCCGAGGAACTATCAGCAGCAAGTTTTTTGGCATAGACTCTTTGAGCATCTTCATCAGTCGTTGTAAACTTAAACATTAATAGATTTCTACGTGAACATATGTCTTATATAATTTGAATGACGTCACCGTCAAAGCAAAAATGACGACAACTAATTTCATGACGTCAGCCGACACAGAAACATGACGTCACCTGACAACTAATTTCATGACGTCAGCCGACACAGAAACATGACGTCACCTGATCCACAGATCCACAGACAGACAACTTATTTTTATATATAGAAAGATATATATATATATATATATATATATATATATATATATATATATATATATATATATATATATATATATATATCTATATATAAAAATAAGTTGTCTGTCTGTCTGTCTGTGGATCAGGTGACGTCATGTTTCTGTGTCAGCTGACGTCATGAAGTTAGTTGTCGTCATTTTTGCTATGACGGTGACGTCATTAAAGATATTTAAGACATATATGTTCACGTAGAAATCTATTAATGTTTAAGTTTAAAATGACTGATGAACTTACAATGGCAAAAGCCGATGAAGATGCTCAAAGAGTCTATGCCAAAAAACTTGCTGCTGATAGAGAAAGTCAGAAAAGAAAGCGTGCCGAGGAATCAAAAGAACAGCAAGGAAACAGGCTTGAGGCTAAAGAACGCAAAACCGCGCAGTTAGATGAAGATCCACTTGGACAGCGAGAGTCAAAACATATCAAAACTGAAAATGATAGCGATGATGATTGGGTTTGGGATTTTGACTCGGATAAGGTCATCAATGCCTACCAGATTTTAGTTAAAAAAACAAAGGTTCGGCGATATGTATTTCATAGTGAAGCTGAAAAATAAAGAAGAAAAAGAAAACTGAAAAAAGAAAAAATGTAAAAAACTAAAAAAAGAAAAAATGTAAAAAACTAAAAAATACTAAAAAGAAAAAACACTCAAAGAGAAATTACAGACCGGGACACAAATGACGACCGGGACAGAGGGAATATAAATAACGACCGGGACACTCAAAGAGAAATTACAGACTGGGATACCGGGACACAAATGACGGCCGGGACACAGGGAATATATATGACGACCAGGACACAGGTATTTAAGAATATCGTTCAAAGACAAATTTTTAATTGTAAGAAGACCGTTGAAAGAGAAATTTCTAATTGTAAAATGACTGAAGAACCTACAATGGCAACGGTACCACCATCGAAGTAGATAACCAGTGGGTTGTTCCATATTCCCCATTAGTGCGAAACGTCAACCCCAAGTCAAATTCGTGCATTGTTTGGCATCATTTTAACAACTTGCTCTCCATCAGCTCCTACAGAGTTATGGGAAAAATATAAGTCAAAAATGTCCGAAGATATACTCCATCGAAAACAGTTAGAGACGTCAGATATGACTTTTGATTTTACATCAGAAATTTATAACTACACTTTAGTTATTATAGAAGATTTGTGCGTACGTATGGCAAACAAACCTCTTCAGGATTTGGGAATGCCTTCACCTAACCGTATCGCTGCTGTTTCGACATGTGTAGAATTGGATCGTGAAAAAAGTTACAGTACGAATGATCTATTGCCGTATGTACAAAATAACATTTCCAAGTTAACGTCGGAACAAAAAGACATTTATGATACGATAGACTCAATTTCAGGACGTATACAACTACCTGCTGATTTCTGTAATTTAGTGACGTCCAAAAATTAATTGATTGAAAAAGTATTTCCGAATATTCTAAAAAATTATAAAAATAATAAATGGCTAAGTGAAAGAACGATTCTCGCACCCAAAAATATAGACGTCCGCGAAATCAAAAATATTGTTTTGACCAAGATTCGAGACCAGGCAGTCCTTTACAAGTCAGTCGACACAGTTTTGGAACCAAATGAAGCGGTTAGTTATCCATCTGAATTTTTAAATTCCATAGATCTTTCAGGGTTTCCACCACACGTGCTACAACTAAAAATAGGCGTACCAATAATACTTTTAAGAAATATCAACCCACCAAAGCTTTGCAATGGCACGCGACTTGCCGTAAAAAAAACAATGGAAAACCTAATAGAGGCCACAATCTTGACAGGGCCTTTTGAGGGTGAGGCTGTTCTTATTCCTCGCATTCCCATGATTCCAACGGATCTGCCTTTTCAATTTAAAAGATTGCAATTCCCAATTCGATTAGCATTTGCAATCACCATTAACAAAGCTCAAGGTCAATCATTAGAAAAATGTGGTATAGATCTTAATACTGATTGTTTTTCCCATGGACAATTGTGCGTTGCATGTTCGAGGGTCGGTAAACCTGACAATCTATTTATATGCAGCGACAATTGGACAGCGAAAAATGTTGTATATTCGCAAGTTTTACGCAGTTAATTTGTATTGTATCTACCTATCTATCTATCTATATAAAAACGAGTTGTGTGTATGCATGTTTGTTTGTTTGTAAAAAGAGCGTTTGCATATGACGTCATTATTAGTGCATACGGCTTTGTATATGCACAGACAATGGGAAAGCCAAGAATGTTGTATATTCGCAATTTTTACGTAGTTTAACTCCTGCAGACGAAATGAATGCTTGCCTGAAAAATTCTAATTTATGGGCACACGTAAAAATATTAAAATTAACTACAAATATGCGTGTCCGATTGCAAAACGATGACTCTGGTCAAACATTTTCAGATCAATTGCTGGCAATTGGAAACGGAAAGCTCCCAGTAGTGGGAAAGCCAAAAATGTTGTATATTCGCAATTTTTACGTAGTTTGAAACACATATATAAATCTATCTATATTCACAGGTGGGACACAGGGACACAACTACAATGGCGCGTAACTAATATGGCGCGTAACGACTTACGCGCGCGGGGGGGCTTGGGGGGGCGCGAAGCGCCCCACCAACTAGGTGTTGGGGTGGCGCGAAGCGCCACCCCAACAGCTAGTATATATATATATATATATATATATGTTTTTAAATACGTAAAAGTTGCGAATATACAACATTCTTTGTTGTCCCATTGTATGTGCATATAAATAGATTGTCAGGTTTACCGACTCTTGAACATGCAACATATAATGGTCCATGGGAAAACAATCCGTATTCAGATCTATACCTCATGATTCTAATGATTGCCCTTGAGCTTTGTTGATGGTGATTGCTAATCGACGATTCCCTGTGTCGCCGTCGTCATTTATATATCCCCCTGTGCCCCCCGACGTCCCCGTTGTAGTTGTGTCCCTGTGTCCCGGTCGTCATTTATATTCCCTGTGTCCCGGCTTCATTTGTGTCCCGGTGTTCCAGTCTGTGATTTCTCTTTGAGGGTCCCGGGCGTCATATATATTCCTTGTGTCCCGGTGTCCCGGTCGTCATTTGTGTCCCGATGTCCCGGTCGTCATTTGTGTCCCGGTGTCCCGGTCGTCATTTGTGTCCCGGTGTCCCGGTCTGTATGTAATTCTAAAACCTTAAAACAGATACTTAAAATTTTAAGGTTTATTATAAATTGTTGAACTTTAGCAAGTTTGGCACGTGAATATTTTTCCAACTGTCAATGTTAGAATAAACATTAACAAATCGAAAAACATTGAAAAAGATAGAATGTTACCAAATCCTACAATGGCAGAAGAAATAGCCGAGGAAGCTGCTCAAAGAGTTAATGCCAAAAGGCTTGCGGCTAAAGAACGCAAAACCGCGCAGTTAGATGAAGATCAACCCTTTTAGCGAGAGTCAAAACGTATCAAAACTGGAAATGATAGCGATGATGATTGGGTTTGGGATTTTGACTTGGATAAGGTCATCAATGCCTACCAGATTTTAGTTAAAAAACAAAGGTTCGGCGATATGTATTTACGTCTGAAAAATAAAGAAGAAGAAGAAAACTGAAACTAAAAATGTAAAAACTGGGAATTGCATAAATATTTTAAAATATTTTGACGATAGATTAAAGTAATTCGAAAACCAAAACAGATACTTAAAATTTGAGGTTTATTATTAATTGTTGAGCTTTAGTATGCTTGGCACGTGAAGATTTTTCCAACTGTCAATGTTAGAATGAACATTGACCGACAGACCGACAGACCGACAGAATTTGCGATTGCTATATACCTAGTGCCATAAAAGGTAAAAAACTAAAAAGAAAAAAAAAGCTAAAAAAAATAAAAAAGCTGCAAAACTAAAAAAAAAATAAAAACTAAAAAAGAAACTATATCTATATATATATATATATATATATATATATATATATATATATATATATATATATATATATATAAATAACTTATATGTTTGTTGACTGACGTCATGTTTGTGTGTCGACTGATGTCATGTTTGTCGACTGACGTCATTATGAGGATTGAGCATTATTCCGTCATGAAGTTGTTTGTCGACTGACGAAATTACAGACCGGGACACCGGGACACAAATGACGACCGGGAAGCAGGGAATATAAATGACGAACGGGACACTCAAAGAGAAATTACAGACTGGGACACCGGGACACAAATAACGACCAGGACACAGGGAATATAAATGACGACCGGGATACAGGGACACAACTACAACGGGGACATCGGGGGGCACAGGGGGGATATATAAATGACGACGGGGACACAGGGAATGTTCGATTAGCAATCACCATCAACAAAGCTCAAGGGCAATCATTAGAATAATGAGGTATAGATCTGAATACGGATTGTTTTCCCCATGGACAATTATATGTTGCATGTTCAAGAGTCGGTAAACCTGACAATCTATTTATATGCACAGACAATGGGACATCGAAGAATGTTGTATATTCGCAAGTTTTACGTAGTTAAAAACATATATATATCTATCTATATTCACAGGTGGGACACAGGGACACAACTACAATGGCGCGTAACTAATATGGTGCATAACGACTTACGCGCGCGGGGGGGCTTGGGGGGGCAAAGCGCCCCTACCAACTAGGTGTTGGGGTGCCGCGAAGCGCCACCCCAACAGCTAGTATGAGATATATAATAGATGATAAGATATATTTCAACCAAAAAAACAACAAAAAATCACAGTTCCTTATATACAAGAGGGTTTAACTCTGTCTAATCTTAATTATCTTTCAGGGTATTTAAATTTAATTTATATCTTAAAGGCTTGGGAATAAGATTTTCATTTCGACATGTTTCTAAAAAAAATTTGATTGATAATATTAGCATTTTTTAACTAAACTAATAAAATAAAAGATATCATAGGTCAACTGTTCCCTATAGGCTAGACGAAAATAGCGACGAAGACTATACTGCCTTTCAATATCAAACAAACACAAAGTACAAACGATAGGGAAACTTCTGCCTAAACACATATGGAACCTACTCGTTATGTTTCTAATTACTAGCGTTATTCTATTCTCTAAAAATATTTATCTAATGTTAGGAAAAGACGAAACTGGGAAGAGAATGGAGATAATTGAGCTACCGAGGTCAGAGCATCCATATTTTGTTGCGACTCAATATCACCCTGAGTATTTGTCAAGACCTTTGAGACCGTCTCCTCCTTTCTTTGGTCTGATTCTGGCTGCTACGGGTTTCTTGGAACAAACTTTATCGCGTATCAGCTCTCAAGTTCGTACAAGTTCAGATGAAGTCTCAGATGAAAGTAATTCAGGTATATCATCTATTCTCTGTGTATTAATTAGGAGAAGAACTAGTTCACTCCTAGTTTAATTTCTAAGTTTTATGTATTTGTCGTATCTTTTCATGTATAAATCAGTAAAGAGTTTTGATGACATGATTCCCTGGGAAAAACCATACCAGACGGTTGTGCAATGCTGAAAAAAGCTGAGTTTGTACCAGCACGTAGTAATCACAGCAAGTTGTGTGCAATAATGTTTGTCGGTGTAACTTGGCTCAAAGCGAGGCGAGTTAATTTACGTGTAAAAGACAGTCATTGATGTTACATCGGAGGGTGCTTGTTAATTAGTCAGAACACACTCAAGAATTTCGCTCTGTAAGATCTGACATAACCGGTTTGTCTCTTTGCAATCGGTTATGATTTGCTTATTTTGAGTGAGAAAAACTACGATGTAGGTATATTTTAATTAAATATTTAGTATATAGAGGTGATTAGGGGTTGGATTAGGTTAGATATTCAATATAATGCGTTCTGGGCCCCCTGCTTTCCATAGTTTTCTGCTGAAGTTCCCAGAATTTTGTTAATAAAGTATTAGATTTTTCGTAATATTTCGTATATTTCATTAGAATTAACTTAACCTCACTTTTTGGGTGTGTTCTGAATAATTTACAACTATCCATCAGAGTATCACGAAACGGAGTAAATGGAGGGCCACGAAACAGAGATTAGCACCGCCGGTTTGGACCTTGAGGGTTTAGTGCCGTCATACTTACTAACTACTTACTATTGATTCTACATCAAGATTTTACTGTTAGAGGTAACAGTAGGTCTTTAGCAATGCTGCAACAAATTCAACTAGATTTATTCTTGATCCTTTAGAATGGTACAATAAGTTTTGGTTACCCAGCTTAGTGCAGTATTTGCCAACAAATCTTATGCAGGACTTATGTTGAGGAAGGGTGCAGCAAAGTTTTGTCAACAAATCTTATGCAGGACTTAGGTTGAGGAAGGGTGCAGCAAGGTTTTGCCAACAAATCTTATGCAGGACTTAGGTTGAGGAAGGATGCAGCAAGGTTTTGCCAACAAATCTTATGCAGGACTTAGGTTGAGGAAGGGTGCAGCAAGGTTTTGCCAACAAATCTTGTGCAGGACTTAGGTATAGGAAGGGTGCAGCAAAGTTTTGCCAACAAATCTTATGCAGGACTTAGGTTGAGGAAGGGTGTAGCAAGGTTTTGCCAACAAATCTTATGCAGGACTTAGGTTGAGGAAGGGTGCAGCAAGGTTTTGCCAACAAATCTTATGCAGGACTTAGGTTGAGGAAGGGTGCAGCAAGGTTTTGCCAACAAATCTTATGCAGGACTTAGGTTGAGGAAGGGTGCAGCAAGGTTTTGCCAACAAATCTTATGCAGGACTTAGGTTGAGGAAGGGTGCAGCAAGGTTTTGCCAACAAATCTTATGCAGGACTTAGGTTGAGGAAGGGTGCAGTAAGGTTTTGCCAACAAATCTTGTGCAGGACGTAGGTATAGGAAGGATGCAGCAAAGTTTTGCCAACAAATCTTATGCAGGACTTAGGTTGAGGAAGGGTGTAGCAAGGTTTTGCCAACAAATCTTATGCAGGACTTAGGTTGAGGAAGGATGCAGCAAGGTTTTGTCAAAAAATCTTATGCAGGACTCAGGTTGAGGAAGGGTGCAGTAAGGTTTTGCCAACAAATCTTATGCAGGATTTAGGTTGAGGAAGGATGCAGCAAAGTTTTGCCAACAAATCTTATGCAGGACTTAGGGAGGAAGGGTGCAGCAAGGTTTTGCCAACAAATCTTGTGCAGGACTTAGGTTGAGGAAGGGTGCAGCAAGGTTTTGCCAACAAATCTTATGCAGGACTTAGGTTGAGGAAGGGTGCAGCAAGGTTTTGCCAACAAATCTTATGCAGGACGTAGGTTGAGGAAAGGTGCAGCAAGGTTTTTGGAGTGGACAATTTCTTTGTGGAGCTTTATACCGTATGAGAATTATATTTAATCGAGGAGCCCGTGACTATGGGATCTCAATCTGCAGGAGATCCATTAGAAGAAATAGGAAAGCGTTAATAGTATTCTCATTTAGAAACGGCTCCTTGGGCTTTTTGTTCGCCGGTAAAGTAGTGTAGAAGGTGATTGCTAGATTGTCCCCTAGTAATTGATATGCACACTGATTAATCAAACTAGATGAAAAAAGTGATACGCGAAGTACACAAACTAACGAGCTTATCAAAACCCAGATAATCAAAGTATCCAATAGATGTTTGAAAAAGTGTAAAAGAAAACCATCGAAAACCAAGAGGCGTCGCCACCTTTTTGCAATGAGAGTAAAAGGATGACCAGAGCTTTGATTGTATCCACCTATTTGATCCTTCATTGTAATCTGAATTTTTGTCGATTCTGAATCTTTACAGGATTTTTCTCATTTAAATCTGTTATAAATAACCCTATAAAAGTGTCTCCTGTCTCTTTATTCTAATCTCAATCCTTGTGGGTGACTTTAATCATTTTTATAGCTTCCCTAAAAGATTGTGGTAAACAATATTCATTGGAAACAAAACCATTCTAGTTAAAATGAAAAAAATTACTTGAGTTATTGAACATGTTACCTTCATGATCAATCTTTAATGATGGCCTATTTTACGAACTCTCAGGCGCAATTTTAACCCAAGCTCTATTCAACACAACCGACCAAAATGTGGTCAACAGCCCTCTCTGACCCCGGATCCCCGCCCCACTTGAAATTGGTTCCAAAATTAAGCATAGCCTTTTTAACGGAATACCTGGGAAAGCTGATTGATATGCCTCTGGGGCTGGAGGACTTTTTGTGAGAAGTCCCAGAGACAGTAGCCTAACCTTCATTGGCTTCCGCCCTCCCCCCCCCAATAGTTTAGAAAAAACTATAGTTTATTATGTAGCTATAAAACTGTTGTTTGTTTCAAGTATCAAATTTTCTCTTTACCTAGAGCAGCTGTTTATTTTTAATTGATTAATTATTTAATATTTTTTAATAATTATTAAATTATTAATTAATTAATATATTAATTATATTAATAATTAGTTATAATTAATTAATTTAATAATTATTTAATACATTTAATAAATAATTAATTTAATTCATCCAAGCTTGCTTTTAACATACAAAAAACGAGACAAACAGTGGGTTATTACACTTAAAATGGTTAAACACACTTCAAATATCTGCAAATAAGACATAAATTGGACCATTGAAAAATAAGAAGGTAAATATACAGTGGATATAATTTCCTGAATTAAAAGGAATCATTGATAAGGCTTACTGTTTTTTATAATAATATTCGTACTATAACCACATAGATCAAATCGTTTGTAGTTTGGTCATGAAATTTGGCAGAAGGGGATCTGCTCCAGGAATTATTCAATTGCGTTAATTTTAATTCCAGTATTTAATTGAATTCCGATTCTCGTTTATGTCATTGAAATGCCTAACAGGCGCTGATAACGTCCTATCCCTTACGTTTTGGATTCACATACTAACCGACAAATGCAGGACAGCCTCTAAGTACAATACTGAGCCGGCTTCTCCCTTTTTTCCCTTTTCTCCATATTTCTTTTAACCAGCTCCAAGAAAGGAATTGACGTAAATCTACTGAGAATTGTTATTGTTATTAGTCGCATTTCACACAATACCAGCGTTGCTTGTGAGATATTTATCCCTGCATTAGCAAGCTGTACGAAATGTCTGCTGAGAATAGAATATTAATAAACAAAATTCTTTTCTCACAATTTAGAAACATTGTGTGCATGTATAAGCGGTACCAGCCCATTCTCTTTTTCTGTTGTTAATAGTTTTATCATGCAGCGCTAGGAAACTGAGCTTTGCTTGTGAAGGGAATTATAGACATAAAAACGACACACAGAGCAACCCCCCTCCGGAAATACGTACCCCCTATACCCTGATTTACACTAGATAAACTTTTCCGTAATTTTTATAGAATTCATTTTTCTTTAAGAAATTTACAAAGGGGAAGGTAATTTTCAAACTCTAACATTCAATTATTCCTTCCAATTGGCACCCCTGGGAATTTTTTAATTAATGTATGGTTTCTGCTGTAATGATGCCAAGAATTGTTCAGGTTTTCTGGATATTATTTGTCAAATAATGCCTAACAGATAAGTTAATAATTCTAATTTTAACGTTGACTTTTTCAAATACTTTCAAATTTGAAATATGGTCGCTAATTAATTGTGGGGAATATACCACTATATAATGTCTCTAATCTATGGTGATACTTTGACTTTCTTTACTTAGTATCTTTACTTAGTATCTTTACTTAGACTTTCTTTACTTAGTATCTTTACTTAGACAGCGCTATCGCGCTGCATATGATTTTTGTTTCGGCTTTATGGGGTCTTTTGATATCAATGCTATCTTCTGTATATATAAAAATGCAGTGTCTTCTGACCGTTACATTATCTTTATTATTACACTGTCTGTCTGTCACTAAGTGTGACGTCAATATATTAAAAAAACTAACTAAAAAAAAACTTAAAAGAATTAAAAAGAAACTAAAAAAAGAAAAAAGAGAAAAAAAAATATGACGTCAAAATAATAAAAAAATAAAATAAAAAAATAAACAAAAATAAAAAAAAAGAAAAAACTGTTAAAAAAAAGAAAAAAATCTATAAACGACGTCACGTTCGCAACGCGAAACCAGGCTTGTGGCTAATAGAGATAGTAAAAAAAGAAGGCGTGTCGCTATATTACAAAAGCAATGCGTGTATAATTATCCTACAATGTCACCAAAAAGGGAACACCAGAGCAACGCAAAACCAGGCTTACCGCTCAGAGAGAAAGGGCCAGATTAGGAATGTCCAATTTACGTCATCAATTCAATCCAAAAATGACATAGCGTTGCCGGGACCCAGAACACAAGGGACAATGATAATCCATATGTAGAAGCCTGCCGCGTGCCGTGCTGGGGCCCGCGGGGCCCGGTGGGAAAGCCGCCGGGATCCAGCACTGTTTGTGGTTAGTACACAAGGGACAATGAGAATCCATAGAAGCCTGCTGCGTGCCGTACTGGGGCCCGCGGGGCCCGGTGGGAAAGCCGACGGGATCCAGCACTGTCTGTGGTTAGAACACAAGGGACAATGAGAATCCATATATAGAAGCCGGCCGCGTGCCATGCTGGGGCCCGCCGGCGAAGCCGCCGTGACCCAGCTAGTTCATTAATATAAATCGACTAACACAAAAACAAATCAATTTTATAAAAAATGATAAATAATGCTTAAATAATTCACGTATATTTAAACTTCAGTACAACAAGTTAAATCTTCAGTCAAAATCTATTCAAAATTAATAGCAAATGAATAGCACAATACCCGTGGATATTAGAATAGAGCTTGGTTCAATTATGAGATTGAGCATCCTGTGCTGGGAGTGGGGGTTTGGGGAAGTGGATGGGGGATATTAGTGCAGCATTAGTGGTGAATGTGACTGAAAAAAAGCCGAGTGCACACGACATTTCCCTTCGCTCACCCGGGAGCTTGTTTGTGATATACTTCTATTGTCTATAGCAGCTCACTGCTGACAATTTTGCAAAAGTCAAGTACCAGCACTTATATTTATGATTGATTAATTTGTGTTTATTGTTCATAATGTATTGCGTAATGTTTTTAAATTCACCAAGTAGCGTGCTTGTTAAATAGTTGCTTTTCTTCACTGCCGCTTGAATAGCACCTACTTCAATAGCACCTCCTCTTGTCCCCAATAAATGTACTATAGCTACGCCTGTGCTAACCTTGGGAAAATACCCCCTTCTGCAGAGGCTCCATGACCGTAAGAAAGTTAAGCCCTTATGCCTGCACGGCCACAGACTCCACATAACTTCTCCGACTTTGCTTCTAAATAAAAGAAAGGTATGAAACAGTATTATCGTTTATTCAGTGGATTATCGCTTCATATATGATTTAAATCAATGACCTAAGCGCTATCCAATCGCCTGTAATTAAGCGCATACCTGGAGGACATAACGCTACCTTTGGGTGAGGAGCATTTCATAAAACCACTTTGGTTTTCTGAAATTAAATAGTATTCCGGAAAAAACGGTTTTAATAATGATAGTTTGAAGGTATTCTATCTCCAAAAAAGGGTAAAAAATATTTTGGTTTAAATGGTAGTGTAAAACAAGATGTCCAGCGATTTCGCTGGCATCACTGATCGATAAAGCAGGATTAGTAACTGTAAACTTTTCGGCTTATGAAATTTGCAAGGCATAAAATATTTTCTATTGATCTACAAACTCGTAGGTATTTCTTTTATTCCTTTCCCTTTAAACTACCTGGCGAATTTCACCGCTTATCTCCATTTTCCTGAGGATTCTTTTTAGACAGAGAGTATAAGGTTGGCACTGATCCCCTCTTATTGCAGAAATACTTGTAAGTTTAGCGTGAAATGTTTTTTGCTTATCTGCACAGAAGAGGGAGGTTTGCAAAGGGGTTTTCACTATAAATCTTTCTCCTCATTATTTTCCTTGATTCCTATGTATTTTTTTAATATTAGATACACCTGATAAATATTATCTAAAAGAGTAATTTCATAACTTAAGGAGTATAGATCTAGTTTGTGAAACTAAATTTGAACTATACCAGATTTTCTTTTATGCTTGTCACTTTTTTTGAAGAAAAGTTGTTTGTTGGGGTTTTCCTGTCTGTTGCTACCGTTCAAAACCCAATCATGTCGCGGGTTTGAAAAATGAAAGCTATGATGTATAAATTAATGAAGCTACATCCACACAAGCTGAATCAGATATTCACAGATTTGACCTGTAAATGCAGCGAGGTGATAAATTATGAATAAAATTTGACCTTGTTTTTTGTATGAACTTGTTTGTTTTATTGGCTTGCTGCAAATAAACAACAAATCTTCATATTCTTTAACGAAAACATGCATTTATAGTAGATTATCATCATTCTGTATTTGTAATAAATTAATGGGCTATAGCACAAGACTATTATAGAAGAGATTTCCAAATGTTGTCCTAAATTCTGAAATTTATATCCTATTGGCCAGAAGTCAATGAAAATTGAAGGGAACAACCCCTTATTCACTCTTCTAAGGAATGATCAAAGAATATGCACAAATAAATTTCTTTTTTTAAGCTTAAATTTAAATAAAATTTAATATTGATCTTTTGTACACTTTTAGACGATGAAGCAGTCATGGACTACGTGAAAGTTGTTCTCTCTCAGTACAACTTAAATGGGACAATGACCTCTGCGTCAACAACTGGAAAGACGAGTCCCATCTCAACGGCTGTTTCAGAAATAGATCTTCGACAGTAGTCGACCAACAGTATTTTAGATAAATTTGATTATTTTTGCTTCACTAGTGTTTAGAAAAAGTATTGACTAGAGATCCATTGAGGAGGCAGGGGTGTAGTTAGAATTGTATTTCAGGAGACCAGATTGAGTTGAACTTTCCAATTCCTTTGACTATGCCGCTATGAGGTAGTTGAGTTATACTGCTATGAGGAGTGTGGTGACTACCTTTTAGTTTCCTTACTTTTTCAGCCTGTTGAGTTTTTTAGTCAATATAGACTAATATTGGTTAGCTAATATAGGTTTGGTGCTCGTATAGGCTAACAGTGCTCTAGATACTAACTTTTTGGCAGGGGACTTGCAATACAGATATGACAATGGGCTATAGTACAAAACTATTATAGAAGAGATTTCCAAATGCTGTCTTAAATTCTAAAATTTATGTCCTATTGGCCAGAAGTCGATGAAAAAAAAACGAAAAAAAAACGGAAAGAAAAAAAAAGTTTTGTCATATCTGATTCTTAGGGATATTTTTGGGGGTGTATAAAACACCTTAAGAAAAAAAGGTTTTACTTAAGAAAAAATAAAGCTCATTGATTGTCTATTAAGATTTCCTAATGCAACTGTATATATATATATATATATATATATATATATATATATATATATATATATATATTTTAAAATGCGTTGGTGATAAACAGAAAAGTCAAAAGAAACTATTGCGCAAAACCTTATGGTTCTATAAACCAAAAATAAAAATTACTTTACATTTTTCAGATCTGGATAAAAAGTTGCTTTGGAAAAACTCCCTAATAATAGACCCTTTTCTGCTAAGTTTGAAATGTTCCAACTTAAAAAAAAAGGGTAAATTTTAAATAATTGAAAAAAACTAGGCGTGATGGATTTTTTCGTATTTGGTTGAACTCCTTTACTTATTCCGAAAAATAAGTATAAATAACTCCTAAATATTAATTTTAAAAAAGATATTCAAAAGTGTATTATTCTACTTCTTTGCAAGAAAAAAAACTGCTTTTAGGTTAAAGATATTAGTCTGTTTTACTTTAATTGTATCTTGCATATTTTTGCACTTGAAATAGTTATTCTCGATCAATTTGTCGTTACCATAATCATCTATTGGTATTATTATAAGACTAAGCTTACTCTTACTAATTTGTTTTAAAAAATCGAATATTTTAAAAATTTATTTTCTTTTTGTTGTTTTTTAATTAAATATTGTTTGTGTTTATATGCTTTCCGTTTGGGACCGCTTTTGTTTGTTCCAATTTATACTATTCACCTTAAGCATCTTTTACTTTTGGTTTTTCCAATGAATTAATCGTAATAAAATGATTAGCGCAAAATTTTTCTTCTTTTTTTTGTGAGTTCTTTTATCAAATTGGGGCGTCTAGATACGAAAGAAAAAGGTTATAAATTTAACTGAAGAGAAGTATTGCATTTGGCAGTTTCAAAAAACTTAACTATTTGCCCAAAAGTTCAAATGTCCGGCTTTCACTATAAAATTATCCACCAGATCCTTCGAAAAAAAATGGCGAAATTTTATTTCGCTATTTCTTGCGAAAAAAAAACAATAAAATATGATCCTGCGAAAAAAAAACCCAATAAAATAGAAAACTGTTCCTTTTTCCATAGAACCAGCTTCTTTAAATATAAATAAATAAGTGTAGAACGTTTCGAAATAAATAAAAAATATTATTATTCGTTTTTATTGGGGGGGGGGAAGGGGTTAAAAAAATGGCTACTGTATTTTCAGAAGTTAAGATGACTGACAAAAATGGTCTCAGCTCTTAAAAATACTCGCGGAAAAGCGTTGTAGTGTTCAATCCGTAGAGATAGGATATTTGAAATTGAATCTGGATCCGGTGTAAATGTACTGTAATAGAGGCCTTTTCTGGTGGCAATTTAACCAATAATGGTGTTCTAGTAACTAACAAAGGTTTTGCTAACTAACATTGCGGATGAAAATGACCCGCAATTGAAATTATTGTTTGTCAGACTTGTTGGTCAGACTGTTAGACTAAGCTGGAATTGTATTTATTTAATTGTAATTTTCAAAATTTGATCACACGGTGAAAAAGTCCATAAGCAGTGAAAATTACAGGAGTAAACATGAGTTTAATTGAAAATAGCAAAACAATGTTCTATTGATTTTGAAAATATTGCCGTTTATCTCAACAATAATAAAAATATGTATTCTCGCGAAAACTATTGTTGAGAGAGAGAAAGATGGGTTTATTGATATAAATAAACAAAACAAAACAATCAAATGACCCGAAGCAAAGCTTGTTTGGGTTTACAGCCCCAATACGCATACAAATAAAAACAATACGAAAAGGGAGAAGAAAATGAAAAAAAAGGAAAAAGAAAAAAAACAAGAAAAGAAAACGAAAAAAAATTGATAAACAATTCTGTTTATCAACAGAATCGATAAAAAAAAATCTGTTGTCCCAACTGTTTACCAACAATTTTGTTTGCCAGAAAAGGCCTTAGGTATAACTTTAAAAATAATTTACAGGGATAGGAAAACAGAATATACCGATGTACCGTTATGGGATTTAGTTATACCGTTTTGATTTCAATCTCTTTACTTCTTACAGATGTAACAAACCTTAAAAGAAAAACACATTGATCTAACTGGTAATTATGCCTTTTAACATGTTAAAAAGACTAACTTTAATGGTTGAATACTAGTTTGATGTAGCAAGAGCTGATGCAAAAATTGCCCTTCCCCCTCAAAAAAAAATCCCCAGCTAAAATTGTAATAAAAATCTTTGTAGCTTTTAGTACAAATTTGTACAGTCATTCACCACCTGATCGATGCCAAAGTTGAATTAGGATACGAGTAATTAATTGGAAGTACAGTCCTTTTCGGCGTACCAATGGAACACAGCAGGGTTGTCTGTAGAAATTCTTCAAAGAGGGGTGGGGGGGAGGTAAAGTTTAAAAGGCCATTTTTTTCTCTCAAAATTTCTCTTATTTTCTACGAGTAAAGCAGTTTCTTACATTTTTGGTATACCTTGGGTGCAGAGCTTTAACCATTATCTGTGGATGCCTTTGACTAACAGTGTAGTTTAGTGACGCTCCTGCTTGATTTTGTTCTTTAAAGATTAAATACAGAATTAATTTGGTACTTTTTTTTATCCATAATGAATGCCAGTGATTTAATTTTCATAAAAAGATAGACGCTGGAATTTTCAAAGATTAACACGATTTTTTTCCTTAATACTCCGCTTGTATATTCGTTTATGGATCTGTACATCTTGGCTCTGTTTAGTGGGGTGAAGGTAGGCGACAAAATTAACGTGGAAATTAAGGTAATTTAGGCTCCTGAATTCCGGAAGAGTCTTATGCAAATTAAGCTATGGTATGTATAGGTTAAGAAAAAAGTAAAAACTCCTCAGTTTACTTGGTATCTTTTCTGTATAAAATTCCCAATATCTGAATCTCTTTATAATTTATTTATTTTTATGTTTATATAAAAAATGTATTTAATTTACATATATATTAATTATAAATTTATTATATTTAAATATATATTTATATTTGAATAAAATTTATTAATCCAAGATTTTATGTATAATAACGTCTATCTTTGCTATTTTCGACGTTTCTTGACTTATGGAGATATTGAATTATAGGTTTTGCCATGTTTGTATGAACGCGCCAAGTTTGAATAAAAGTAAAGGAATTTTTAATCTACATCCAATTGACTTGTTTTTTTTCTAATTAAGATGTAGTTCCTATTCTGTTGTTTTGTTGTTCATTTGATATACGTTTAACAAAAGTTGATTTATATTTTATGTCTTTGTAGTCCCAATAAAAAGTTAAGACATACGTCATCGCATTTTTTTTTTCGTTTTAGAGGTCACAGCGATAATCTGCCAATTTAAAGAAAAAGTAGATTTGTTTTCAGAAAAATTCCTCAAGTACAATTTTAGGAATAAAACATTGTGAAGCAGTGCTAAATGTGGCTAAATTACACTCATTCAAACTATCGATGCGCTGATTAAGCGGCTGCAATTACGCTATATATAACTTTTCACACTTGTACAAGTCCACTTATACACTTATACGGGGCTAACTTAAAAGTTCACGAAACCGTCATAATCATTGTCTAAAAAATTCATAGGCAAGCTACTCAAAAACTTAAAATGCGGAATTGAGTTGGATGTTCAAGATCTGATCATGCGCGAAACAGCTTTCGCAGAAAATTTTAGTAATTTATTTTCAAAATCGATTTATTACTACATCCAAAAATTCAATTCTGTTTCTACTATGTTGAACATTCCATACAGTCGCCCAAACTTACCTGACGTAAAATTCTATGTATAGCCAGAGTCTACATGACGCTGTCTATGTTACCTGAAAAATTTGCTGCGTCGATGTATATAAAATAATGTAAAAAAGTTTATAATTAACAAGTTATTGATAAAAAAAAACAAGTTTTTTCAACTGAAAGTAAGGAGCAACATTAAAACTTAGAACGAAAAGAAATTATTACGTATGGTTTTCCCCTCCTCAACACCTCGGTCTTTACGCCACAGTTTTTCGGCACTTTAAAAAAGCTACTTATTGTTCTAACTAAACGACCCGTGTGTTTCAGGACCTGTTTTGAAAGAATTGGGACAAAACTTTTGCGTAAAGAGCGAGGTGTTGAGGATGGGGCAACCCCCTTCATATTGCATAATAATTTCTGTTTGTTTTAAGCTTTAATGTTGCTCCTTGCTTTCAGTTGAAAGAAATGTTTTTTTTATTTAATATCTGATTGTTTTTTAAATAACGTCAGGATACCTGGCTCCACTTCCCCGGAAAAATCCCTTTCACCACAGAAATATCCTCTAGATAATTCAATCCTGGCAAAAATTTGCCCCGGGCATTTATCCTTAACATCTCCACGCGTAAAATTGAATCAGTAAAGAGAAAGCAAGACATAAAGAAATTTCGTATAGGAATTCTGGCAAATTCACCCAGTGTAAAATTTTCCCTGAAAAGTTCACCCCCTTGAAACCTCCCTCCCAATGGAAAATTCTCCCGTGGAAAGTCTCCCCAGCAAAAAAATTGTCCTCTCCTCCCCACCCGAAAAATGTATGGATACTTCCCAATAACAAATACCATACATAAATAAAATCTTTCCCCAGGGGCTCTAGAGGATCATTTTATCTCCAAAAAAATAGTTATTGGGCCTGTCAACTATGCCTAACAAAAAAACTATGTCAAATTTTTGATCGGACGATTTTGGGATAATAGTGGCGTGGGATGGGCTTAGTTGCCCTCCAATTTTTGGTCTCTTAAAACGGCACTATAATTTGAAACATTTATCTTAGAATGAAACATCTCCTAACGTTCTAGCCCCACTGGATGGATGCGATCACTCATGAAAAAAAAACAACAACAAATCAACACGTAAATTTCCACATTTTCGCAGATATGAGCTTGATACCTCAATAGGAGGGTTCTTTGATAGGCTGAATCTGATAGTGTGACTTTTATTAAAATTCGATGACTTGTACTTTTGACTATCCCTCCCCACACTACCCACAAACTACAGCCTCTAAAAAGTACAGTCGTGGAGCCCTTTAAGGTCTACTACAACAAGGGAGCCGCAGTTATTAGTACTGGCCATAAATATAAAACTTTATCAGTGCATAATATTATTGAGCTGCTAGGGAAAGCATATCCAAAGGCTTTCACTCCTAAGAATATAATCAGTGGATTCAAAGCAAGTGGGTATAGCCCATGAGCAGAGATGTCTTCAAGGATTACGGATTCCTCTTTTCATAGGTCTAAGACAGATTTCGTAAAACATATAGTGAACCACTTACCATGGAAGTTTCTATGCTCAGCGCAAGTCTTGTGCGACATTTAAACCCCTTCTTTAACATAGACCCCGGAATGGACGCAGCACAATTTCTGTCTCTAAATGAGAAGCAAAGTTCGGTAGATGATTCGTTAAAAGAGATCATCCATACACCTCTTTTCAAAAGGGTCAGCTGAAAAAAAATATGAAAAAGTCAGAGGTGCTCACTAACACCCCTATGAAAGAACACATTGTTGCTGGAATAAAAGCTGTATCTGCCAAAAAAAGCCTTATTCCTAGAAAAGAAGAAAGTCAGAGAAGGCTAAAAAACAAAAGGCCATATTCTTCGTAAGAAGAGTTGCAGTTGGAGGAACGATTCTGACATAGATGAGCCTGTATACAACAACTCTTAAGACTCCATTATAGACGTTGAAGACGAGGCTCCTACTTCCAGTTTGACACTGAGAGAGTCAAAGCTGGTGATTAGATTCTTGTTGAGCTGAAGAGCCAGAAAGGGAATCTTATTCACCTTATTATCATTATCCAAAAAGTAGCAGTTGAAGTACTTAAGATCCACTTTCTGAAGGAGACTGGAGTAAGAGACTTTGCACTAATTGAAGAGACTAACAGTGTCTTAGAGACAGAAGTTGAAATGAAACTGCAACCACTAACAGTTGGAACATCAAGATTAGCGGAACGGCTTACTTCTGGTGCTGATCAGTCAATTTATAATTTGAAATTATTATTCTTTATTTGTTTTAAGCCTTACTGAAATTGAAATTGATTTTGTAGTTTTTTATACTGACCATATTCTTTCATAATTTTTATAGCCGAAAAACAAATTTTAATGTTTCCCTGGCCACTTTTCTGTTTCTTTTTCAGGTGGCCGAAGGTAAGCCACAGACGGCCTAACCAGTACCAGGGTGGCTCAGGGTCGGCACTTTTGACCACATGGATAGGCATTCAGATGGAAAATTGGTGGGATATTTCTAATTGTCTTTTTCAAGAATGGTATTGAATGAGTTACCTTTGCTTTGGCATATTTGACAACTTCTTGTCACTTGAATTAATTCCTGGATAATTGAAAAAGTCAAAACCTGCCGATCGTGGGCCAATCTCCTATCTATATATCGGACCAAAAATCATTGAGTAGAGAACCTTAAATCTCGGAATCAGGAACGATATTTGGAAATATCTGTTTATTTTCAGCCTTTTCAACCATCTACCAGTGAACATCCAACAGAAAAATTTCAACATACGCAAATTTCTCGTTAATATGTAGTGTAAACATGAAGTTAAATGAGAGGGAGCAGCTGCCCCCTTTCCCCATGTCTTGGGGCGCTTCATTGTGTACAGGGAGGGCCTCGAAAAATGATTATGATATTTGACTGTCTGTGATCTATTTGATGAAAAGGTGGCAACCCACTTCACCAGGGATGTATTAATATTGAATTCAGTGACAAGTTTCTCAAATATAACGGGAGGTAGAAGAGATTTTGAAGTTCCCGAATTGGCTCGGGTCATAGAGATAGGATTTTTTCGTTTAGCCAATCTTCAAGGAATCCTTCATATAGTTTTGAGAATATAGGAGTGAGAGAAATAGGACTAACACCTTCAAAACCTGGCTTTCCGCCTTTCTATTTGACAGGGTTATAAAACCCTGTTTCTATATTTGTAGAATCAGACTCAGAAATCTAAATTGAAAAGCCTTTTTTTCTTAGTTTCTCAATTCTTCTCTCGATCTTAGATGGAGAGATAGAGGGAAAAGAAGGTGAGGGATCATCGGGTTGGTAATTGATAAGACAATACCGGAAGGCTCTGGACAATGAAAGCGAGGAACCTGTTATTAGCAACAACTTAAGGAAATTGAGGTAGGTTGAAATTAAGCTGAACCAGACTACTGTTACACAACTTTTTAACCACGGAATACCATTTTTTTTTTGTTTATTAGTAAACAAGTAGTTGACCTTGTTTTTGTACTAGGATCGAACAGACTTACGTATTTTCCTTTTAATTGCTTTTCTCAGTCTATTAGCTTCATCCAGTTCACCATTTCTGAAAAGATTCAAACTTTTCTAATTAGCAATTTTATGGGTTGATTGATGAAGTTTGTTACTGGAACACTTTTTAAATCTTTTCCTCTGTGAAAGAATATTTATCAAGATATATGGTATATTTATCCGATATTCGTATTTGGGGTGTTTTCACGAATAACATATTTGGCCTAATTTTTGTTGTGGCCTAGACAGAATATCCTTAACATTTAGCACGGTAATCCAAGAGTTTTCATAGAAAAGTAAAAATCTCGAAGAAAATTAATTCCAATTTTGTTGCTTACGCCGTTCTTATCATTATTACTTCAAATTGTAGAACGTAATAAATTACAATTATAACTTAAATAAAACTGAATAATTTTAAATTATTGAATAGTCAAACATTCAATATTTAATTCACGCATTAATATATAATCTATATAAATGAAAACGAAGTAATGTCTGTATACTTACTTGTACATAGAGCAGGAATAGGCGTTTTCCCCTCGCCTGGGATCCGAACAAAGCTTCTCAACACTGGCGGACCCAGGAGGGACCATGGCACCCTCTTTCACTGTTTTTCGCTACCTTTTTCACTCCTTTTTTAGAACAAATTCGTCACTTATGTCAATAATTGGCACCTTTGCCACATTGGGCCCACCCCCAAGATTTTGCTCATTGGCACCCTCGTCACATTGCCCCCTCCCCAAGATTTTGCTCTAGATCCACTCCTGCTTCTCAATAAGGGTATCCCATTATGGCCGGTCTTGTGCCAATTCTTCAGCAAAATGTTGCCATCGCTTGCGCCATTTGTGGCCAAATCTATGGAAACCTCCCACAGGCCCCAGATCTTGCTTAGCGAGTGACTATCATTTTCTTTAATTGCCCTCCTTTTCTTCTACACCATGTTGATAAGGGCTCAACAAGAATTATTTATTTAATGATGCATTCGTCGGGAGAACGCAAAACGTGTCCAAGCCAACGGGGGCTTGGCTTGATGATGCTTGCAATTTTGTGAAACAATGTCGGCGGATATCATCGTTCGAAGGCTGATCTGGTATCCGGAAGCGTAAAATTGAACGTAGCCAATGATGGTCAAAAACCTCTAGAGCACGTCCCTGAGCTGCTTTGATGGACCAAGATTGAATAAAATAGAGCAGGACTGCCCTCACTGTCGACTTATACATGCTTATCTTCGCTCGCAAGCTAATTTCGAGACGGCCCAAGAAATGTTTGCGAAGCTGAGCTAGTTGACATCTTGATCACGTCCTTCTTTCAGAATCCATCTCGGATCCCAGATGAACAAAACTGTCAACCATTTAAAATGCAGTACCATTAAGAGTTCGATGGTAATCTTTTGTGATGTTAAAATCAAGAACTTTTTTTTCTTCGTGTTTATTCGTAAGCCGAAGTAGGTTGAGAAATGTGCTACTTCGTCAAGCATTTCTAGCCTGAGTTCGGGTGCGGCGCAAGAAGCATTATGTCGTCTGCGCAATCCTGGTGTGTCTAGTTGACTCAGTAGGGCATGATCGAAAATCCAATCGATAAGTAGTTAAAGAGGATTGGCGAAAAAATACAGCCCTTTTTCACACCCTATTCCGTATTGGGCAATGACTATTCTTCCCCATAGACTCAAGGTCGGGATACACATCCTTCGTTATAAGCTTCTGAGACGAATCTTCAATGAGAATGTTCTGCAAGGTTTATCGTTCAACTGCATTGAAGGCGGCAACATAGTCTATGAATATGTCGATGAGGAACTGGCTCTACCTTTCGCATTCTAGCATGATCAAGCTGAGGACAAAATCTGACCCGAGCATCCTCTACCAGACCGGAATCCGGACTGGTTTCCCCATTCTCGTCTGTCTCTCCCTGTTTCAAATATATGTAGTAGAATAGCGGCAAATAATTTGGCAGCAATTTCAATGGAAAATATACTTATATAATTAACACACTATGTTTTCGCCTTTCTTGTAAAAGGGGAGAAAGACTGAAATTTTCCACTTCTTTGGTAAATTTTTGGTTTTCTATATTTCTGCAAAGAGCAGCAGTAGCTGGTTTGAAATTAGGCGGGGGGAGGCTTGGTCAATCTCACGTGGAATAGTCTTTACCAGGAGACTTGCAACGTTCGAGATTTCTGATGGCAATGAAAATTTCGTCAAGGCCTGACGGAGAAGTGTTTATACAGTACGGCTCCTTCGAGACCGAAGGTGGCGTGTTTTCCACTTCTATATGAATCACATGTCCTGCGCACATTACTACACCATTTATCCGATCACCAAGAAACTTTTAGAAGTTGTTGAGTACATTCCTGCAAGGATTTTAGGTATATCACCCCTTCCCCAAGGCCTTTCTAATCTTCCGGATATTTTTCGTGCAACGATACATCTATGTAATTATTAACATTTGTTTTTATTCATATGGTTGCTCAGCGAAGGAGACGCGTTAGTCTAGTGATCCGGGGGTCACAGGTTTGACTCGTTTAATAGTTGAATTTTCATTAGAATGCTTATTCTATAGTCGATTTTTTTTTTCAACATTTTTCAGGTTAATGACGTCACGAATCCTTGGAATAGCTTTAATAAATTTTGCTGAAGATGACAGTCTATGCTAAATATTTCAAAAAACATATTACGATAGACTACAATTCAATTACACATATCTAAAATGCAAGAAATGTAAAACTCTAAAATAGTTTATTTCTTGAAAGAAAAAATCGACAGTGCGATTATTTAATAAGAAAAAGTTCAAAATTCCAGCTCTTAACCTAACTGTGGATATCACTGTACAATAAGTTTAAATTTCCTGTTGACTTTCCCCATTAAATAGGAAAATAGCACCAAAGGCTCGTATTGATTGTCTAAAATCAAAAGACATTACCACCAAAATTTTCAGAAGAAATAGCATAAAACTATTTAGGGCTCATAACAATTTACTGCTTAAATAAAAAATAGGCAAACTGTACACCTCATTGCTTTCACTTCTAAGAAAAGCTGATTTTAGTTTTGCGCTGAATTAATTAAGTCCCAGTCCCGGTTCAGTTTCAACTTTACGAGTTTTAACCAATAATGACAAGGGTGGGTTCAAAAACAATGTTTAATGATTTGCAACGAGATATGTTGAAAGTATCAGCTTAACTACAGTCATACGATTTTAACCTGACGGGATTTTGCTGTTGAAAGATTAGATTGTGTTTAATCTTTGTTTTAATATTGTTGAAATCAACAGTCAAGGCTGTATGCAGGATTTTTATGGGGAGGGCGGAGAGGGTGTACACAAAACACGTCAAAAAATTGTTAACGATTTTACATGTCGAACAAAACTTTGAGGGGAAAGGTTCAAACCCCCTAACCCCTCTGGAAACGGCCTTGTTGACAATATTTATAAAAATCACAAGCATTGGTAATATTTATGCATAAAAATACTGATAATATTCATAAATATACATAATAATAATACTTGTCAATATTACATTTATTACTGATGTCTTATGATTGTGGACAACTGTAGCGTACGAATAGCGGCACCGATTACTTTCACGTAAACACTAATTATGAACACAAAGATATATGGTTCAGACTTCGGAGTCGTTTTGAAACAGAGCTTTGTTTGGTCGAATTTCAATATTAATGTTTTCTTTGTACATTGAATCTAAAACATCTGCATCGAATTCAAATGGAATTGCTCCGTGGTTCGACCACCTGGCTCTACTTCGCTTTCGAGCGCTTCTACGAACGGGCGTGGCAATCACCTTCGCAGGAGCGTCGTTTAAATCTAACGACCTAAAATGAAATTAAATAAATTAATAAATAAAAAACACTATTCTTTTCTTTATATATAAACTAGCAAAGAGCGTGTCAGACGAAAAATATAAAAAAAAGGAAAAAACGTAACGTGTGTTCTTTTTTGACGACCAAAGAAGAAAATATTTTGCCCTTTTTCCCCAAAAACAAACTTATAAGCAGGTCTATTGCAGCGCATCTTAATGTGAGGGCCAAAGGTAAATATTTTGCCTTTTTCTCGCCAAACACAATCTTATAAGTAGCCCTATTATAGTAGCCGCTCTTTTATGAGGACCAAAGAAGAAAACATTTTGCCATCTTCCCCCCCCCCCAAAAAAAAACAAAGTTATAAGTAGCCATATTGCAGCGTATTCTGCGGACCAAAGAAGAAAACATTTTGCCATTTTTCCCCTAACACAAAATCATAAATATCCCTATTGAAAATTACAATAGTACCCGTATTCGAGTTGAGATTTCAATTCGATCCTTTAGCCGTGGTACAGGTCTGGCTAAACTGCGTACAAATATCCCTATTGAAAGTTTCAATAGTACCCATATTCGAGTTGAAATTTCAACTCCATCCTTCAGCCTTGATACAGGTCTTACAAAGCTACCTATAAAATATCTCTACTGAAAATTTCAATAGTACCGCAGGCACTTACGCAGGAATTTTTCGGGGAGGGGGCCAAAACCTTCGAAACAGCAGATATAAAGTAGCACTTTTTATTTAGTAATGCAAAAAGCACGTATATCAGAAAATACAGATTAACGAAACCCGAAGGCACCCCTGAGTACGTGCCAGAGTACCCGTATTCGGGTTGAAATTTCAACTCGATCCCTCAATCGTTATACAGGTTTTGCTTAACTGCGTATAAAATATCCCTATTGAAAGTTTAGTTTCAATAGTACCCGTATTCGAGTTGAAATTTCAACTCGATCTCTCAACCGTGATATAGGTCTTGCTAAACTGCGTATAAAATATCCCTATTGAAAATTTCAATAGTACCCCGTTTGAGTTGAAATTTCAAATTGATCCCTAAGCCGTGATACAAGTCTTGCTAAACTGCGAATAAAATATCCCTATTGTAAATTTCAATAGTACCCGTATTCGATTTGAAATTTCAACTGGATCCCTCAGCCGTGATACAGGTCTTACTAAACTCCTTATAAAATTGGTCACCCTGTAATGAAAGCTAATTTCCTTAAACTCTTTGCAATACTCACTTGCCTCCAGGCTTCAACCGTAAAAAACAAAGGTATACTCCCAATGGTGATCGGAAACCAGCTGACTCTGATTGTAAGAAATACTTGCATCATGCGTGACTGAACGACTAAAGACCTAATTAGACATTATAGTAATTTAAATGTTTCAGCTCTTCCAGGAGTGTTGATCATCACTAAAAGGAAAATCGTGCCTCTCTTAGTTAAAAAATTGACTTTCTTGCCCAGGGACAACTTTCTAATATCTCAACTAATAAAAGCGCAAAGGAAAACCCTCCAATTTCGTTAGCAATGAGAAAACTATAAAAATTTCAAAGCTATATGTAATACCGATCCCCCACCTCAATCCCAAAAGTTGAAAACTCAACAAAACCCCGAAAAAGCCTTGTGAAAATAGATGGCAGTACTTCCAGATCCGTGAAAATAAGCTCCTTTTAAGAAATGCAATTTTTTTTTTTTTTTTACCATTTTTAAATTTTATTCTGGGTTAAATTGAAGCTGCCGTCTGTTTTCTAGCTTGCTTGAACAGAAGTTTCCATTAGAAAGTAGAAATAACACTCCAAAAAACGAAAGCTTAGCGGAACGGCTTTCTTTCTAATATAGACTACAAGCCCTCTCAAGCACTGTTGGTTCAAGCCTTAAGACAAGTGGTAACCGTCTTTTTCTCTCCCAAGCAATAATTACATATAGCTTTCCCAGATTTATTCTTCTATTCATAAATTCGGCCACAGGTCCACACTTTCCGCAAAAATTGCAGAGGTTAAACCCTTGATACTTTTCACAATGACCTGAAATCGACGACAGAGCCATGACATATCTTAAGATATTTTAAATCTTAATATAACTTGAATAGAAATTCAGACCTTTCTGCTTAAATAGAACTTTCCTTTAGAAAGCAGAAACACCGCTAAAAAAAGAAAGCTCAGCAGAGCAATTTTAGATTTTCAATCATAAACTATAAAACTTTCCTTCGGCACTGGCTCTAGCCCAAGGAAAAACAAACACCATCCTTTTAGGCCCCAGACAAGATTCACGAACCTCTTTCCAAAACTTACTGTTCTATTCATAAATCCGGCGAGAGGTCCACTCGTTTCCCAAAAAAAAAAGAGGTTTTACCCTTACTATTTTTTCAGAATAAACTGAAATCGGCGACAGAAAAAAAACAGGATAGCACTATAAAAATAAAATTACTTCTTCATTTATTAACATTGTCAGTCAAAATCAAAAACCAGGAAAATTATATGATATAACTAATTAACTACCAAGCCGGCAATCATGGATTTCTGTTAGTTAAATAGCCGAAAAACGATTTTCCGAAATACCCCCTCCTTAAAAAAACAACAACAACATAAAAAATGCTCTCCTTGACCGATACTGATCCCCCCCCCAAAAAAAAGAAATCTTCGGCTGATCCTAATTACCACTAAAGTCTTATCGTTTAGTTTATAATCCTATGCGAAAAGGACCAGACAAAGGTGTGAACAAGAATGTTCATATCTTATAGCGTAATTGTCTATACGAATAGGTGTATACTTACGCTATACTTCCGGCCAGCTTATCAATCTTTGCTTCATATGCGATAAGCTGTGATTCAAATACGTTTGCTGAGTCTATTTCTTGGAGAATTCTTGGTGACCGTGGTCTATCTCGCCGATCAGGGGTAAACCCAAGAAGAGAACGGATTTTTGTCGTCTCTTCATCGAGTAGACACAGAGGCTGTAACAAAGGGTAGATTTACACACATGCAATGATCAGCCCTGTTGGGTGCAGGGTCATTATCATAAATAGGGTTAAGCATCCGGATGGGTCCCTTCACACTAGCATAATTTAAGACTTTGCGTTATGTAATATCACGAAGCAAGTTTTTTGTAGTTTATGCAATTATTTTGTACTTTATGTAGTTTTTTTGTAGTTTATGCAATTATTTTGTGGTTTATGTAGTTTTTTGTAGTTTATGCAAGTTATTTTGTAGTTTATACCGAGTTTATGCAACGCTGTGAACAAGTTAACATAGTTGTAACATAATCGGACTTTCGGATGATCAATTAATTAATTTTGAAAGTGAATTCATTAATTTTTTTAGAAAGCCTTTCATTCTTGATCAGAGCTCAAATCTCGTTCCACATTTTTAATTTTTGAATATTTTGCTTATGATAATTTTGATGATTGTAGTTTACCATGTTGGTTGTGTGGATTTTTACATTAGCCTCGTAATGTGAAAGCTGCTTTATAGAAAACGCTGAGCGTAAAGGAATAACATTCTGAAGGATCTTACACTCATATGGAAAGTTAAAGGAGATTAAAATCCTATCTTATTTGTTCTTACCAATGAGGTGTGAGAAAAAGACGACAAATAACCACCTACAGACAATAGCTAAAACAGAAATAAAAATAATTAAGAATTACAAAAAAATTGTTGTGATTATGCTTCGAGAGCAGTGACCTAGAGATATAACGGTATGAGTGATAAATTTGAATTCAAAGATATGCCAGCATAAGTATATTATAGTATAGCATATATTATAGCCACAGCACAACAAGACAGGATGAATAGGAAAGGCTGACTAACTCCAGGCGTTCCGTTAGCATTCCCAGCGTTTTACAGAACTATCAAGGCTTATCGGACGCGAAGCTGAATTGATCAAAGGAATGGAAAAGCTTTGTAAGGAATTCCTCTACTGTAACCTTTTTAAGGCCTTACGTAGAAGGTACAAGTTACTACTAACACAAAAAAAAACTCAATGCTATCAAACTTCATTTCTGAGAAAAACCTTAAGCCCCCCCCCCCCCAACGTACGTCCTTAGTTCAGTATATTATTGGCTGGTGAATTCTGACAACTAGTGTCTTATGAGAAATAGTGTCCATGAATGACGTGGGAGAAACTCATATGTGTGGCAAACTATAGCCACATTTACTGAATGTGGCAAATTATTATGGCCACATTTACTGAATGTGAAAAAATACACTGAATCATTTCCACTACTACGGTTCTCTTCCCCTTTTATTTCATTTTTTCTGAGTATACGATACTTAAGTATTTTTCCATCAAGAGACACGTGTCTTTTGTAATAGTTTTTGCGCTTTAAGCTTCAGAAGCTAACTCTGTTATATCAGATATTTCAGCGCATAAGTCCAGCCTTTAATCTTCTGAAGCGCAATTACTTTTGTAAGCCTTTGTCACTACAACTCTCTTTAGAATCGGAATCATTTTCGTGTATGAGAATCAAGTCAAATGCTCTTGAATAGGACTTTTCGGTGGAAATTCCAATAAACAGGAGTATATTGAAACTTAAATAATATTGAAAATTCATTTCAATAAATGAATTTCAATAAATAGGAGTTTTCGGTGAATAAGACCAGGTTTTGTCCGTTTATCTATTGAAACACCAATAAAATCTAGCCGAGCAATTGCTATGAATCAAGTTAAATGCTCTCGAATAGGAGTTTTCGGTGGAAATTTCAATAAAAGAGATACTTTTAACTAGAAACTAGTAACATTGTCGTCAACTAGCAACGGCACTCATCTAGCGGGTAGGAAGTAATGGGATTGAGCCAAATGTTACTAGATACTATGGATGTGTATCAAGTCAAATGCTCTTGAATAGGACTTTTCGGTGGACATTTCAATGAAAGAGATACTTGTAACTAGATACTAGTAACTAGTAACATTCTCAACAACTAGTAACGGCACTCATCTAGCGGGTAGGAAGTAATGGCATTGAGCCAAACCTTACTAGGTAATGTGTATGAGAATCAAGTCAAATGCTCTTGAATAGGAGTTTTCGGTGGAAATTTCACTGAAAAAGATAAAGACCAGGTATTGTCCGTCCATCTATTCTGAAACACCAATAATACCAAGCCAAGAATTTGCTGAACAAACTGTTCTTTTTTTCCAGTGAAGACGGAATTAAAAGAGGTATCTCTGCAATATTTTAAATCAAGCATTTAAGTGGGTTTTTTAATATTCGTTTTATTAATGTTATTTCAGATCGTTTTACCTAATTCACCGAATTTTATTTTTGTCACATTAGCTTTTTTTACTTGTGAGCCATTGTTCGACTAATTCTGAATGGTCAGCTACTTTCAAATTTTATCTGTCCTCCGTGCTAAAAATTCACTCCTCTGGTACTTGTAGCAATAAAACAACATAAGCGGGTGATTGAATACCGCCAAAAGTATGACAAAAGTTGACAGTTATACAAAAGTTGACAGCACCGCGGTATGAACATTTGCCTGTGGCCGTGGTAACTTAGGTTCGAATCTTAAATAATAAAAATTTGTCTTAGAGAAAGCAAGAGACTTTTTTGTCTCTAGCCGTGAAAAAGAGGAGCACAAGATGGGCTGGGCTTAAATTGTTTTCCTCTATTTACAAAAGTTGACTGCACCGCGGTATGAACATTTTCCTGTGGCCGTGGTAACTTAGGTTCGAATCTTAAATAAGAAAAAAATTTGTCTTAGAGAAGGCTAGGGACTTTTTAGTCTCTAGCCGTGAAAACTAGGATCACAAGATGGGCTGGGCTAAACATGATTTGAACTTTTTAAATTGTTTTCCTCCATTCACCGCCTTTTTTCATTTATACATTTACTACCTTATCCGCCTCACGTTGCTGCGATCTCAAAAGAAAGGAAATTCAAGGACCTTCCACCCAAAAAAAGAGAAATTCTCCCCTGCGAGCAACTCCCTCTTCCGGGAAAGTTCCTCTTCGCGCATTAACAACGACTGTATTTTCAAATCTGAATACGTTTGAAAAGGCTCCCCGTGAAAATTCCCACCCCTTACACGCGGAAAATCCTTCCCAGAACCCTCATTGTGCTTTCCACAATAGAGTTAAACACAAAATTAATCAAGTTTTAATTCGCCATAAATTTATATAAATTACCTCATTAATTTATTTTTATTACATATGCCAAGAGTCAGCAAAAGATATATAAATCAAATGCATTTTAATATAGAAAATCCCCCACCTCCTCAAAATTCTCCTCATGCTTCGAGCGTTTCTGCGATCTAAAAAAAGGGAATTAAGAAAAATTCACCCCTCCCACATTTACCCATGGAAACTTCCTCCCCGCGTATTAATACTGATCGTATTTTTAAATTTAAAAGTCTTTGGCAAATACCGACTTTTTTCGAACGTCATGCTTTCCACAACAGAGCTAATCCCAGGTTGAATAAAGCTATTCTTTACCCTGTATTTTAATAAATTACCTAATTGATATATTTTGATTCGGAACACTATGTGGAAATTAAATTCATTTCAATATGAAAATTCACTCCCATGGAACCCCTTCCCCCTGACGATTCCATTTCGTTGGGCAACCGAGCCCATAAATCGAAAACACGATAATGCACTAAATCGATAAATTCGAGCATCGATTTTTTTCAAGCGTCATGCTTTCCACAAGATTTAAGCCCATCTATATATACATATATATATAAATAAGTTGTATGTTTTTTTTGCTTGCACGCATATGACGTCATTATAAATATATAAGGCTTTGTATATAACGTCATTATAAGTATATAAGGGGGCGATTCAAAGAGAAATTTCAGTATAAATCCTACAACGGCAGAAGAAACAGCCGAGGAAGCTGCTCAAAGAGTTAATTCAAAGATAAATTTTAGCATAAATCCTACAATGGCAGAAGAAACAGCCGAGAAAGCGGCTCAAAGAGTTAATGCCAAAAGGCTTGCGGCTAAAAGAGAAAGTAAGAAATGAAAGCGTGCCGAGGAATCACAAGAACAACGTGGAAACAGGCTTGCGTCTCAAAGAGAAATTACCAAAAAAAAATCGTGCCGAGGAATCACAAGAACAACGTGAAAACAGGCTCGCGTCTCAAAGAGATAATACCAAAAGAAAGCGTGCCAAGGAATCACAAGAACAACGTGAAAACAGGCTTAAGGCTAAAGGAGAAATTACCGAAAAAAATCATGCCGAGGAATCACAAGAACAACGTGAAAACAGGCTTGCGGCTCAACGAGATAATACCAAAGAAAGCGTGCCGAGGAGTCACAAGAACAACGTGAAAACAGGCTTAGGGCTCAAAGAGAAAATGCCAAAAGAAAGCGTGCCGAGGAATCACAAGAGCAACGTCAAAATCATCGCCTGGCATTCAGGTACTGCCCAGTCGATGATTATAGCTTGAGTAGATGTGTTCAAATCGGGACTATGTCTAAAATTTGTCCCTATTGCAAGGTCTAGAAATTTAATGTTGAAACAATGGGAATGAGTTGCGCCTCAGGAAAAGTTAAACTTCCTCAACTGGCTGCACCACCAGAGCCATTGAAGACTTTATGACGTTACAGACCGGGATACCGGAACAAAAGGAATATAAATGACGACCTGGACACTCAAAGAGAAATTACAGACCGGGACACAAATGACGACAGGGACACAGGGAATATAAAAGACGACCGGGACATTCAAAGAGAAATTACAGACCGAGACACCGGGACACAAATGACGACCGGAACACAGGGAATATAAATGAACCGGGACACAGGGACACAACTACAACGGGGACGCCGGAAGGGCACAGGGGGGATATATAAACGAAAACGGGGACACAGGGAATATTCGATTAGCAATCACCATCAACAAAGCTCAAGGGCAATCATTAGAAAAAATACGGTATAGATCTGAATACGGATTGTTTTCCCATGGACAATTACATTGCATGTTCAAGAGTCGGTAAACCTGACAATTTATTTATATGCACAGACAATGGGACAGCGAAGAATGTTGTATATTCGCAAGTTTTACATAGTTAAAAACATATATATATATATATATATATATATATATATATATATATATATATATATATATATATATATATATATATATATATATATATATATCTATCTATATTCACAGGTGGGACATAGGGGACACAACTACAATAGCGCGTAACTAATGTGGTGCGTAACGACTTACGCGCGGGGGGGGGGGGGGGTTGCGAAGCGCCCCCACCAACAGCTAGTATTGAATTAAGTTGTCTTTTACTTTAAGAGTTGCTACCCTTTATCACAAAGGGTAGTAGGAGTAGACCCCACCGGTGGGGAATGACAATATTTTGGTGGGTCATAGGCAGAGCGTGCACCCTTTGGCTGACTATACTTTAGAGCCTTAATTAAAAAAAAAAAAAAACATTTTTATGTAAATGACGTCACATTCACTTGCATTTGAAGAGAAAAAAAGATACATGATAGTAATGAAATAACGTCATACATTGTATTCCACGTAAAATTTTGAATAATAAAACTTTAATATCAGGAGGGGACATTGCGATTTTAGAAATGCCTATGTTGGCATGACTCAAAATCGGTTGGGAACCACCGCTCTAACCCTTATGTCCTGAGATAGTAGCGTTTTGTACCTCATAAGTGTTCTTTCTCAAAATGTGTTTGACAACTTCATAAAAACATTTACAAGAGTAAAACTAAACTGGCATTTTAGTGTTAACAAAGTTTCATAGGTGTTTTAACCCCCAGAAAACAACTTTGTTCAACTTTATACTTGGATTTGTCGACTTTTTCTGTAACTCAGGAATCGAGAATTAATCGTAAAAATTATAAAGAATTTTAATAACGCCTCGATTAAAGCCCGATTCAGGATTGTAGAACAAATCAATTGGGAGAACTTAGTAAAGAGTCCAGTGTCTTTCATCCATTTTTGTTCACTACTAAAACCGAAGAATCACTTTACTACAAACCATCATGCAAAAATAATCACTACACACGAGAAAAACCTAACCAACCACAAGAAACTCTAACCCTTATATTCACGGAAAGTAGAATTTGCAACTTCATTACTTTTCCATCTTTAAGGGTGTGCAGTAACCCAGAAAAAGGAAGCATCCCAACAAAAACTTCAAGAAGAAAATTACACTGGTATTCAATGTTAGCTAGGACCACCTATCATATCTCTAAAAGTGTGCAACAACCTAAAAAAAAGGAAGCAGCTCAATAGCAACTTCAGGAAGAAAATCTCATTGGCATTTCAATGTTAGCTAGACTCCCTGTCCTATCTTTAAAAGTGCGCAGCAACCTAAAAAAAAAGGAAGCAGCTCAATAGCAACTTCAGGAAGAAAATCTCATTGGCATTTCAATGTTAGCTAGACTCCCTGTCCTATCTTTAAAAGTACGCAGCAACCTAAAAAAAGGATGCACCTCAATAACAACTTCAAGAAGAAAGTGAAATTGGCATTTCAATGTCAGCTAGGACTCCCTGTTCTATCTCTAAAAGTGTGCAGCAACCTAAAAAAAAGGATACACCCCAATAACACATTCAAGAAGAAAGTGACATTTCAGTGTTAGCTAGGTTTCCCCGTCCTATGTCTAAAAGTGCGCAGCAAACTAAAAAAAGGAAGCGCCTTAATAGCAACTTCAAGAAGAAAATTACATTGATATTTCAATGTGAGCTAGACTCCCTGTCCTATCTTTAAAAGTGTGCAGCGTGATGAATAAATCTTATCTTATCTTATATATCTTAACAACTTGAAGAAGAAAGTAACATTGGCATTTCAACGGCAAGTAGAACTCCTGTCCTACTTCAGTTAGAATTAATTCAACGAATAAGATCTCTGTGCGTTTCGAGCCGAGCGAGAGTTTATTTCAGCTGAGAGAGTTAGTGTTATTGCAAAAAAAATGATTAAAAGTATAGGAACACGTTTTTTGGAATAGTGTTGGAGTTTTGAGCGGCGTCTACCTTTGCAGGAGTAATGTGTTTGCCGTGCCTAACGGCTGAATGTGTTTCACACTGGCAACATCGTGGGTAAACAATCGCAGCAAATTTAGGTAAGATTTATTTGTTCAATTTTGTTGTTTTGGTCAGTGTTAGAGATGGGAAGAAAAGACAAAAGGTCCAGACAACATGTGGCATGTGATGATGAGTTTTCTACGTCATCACTATTGAATAAATCAAATATGATGATTTCAAGTCTGGCCGAGATTTTCGGAGACATTTTTTCAAACCCTTTCTTCCTTAAAAGAAAAGGTCCAAGAGTCCAGAGCTCATATGGCACTTGTGATGAGGTTGGAATAGCCAACATTTCGCAATGTTATCGCGGTGATGTTTTTTTTTTTTGGAGGCTACCATGATAAGCACCACCGCGCGGGATTTCTGCCTCTGAAGCTGAATACCTTTTTCTATAATTTTTGATTTAGCTCCTCCTACGCTCGCTAGCCCATACTATAGCAAATTCTAGATTTAATCACCATAAAACGTAATCCAATCTGATTTTTTGGTAAAAGCGGTAGTCAAGGCCAGACATTTTAAAAAAAATTTTGAAATTAAGTTAAAAATTAATACTAAAAATGACAGAGCAAGCGAAAAAATTTATAAAAGTTATCTCTGTCAGGAATTGAGCCTACAACCTTCGGAGTAGAATACCAACACCATATTAACTGCGCTATGCAGACTTGCAAGGAGACATTCTTTAAATAATTTTCCTCAGTGCCATAAAAACAAGCCCCTAAGCAATAAATTCAACAAGAAAATTACATTAGCATTTTAACGTTAGCTAGGATTCACTACCCTATCTCTAAGAGTGTGCAGCCACTTCAATAAAGGGAGAGCCTCAATAACAACTTCAACAAGAAAATTACACTGGTTATTCCAAGGTTAGCTAGGACTCACTGTCCCATCTCTTCAATCGAATTCACTATCGATAATTCTTTATAATTACCAAGAAAAATGCTGTATTCCAGAGTTATAAAAAAAAGCACAGAAATCCAAGCTAGCAATTGAACAAGGAGCCTCTAGACGCTGAAGCAACCTATTAATTAATACATTATCACAGACGTTAGCCAATTCCAAATATCTGACAGCCCAGAGATATGTCAACGAAATTGACAGCCCCAGAAAATCAAAGATACTTCAAAATTTCTCTCTGAAAAACGCCTACAATACAAGGAAAACGTCTAATAATAGACCTAAAAACATATCCAATTGAAAAATTGTTTCAGGTATGATATTAGAATATTAGCTAGATTTAGGATTGCTTACTTCAGCTCCGACAAGGCATCCTCCCTCGATGATGCAAATTGGAGGAAAACGTGCTTAAGGGACAGCAAAAAGGAAAACGTCCTTTTTTTCTAATTTCTTTTATCTATTTTTCTTTATTTTTAAGTGTATTTTGTTAAAATATAAAATTAATCAATGAAAGGATTTCTCCTATGAATTTATTAAGAAGGAAAATGGCCCCTTTCCTAAAGACGAACATATCTAATAAAAAAATAAAAATGTACCCGAACAACAAGAAAAATATTACTTTTGATATTAGAATGAGGGCTTAGGTTTTAGAATTTCTTACTTCAGCTCCGGCAAGGCATCCTTCCTCAATGATGAAAAAGAAAAACAAAAGTCATTTAAAAGGGAAACGGACTCTTTTACTTATGAAAACTAAGGATTTATTAACAAGAAAAATGCCCCCTTTCCTAAAGACGAAAATGTCTAATAACAAACTAAAAACGTACTCAACTAACAAAAAAATATTACTTTTGATATTAGAATGAGGGCCTAGATTTTAAAAATACTTAAAAAATCCTTTAAAAGGGAAACCAAAAGGAAAACCTACTCTTTTACCTATAAAAACTAAGAATTTATTAAAACAGAAAAGGCCCTCTTTCCTAAACAAAAACCTGTCTAATAATAAACTAAAAACGTGCCCAAATAAAAAAAAATATCATTTTTGATTCGTGTACTAGGTAGTCCCCCTCCCTCTCCCCTAAGTCGCTAGCCAATAATACTTATTTTCAAAATTACAGAGTTGCCGAAGAAGAAATTTGCGGGCGTTACTTTCACGAAGGATTGAGTCTTTCAAGTGTCATATGGATCAAGAATATTACGACTTAAAAACATTAAAGTTAAAGTCCTTAAATGCTTATGGCTATATATATCCATAACAGGCCAATTTCTTAAGAGAGAGGAGGGTTGCTTTTCAATCCCCCCCCTTCAATATATGACGGAGAAACAATTACAGAAATGTTAGATTATACTTTATTTAATTACATGCTATTTATTTTTATAAATATCTCAGGATTATTTGTATTAGTATGCTGTTATTTGACTGTATGCTGTTATTTCAATTTAGCCTTTAAGTAGATCTAATGTTGACCTTACGAGCACAGCCAAAATGTGCTCTTTCCCGAGGAAGCCAAATGTGCATCCTTCCTGAGGAAGGATGCCTTTTCGCATCCCTCCTCACTAATGAAAAAGGAAAACACGTCCTTTAAAAGAGAAACAAAAAGAAAAAGGTACTCTTTTACCTATAAAAACTAAGAGTTTATTAAAAAAGAAAGGCCCTCTTTCCTAAACAAAAAACTGTCTAATAATAAACTAAAAAAGTGCCCAAATAATAAAAAAATATCACTTTTGATATTAGAATAAGAGCTAGATTTTAGAATTGCTTACTTCAGCTCCGGCAAGGCATCCTTCCTCAATGATATCAAAAGCTTCTTGTGCATGCTTCTTCCTGTTGACTAGCCGTGACTTGGCCACCCAAAACTGGGCATATTTGGTAACTTTGGGGCATCTTGTTTCGATCCGTTCAAGCCATTCTGCGATTCTAGCCTTTGGCATGGCCTTTTGAAAATAAAATTATGAATACAGATTAGTTTCTACGAAATTACTTTAAACATTTCTTCTTTTTTCACTAACTTTAAAAAGACATTTATATTAAAAAGATATTATTTTTAGCAGTCTAAAACAGGACATGCTTGGCGGTTGAGGGCTTCTCTTTTGGATACGGTAAAGCCTTTCTCCGGTCCTGGCTTTGAGTATGGTCTACTAGAAACATGAAAATAGATTAGTTTCAGAAATTAATTTAAGCATTTCTCCTTTCTTTTTCACCACCTTTAAGACAACATTTATATTAAAGATGATTTTTAGCAGCCCAAAACCGGACATATTTGGCAACCAGAGGGCCTCTGTTCCCAATACACTCAAGCCATTCTCCGGCCTATCCTTTAAGTAAGTAAAAAAAATGTTAGTTACTTCGAACATCAAGGAGGCACACTCGTGCCTCTATAAAGAGGCGACCCACGACAATGTTAAGCGATCTTCGATTCCAGTGGTCGCAGAGGGATGGGGAGGAATGCATTTCATAGCCCGAGCTCCAACTAAGAAACCTGCAAAATTTCATCCCCCTCCAACTTTTCCTTCATGGGGAAAATCTGGCCGAAAATTTCGACCCGTCAACCCCAGCCCCCCTTTAACGTTGTCCGATCGGGCTGAAATTCACAAGTTAAGGTCCCCTAGGGCCCAGGAGCTTATGCGCGAAATTTCAGCTCGATCCGATAACTCCTTCCCTGTTTTCCAGAAACCACGCATAGCCACTTAAAATTCATGTTCTTTGTTTTTCTAGACGCCTACAGGTCACATCCGACATCGGATCTGGGTGTACGAAGACTCATTCGATGCGGAATTCTCCGAGTAATTTTCCTGGAAAGTTTCGTAGGAAAATCTTAACCCCCCGAAAGTTTCGACCCTCCAACCCCCCCCCCCCTTTAACGTTGTCCGATCGGGCTGAAATTCACAAGTTAAGGTCCCCTACGGCCCAGGAGCTTATCCGCGAAATTTCAGCTCGATCCGATAACTCCTTCCCTGCTTTCCAGAAACCATGCATTAGCAACTTAATTAACGCATTTCTGTCCATAAGAGCCCATGTTAATTTGAAATTTTTAAAAGTTATTGAGAAGTTATATTTAAACACATGCAAGTGATTAGCTCAGTCGGTAGACCGTGGGACTTTTAATCCTCGGGTCAAGGGTTCAAGTCCCTTACGGACGGTTTTTTTTCACAACATCAAAAAAATTTTGATAACACCTGGACAGCTTATCATTTGAGAGATAACAGAATATTAGCTTCTTATGAGCAAAAGAAACATTCCGGTCATTCTATCTATATTTTTTTGTATTTTATACAATGATTTTAAAGCGGGGGGGGGGGGGTTCCTCTCCTAATTCCTGTACGAGGAGTACAGGAATTATTAAATTACATCCACCATGGATTGTAGAAAAACGTACAGAACTAATATGAAAAAAACTTCGTTTTCTTAAAGAGTTAAAGAGGCTGCGTCCCAAAGTCGAACCTTAAAACGTACAGGAATTAGAAGAGGCAGTTGGGGGGCTGCCGCCCCCCAAACCCCCAGCTTTTAAAGACTCTTTTGTACAGGTTTTTTGTTTTTTTGCTAACCCCCCGCTCTTGGCTTCGGAAAGGCCCTCTTTTAATTAACAAAAAATTGAAATGAATGAATAATGGAATAACTTCGAAAAATGTTAAACACAAGAGGACAGGAGAACCATTGCGCCGAAACTAGTAATTAGTAACAATGAAGTCCCCCCCCCAAAAAAAACCTGTACAAAAGAGTCTTTAAAAGCTGGGGGTTTGGGGGGCGGCAGCCCCCCAAATGCCTCTTCTAATTCCTGTACGTTTTAAGGTTCGACTTTGGGACGCAGCCTCTTTAACTCTTTAAGAAAACGAAGTTTTTTTCATATTATTTCAAATCAAAAACGACTATCATAAGTGCTTAGAAAACAAAATTTACTTCACAAGAAAAGGAAATCTAGGACAACAACTACATTAAACACATCTTAAGTAACAAACTACGTAAAATAGCTACAATTTTTTTTTACATTTTATTTATTATTTTTTTTTTTTTAAACAGTTTTTATTACAGTTTTATTACATTTTTTTTTTTTTTTTTTTTTTTTTTTTTTTTTTTTTTTTTTTTTTTTTTTTTTTTTTTTTTTTTTTTTTTTTTTTGCCCACAGTGTTATTTATGAACGACTTTAAACAGTTTGACATAATATGCACGATACTTATCTCATACCGTATGTATAATATGGACGTCAATTGTTCGTATCCATAACCTAATATGAATCTCAAAATCCCCCCCCCGTCAAAAAAAAATGTTTGTCTGACTCGGTAAAAACGTAACAAAAATAAAAAAAAAAATTTGGATGCATTTTTCATTTTTTTTGTAAGATTCCCCAAAAAATCATTTTACACCCCCCCCGAAAAAAAATCATGGATACGACCCTGACCAAAATATAAAAATATTGTAAAATACAACATTATTCTCTCATAAATATTTACCTATAATTATTCATTATGAAAAATAAAATGTCTCAATAAAATTTCAAGTGCCGTCCGAGTAAATTAAAAAGATAAAAAAACTTTTATCACCAAAATCTATTCCGATCTAGTTCACATCCACGAATGTTGAAGCTTCGAATCACGAAAATAACTCCGTGATTTTATATAGCAGCTTTTTATGAATGTTTTTTTTTCTCCGTTTTTCGTCAGAAGTTCATGCGTGAAGATGGTTCAATTAGGTGGCTACTCAGAAATATCAAAACCCAGCAATCAAAATGGAATTCGTTTTGGATTTATTCTAGCCAACCTCACCACATAGTGGTTTCTGTTGTAGCCGTTTTAAGAGATGTGTCGGTCAGGTTTGATGGAAAAAAAAGCTAGTGGTGTTAACTGGCATATTGAGTGACCTTTAAGCCGGTCCAGGAGAAATCATCCTCACCAACTAGCATCTCTGAGGATTAACCAAGAACTTATTATAAAAAACATAAACCAAAATATTGGTTATGTTTATGATTGCGTCTAAAAATAAAAGCACAAGAATTGGAATGTGCACGTATATGTAAGTCACTTATAGTAAGTGTACTTGGATGAAAAGTAAGGAAAAAAAATTGTGCTGAAGGAAGAAATCACTCATGAACATAAAGTAGGAAAAACAAAAAGGAAGAGAGAACAAAGACTAATAGAGGTGGCGTTGTTGTGTGAATGATTCATACAGAAAGTAAAATATTGAATTGGGTTTAACATACATAGGAAATGGTAGATGATCTACATGGAAAAATGGATGATGGTACACGGAAAACCCAAGAATAAATTGTAGAATTTTCAAAGCCCAGATAAACAAAAGAAACATAAAATGTTCATTCCAAATATATCCACCAAGCATAGAAACTTCTCTGATTCTTAAATTAAATAAAAAAAAAGTTCTCCTGTAAAAATTAACAAGAGCTAACAGCTCATATGGCACTTGTGACAAGGTCGAAAGAGCCAAGAGCTCATAAGGCATGAGCTCTAACAAAATTCTAAGAATCAATAGATTGATTTAAAAGGAAAATCAGAGGCTTATTGCCCTTCGGGATTTAAAATAAGAGCTCTGAGACACGAGTCCTTCTAAATTTCAAATTTCATCAAGATCCGATCACCCAATCGTAAGTTAAAAATACCTCATTTTTTTCTAATTGTTCGTCTTCCTTCAGCCTCCCAGATGGTCGAATCAGGGAAAACGACTTTATCAAGTCAATTTGTGAAGGTCCCTGACATGCCTACCAATTTTGATCGTCCTGGCACGTCCAGGAAGACGGAAATTGCGAAAGCACTGGACGACCCCCCCTAACTCCCCCAAAGAGAGCGATCCCATTCCGGTTGCGTCAATCACGTGTATACGACATTTGCTTATTCTTTTGTTCCCACCGATTGTTTATATGTTCTCTTTTAAACTTTTTCAACGCTAATTTGATCTCACTCTTTTAGTTTTGTTTTAGTACTTACCTCTTTAACTTTCTGACATTTTGCCGCTTAATTTTTTTTTTTTTTGACAAATGAATGGCTTTGCCTTTCTGATTTAGTTGTTTTTGACATTGTTTAGCCAGTTTTTTAGTTATTTTGCCATTTTTATTATGTTTTTTTATTTTTATGGTTTTATGACTCCGGAATGCGAATTTGGTCCCTCGCGGCTTGTGATAGTCATTTTTTGAAATTTAATATCTTATCTTAACTTAGTAGCATTAAAGACGGCTTGGTGGAAATCCTTCCAGAGGAGGCAAAGCGATGACAGTTTTTGCCATAATTATCAACATCTTGTCCAGCGACAGACACAAGAATGAAGAGGATTTTTGTAATGACACTTTGAGCAATAACAGAAAAAAATGTTGACAAAATGGCTTTGTAGTGAACTGGTTGGTTAGCTAATAATAAATTTGCGTCATTAGTCAAAAAACTTAACTGTTGATTAATTTGACTGCTTTATTAATTTGATAATTGATCGCTTAATAGGTATTTTTATTTAAATAGCCGTCTGTTTAATTAATTAATAATTATTTGTAGTAGTTGATTTAGTAAGGATTAATCTATCAAATTCTTTGTTAAGATTGGTAAGTAGGAGCGAACAATTAAAATCAATAATTTTATTTACAGTGTCATTACCCATTCTTTTTTTTTGTTCATTATATTGGCATCACAAAAATAAAAATTTCCTGCAAGAATTTCTGTCACTTTTTCTAAATACTTTTAAAATGATTAATCTTCAAAATAAACAGGATGAAATTTAAACACTCACGTTTTGTAGCGCCAATGTCTCTTCCAACAATGCCACTATTTCTGCATTGTGGCTGTCATCCTCTTTTGGCTTTAGGTCTGTCTGTGGCACTTCTTTAAAGAAGAAGAGACGTGAAATTTTAGTATAATCATAAAAAATAAGATACGGAAATATGGAAATAAAAATATGACAATTCACCCAAAAAGAGATACATATGTCATTATGTCCAAATTACAAGGGCACATTTTTTCATGCCAAAAATTGAGTTCTTTAGCCCTTTAATGAATCTTTAGTCACCAATCATACTTGGCAACACTAAAAATAAACTGTAATGTCTTCAAATTTCTGGATAGGAGCCAAGTGAAACTACAGTACGTCCAACACTCTCAGGGGAGTGTTGGACGTACTCCCGTCCAAACACTCTCAGGGGAGAGGTACTCCCCTGAGTACCTCTCAGGGGAGAGGTACTCCCCTGAGTACCTCTCAGGGGAGTACTTAAAGTTTTCAAAAGTGACTACTCAAGATTTACATTTGAAAAATAGGGTTGAGGATTAGCTGGGAGACCATAAATATATAAATATGTCAAATGGAATGTAAGTTTGAAGGAAACCAGGGGTGTAGTTTGCTATGAGGCAGAGGGGATGGCAACTGCCCCTCCCAGACCTTGGTTTGCCCCCCTCACACCCCAGTTCACCAAAATTAACCCCAGTACAAAAATGGGACGTCGTTGTGGATACCACAATAATGCATATGTCAACACATTTCTACTAGGGGGAAGGGGAAGAGACGGAAGCAAAAAATTCTATACCTTGGGCTTTAAATCCACCCTATCTTTGTAGTTATGAAGAATTCATCAGACTATTCGAGAATGCAGCGCGTTATAGATATATTACAACCAGTAAACCTTCTAGTTATATATATATTCAAGTTATGAGCCATAAATAGGGCACACTAGCACAGTCTATGAAACAAGTAATGGAGAAAATTCACTTTTATTTCAATCCTTTAGTCATCTAGTGGAAAAAATACCACATTGTCTTGAGCCTGTTTCTTAGCATTAATACTAACTACCAAGAAGAATCCTTATGACTGCATGATTCAAAAAATCAACCAAGTTTTTGGACGAGAACGAAATTTTTTAATTTAATTTGGTCAGATTAGCGTCTAAAAGGCTTATGTCACTTGCAACCTTTTTTTACTCATACAGGGAACGGTCCTAAATGATCAAATATTAATTATCGAAATCACCTTTACAAAAAAAAGCTATAATATTAAATGTCGCAAATCTTACCTCACAGAACAATGTCCAACACCACAACTTCTTAGCGGAGCATTTGAAATTTTCCTAAGTATCGGTCTTTAGGCTCCCCTATCCCTCTTGAAGACATATAATTAAATGTAATTTTTGTATTTTCGTCACCTATTCGCCAGGAGAATATTTTACAAATCCCCCCCCTTGCCTAAGATATGACATGTCTATCAGTATCTGTATGGGCAGTTGCCTTTAACAAGCAAAATTAAAATTGGAATTGCTTAAGATCCCGACTAGATTAGTGTCAGAGAACTAAAAATTCTCGATGGACTATAATCTAGCTTAGCGCCACCTAACAAATGTATTCCTAGTGGCCCCAACTTTTCCCAAGATTGTTTCTGTTTCCGTCAGTTTGAAAATTAGCCGAAATTCACAGCATTGATATTATGAATAAGACTTTAACGAGGAAGTAAGACACACATCCAACCTAGTCCACAAGTGCCATTAATACCATTGATAGTCGATTCTTGAAACAGCTCACTTTCTATATCATGGGGCTTTATATTAAGTTACCAGCTAATAAGGTTTTTTGGTAACTTAAGACTCTTCAATTTAGAGGCCACGGGGCTGGTTTTATCTTCCTGCGAACTTACATACCTCAAGATGTGGAATGTTGAAGGCCGAAACCGTAGGGGCAAAACTGTAGAGACGATTTAAGGACAAAACCGTAGTGTACGCAGTAGTAGCCCCATTGACCCAAACGACACTAACCCCATCTAGGGTCAATTCCTGAAACAGCTCACTATCTATATCACGGGGCTTTAAATTAATGTTAAAAGTTAATCAGGTTTTTTTAATAACTTAAGACTTTTCGCTTTAGCGACTACAGGGCTAGTTTTGCCATCTTGATAACTTACATAGCTCAAGCTGTGTAATTTTCAGGGAGGAAACCGTGGGGGGCAAAACTTTGGACGATTTAGGGTCAGAACCGTAGAGAGTGAACGCAACAATAAAATCTTGCTGATAAAATATTACGCCTACCCCACATCAGCAGATATTGAAACAAATTCTCAAAAAAAGGAAGAAGAAAAGAACATCAACGGTTTAGTGACAACGAGGAAGTAGAACCCTCATCAAACCCGGTTCATAAGTGACACTAACCCTATCGAGAGTCAATTCCTGAAACGGTCCGTTTCCTGTTCCAGAGAGTTCATTTACTCTCAATTTACCACAACGGCAATTCATTTTTTCAAAATATGCAGAGCATTTTTAAAAGCCAATCACTTCCCGGGTAAGATATTATCACAGATTCTGTTAGGTTGCAAAATATAGTTTTGTTGATTTATACAAAAAACGATTATAATTAATTAGTTCATTATAAAGGGGGCTTAAATAGGTTTCTCCAGTGTCTCTATTTGGGGCTACCCTATGTTGAATGTGTTTTTTTTCCATCTCAACTGCTTCACGGAATATTTGCATGTGACCTATAGAGGGGCAATAACGTGGGCTGTCAAATGAAATGAAAATGGACAGTGGTGTTTATAGGGTTCCCCCAGCAGTTGGGAGAGGTTGTCGGAACACAGGTCCTCAATCGACAAAGCTATGGGACTACGCCAAAGGCCTGAGACTTTTGATTCTGCCTTGGCTCAACATGTCTATGACAATTTACACCATTTCAATTTATTTGACAACACCTCCATTTTTGCCCCGTTAAAGGTCTCATGCAAGGTTTCAGGGAGGCAGTTGAAATAAAAAAAGCAGATTCACCTAAAGGTAGCTCTCAATACAGGTACTGGAGAAGCCTATGTAAGCCTCAATTGTAATGAACTAATTAATTATGAACGTTTTTTATACAAATCAACAAAATCATATATTACAATGTAACATAATCTGTGATAATATCTTACCTGGGATGGTATTGGCTTTTAAAAATACTCTGCATAAATTGAAAAATTCATTCGCCATTCAGTAGTGTATGTTTATTCAGTTACCCTATCACCGTTACTTTGAGAGGGTCTTCATGTTTTAATATATTGTATATGGGTGAAATATTCACCCATATATCTGATCGAGCAGCCTCCAATTTTTGATGTATGATCATGAGGGGATTTAGAGTTGCTACTCTCCTGAAAAAACCCGGTAACCATATTCACACAACCGATTAAGGTAGCTGATCTACTGACAGCACCAGAGGTTACAGCCTTCTCTTCAGGCTTTCTGGAGGCCCTCCCTTCACACAAAAGAATTTCTACTGAACTTAAAATGCTCACAACAACTTGAAATGAAGGTTGCCTTTCAGTTACCCTATCACCGTTACTTTGAGAGGGTCTTCATATTTTAATATATTGTATATGGCTGAAATATTCAAACTCATGAAATAATTATTAAGAAAATTTCGACAAAGTAGAGAAAAATTAATTTTCCAGATGGTATAATAGATTTAACGATTGAGATGGTGATTAGGGAGACCTGCATTTGTAGTTTTCTTCTCATTCATTTTTGTCGATGTCTGAAAAAGGTATCCGCCCTGTAATTAGACACCTCCTAGTCAGCTCCTAGTTGTTACACCTCCAGTGGTTTTATGAACCACTGGAGAGTGGTTTGAACCAGTGGTTTTATAAACCAGCGGTTTTATGAACCACAAAACCTCCAGTGGTTTTATGACAAAAAAGGAAACACATCAATTGTCCTCGATGATTTTTCAGTCGCCATCAAATATGTCAAAGTGAGAAAAAAGTTTCACTTTTCGGTATTTGACAAGTCTCATGTTTTTTTTTTCTTCTTTCCTTTTTTGTCGTCAGTTTTTTACGGCCATAGGTGTAGAGTGGAGATTTCCTTTCGACCAATAATTTTTTCTTTTAATTCTATAAGGGCGTTGGACAAATAGCTTTTTTCAGGTTCCCATGTAACTCATGATTGTAACACCCGTTCAAATCAACTCAACCCCCATCCGTCACAGCGCTCGTGCAACTCAACACTCATTCAATAGCTCAACACGAGCTGAATTCAGTATTTAACAGTTAGGAAAAATGAAAATTTTCAGAACCCGTCGTTTCAAGTAACGCTGCAGTCACGGAATCAAAATCTCAGTATTTATGAACACTTGCCTATGGCAAGGACTCAAGAAATATTGATTCTTTCCTATACCAAGGTGTCTTGAAATAGAGAGGTCCTTAAATCTCAAGTTCTTACCTGGAATTTAATCTAGTGTCTGTTCAAAAGACAATCGTCTATTGAATGAATGTGCTGCAAGAACTAGTGCCGAATAAAAATTCACCCTGGAAGCACAAGAATGTTTTGCAAACTATTTGCGTGCGCACTTGTTTGTTTAAAACAGCACTTGCTTTCTAAGCAGGAAAATAAAAATCATTAACCAGACAAGAAAAGAAAAGCTCCAACATTACGGTTGACACAATAAAGAAGTGGCTCAAATTAGTTCAAAGTAAACAGAACGCCGCCGCCTCGGCTGGCGGCGGCGCACACGCGGCGTTACGACACTTCGGCGGCAGTCGACCAAGCCTGTCGTCGATGGTGTCAGATGAATGCACCGGCCCAGCGCCAGGATCTATATCCAAGTTCCGACTAGATCAGGTACCCCCCCCCCTAAAATTCAGCTTATGGGCAACCATGCATTTGCTTATTAATGGCAAAATCGCTAACATTCTACGGTCAAAATTACAATTAACGGTTCTCTTAATAAACAGATTAGCAGCATCTGGTTTTTTGCAACTTGACACAAAACAGTAAAAATGAGATGCATTAGAAAAAAGTACTTTTCCTGGTAAAAAGAGCTTATAACAACGAAAAGCCTCTAACACTGAGTCATCTTCTTTACCAATATTACGACATTTACATACCTTTCTCATGATCATTAGCTGAAATAGTTACACAAGAATGGCTTCCTCCAGGACAAGCATCTCCCACCGAATTCTCTGACGGTAACTCAAAGGTCCTATTTAGTTTTGTGGATGGTTCTTCTGGTACTGCAACCTTTAAATATTCTTGAATCAATAAATATATATTCATTTCAATTTACAGAAATACGTTAATTTACGTTAAATTCATGTGTAAATTCACAGAGATACTTGGTACATTTTAGGTAAGGAATTAATTTCAAAATTTTAAACAAAATAAATGTTGTTAGCAAGATCCAGGGAGAAGGGGTCAGGATTTGAAAAATAATGTTGTCCCACTCGTAAAAACGAAAAAAAAATTGTATGTAAAGAAATTTTTGATGACTCAATTTTTTATGAGTTTTTACCCCCCCCCCCCCCCAGGATAAAATCTTTGATATGCCCTTGACTGTTAGGCAACAAAACCCTAAAGAAATATTATAAGAGCAACAAAACAAAGCGAGGTAACAAACATAACTTGATCAAAAGCAAATTTCCTTTCAAAATCATTTTCCGAATATCACATACGTTGTAAAATACTGCAAGCTGTTGTTAAGTTTTTTTTCGCGCAAAAGGAAAACAAGAGTTAAGAGCTCATATTGCACTTGTGACGAGGTCGGAAGAGCCAAGAGCCAAGTGTTCATAGGGTGTGAGCTCTAACAAAATTCTAAGAATCAATGGATTGATTCAAAAGGAAAATCAGAGGCTGAATGCCGGTCGGGATTTACATTAAGAACTCTAAGAGACCAGGTCCTTCTAAATATCGAAATTCATTAAGATCCGATCACCAACTCGTAAGTTAAAAATACCTCATTTTTTCTAATTTTTCCTCGCTCCTCAGCCCCTCAGATGGTCGAATCGGGGAAAACGACTTTATCAAGTCAATTTGTGCAGGCCCTGATACGCCTACCAATTTTCATCGTCCTAGCACGTCCAGAAGCACCGAACTCGCCAAAGCACTGGCCCCCCTAACTCCCCTAAAGGAAGCGGATCCAGTCCAGTTACGTCAATCACGTATCTACGACATTTGCTTATTCTACCAACCAAGTTTCATCCCGATCTCTCCGCTCTAATCGTTTTCCAAGATTTCCGGTTTCCCCCTCCAACTCCCCCCAATGTCACCAGATCTGGTCGGGATTTAAAATAAGAGCTCTGAGACATGAGTTCCTTCTAAATATCAAATTTAATTAGGACCCGGTCACCAGATCTCAAGTTAAAAATGCCTTAATTTTTCTGATTTTTCTGAATTAAGACCCCACCCCCCAAAAAAAATACACCAAAGAGAGCGGAATCAGTCCGATTATGTCAATCACGCATCTATGGCTTATGATTATTCTTCTCGCCAAGTTTCATCCCGATCTCTCCACTCTAAGCATTTTCCAAGATTTCTCCCCCCCCCCCAACTTCCCCAATATCACTGGATACAGTCGGGATTTAAATAAGAGCTCTGAGATTTGAGATCCTTCTAAATATCAAATTTCATTAAGATCCGATAACCTATTCGTAAGTTAAAAATACCTCATTTTTTCTTCTCCCTCAGGCCCCCCAGATGGTCGGACCGGAGAAACGACTGTTATCAAGTCAATTTGTGCAGGTCCCTGACACACCTACCAATTTTCATCGTCCTAGCACGTCCAGAAGTACCGAACTCGCCAAAGCACTGGAAATCCCCCCAACTCCCCCAAAGAGAGTGGATTCGTTCCAATTATGTCAATCACGCATCTAGAGCTTGATGTTATTTTTCCCATCAAGTTTGATCCCGATCTCTCCACTCTAAGCGTTTTCCAAGATTTCTGTTCCCCCCCCCCCCCCAAACCCCCTATATTCCCACCGATTCGAATTGAAAACGGAGCATCTGAGACATAAGATATCTCTATATATTAAGTTTCATTAAGATCCGACCACCCGTTCGTAAGATAAAGATACCATCACGTTTTCCAAGATTTCCGGTTTCCCACTCTAACTCCCCCCACTGTTACCGGATCTGGTCAGGATTTACAGTAAGAGCACTGAAGCACAAGATCCTTCCAAATATCAAATTTCATTAAGATCTGATCACCCGTTCGTAAGTTACAAATACCTCATTTTCTAATTTTTCCGAATTACCCCCCCCCCCCCAAACTCCGGAAAAGAGCGTGGATCCGGTCCGGTTATGTCATTCACGTACCTTAGACTTGTGCTTATTCTTCCTACCAAGTTCCATCCTGATCTTTTCACTCTAAGCGTTTTCAAGATTCCCCCCCCCCCCCCGCTCAATCGTCCTAGTGCCTAAACTAGCAAAACTGGGAAAGACAGACAGAAAGACCGACAAAATTTGCGATCGCTATATGTCACTTGGTAAATACCAAGTGCCCTAAAAACTACTCAAATTGCACCTTTTTATGGAGGGATTCGCAATACCAAACCCATTTAAGGTGGAAACAAACTCAGAAATCTTTCGAAAGATAACTTAGTGGAAATAGTCTATTTTTGAAGAATGTAGGCTAGGTGCTGTGTTTTATATTGGGACAATCAAACTGTAATTTCACTGCCATTTCCAAAATTAGTTACTTAAAAAACCTTTCGATACAAACATTGGCGGAAATTTCACGTTGTAAGATATTGGCGTACTGTGTTTTACTTTTGGACTTACTATCTTGAGTTTCATCATCGCTATATATGCCATTGATTTTCCAGTCGCCATCAAATATGTCAAAGTGAAAAAAAGTTTCACTTTTTGGTATTTGATAAGTCTTATGTTTTTTTTCTTTCTTTTTTTTTGTCAGTTTTTACAGCCAAAGATTTAGAGTGGAGATTTCTTTTCGACCAAATTTTTTTTCTTTTAATTCTATAAGGGCGTTGGACAAATAACTTTTCTCAGGTTCCCATGTATCTCAAACCCTATTCAATTCAAATCAGCCCCCATCCGTCTCAACGCCCGTGTAACTCAACACCCACTCAACAACTCAACCCGATTTGAATTCAATCCCTCTAATAGGCTAGGTTGAATGGGGTAGATTAAAATGATTCGACTTGAATGGGCGTTGAGTTGAATGACGGTTGAGTTGAAAATGACGGTTGAACTTTCAGTGGGGAGTGAATTTTTGGGAATAACTTCCTTTAAAGGAGGAAGTATTTTCCGGAGGAGTATTTTCCATAGTGGTATTTTCGGGGGGGGGGGAGTATTTTACGCGGGGGGAGGTATTGTTTGGGGGTATAAACGCCTAGAACCGACTTGAATAGGGGTTGTATCGAATAGGGATTGAGTTAAATGGGTTGAATTGAAGGGGGTTAAGTTAGACAAGGTTGAGTTTGCCCAAATTAGTTCACCCTGAATAGGTGACAAATCCCACATATTTTGGGCATGTCTTGAGACTAGATAACCACTTTTTATGGACAATATATAAGACAATTATGAATATAACATAAATAATAAAACAATTTTACTCGTATAAGTTACAGATTCCTTTTTGCTTTAACATGCATTGGGTCATTATGTTTACGCAATTTACAATGAAATACCAAAGAATCCGATTTTACCAGAAAAATTCTTGGAACTCAACATTAGTCCATTAAAAATCCTCCTTGTCCCCTCTCCCCTACTATTTTCGTATTTTATACTATCCTGCATTTTCCAAAAAGAAGAGCTTACAAAAAAAACAAAAACACAATGATCACGTGTAAATGTTTCTTCTGGAAAGAAAGAAAACCATTTCTGACCAAATAATTCTTTTGACTAGCTGAAAACAAAAAAATGACCGTAACTATGATTTTCAATTAAAATGGAATCAGCAAAAATAAATTCACACAACAATTCTGACTCAAGATGACCAGAAATTGCTATTAAAGAATAAACGAAACCCAAACAGAACAGAAATTAAATAAACAATCATAGCGAACAAAAATACAACAGATACTAATAAAAAATTAATAAATAAATCTTAGAACGAATAAAACTTATATTGAATATGTAAATCAAGCTTAAAACCAACAAAAATCACTAGAAACGAGAATTTGGCCACTGTCCCCTTCCCGAACTGTAAAAATCTAAAGCCTACTGCGTAATTTGCACTTGAGGTATAGAAATGGTTCACTTCTTATAGATTTGAAAAAAAATATGTCCCTTTATGGACTCAATGTTGCGTTACATTTTCAATTGCATTATAACATAAATAAACAAGATAAAAGTTTAAAGACTCACTTCTTCCGCCGCCAAAGTCTCTTTCAATACAGGCACTTCTTCACTTTGATCTGCACTTTCTTTTCGCTCTTGGTCCATGTTCGCTATATCTTAAAAGAAAGTCTTAAATCAGATCACAGATTACAAAATTTTTCAAAATGAGCAAGACATGTTATTGAGTCGAAATTCAAATTCGATCTGTTTTTTTTATACATTTATATTTGCTCACCCGGCTTACTTCGTCAAACTAAAAATTAACTATTCAATCTCCAAATCAGCCCTAATTGTAACTATCATGCTTTCAGATGGTTTCCAAGTGAATCTACACTACCCCTTAGGGGGGGGGAGGGATTTCGACATTTATCAAAATGGCACCTCTACGAAATGGTATACAAAAGAGTGCTGTTTTGGGCATTTCGAACAATGCCTATTGGTCGAAGCATTCCTGCCGAGGGAGGGGCCAGAGCTGTAAGTGCAGAACTTTATTCTTTGGGCTTTAAATCTCATCAGACTTTTTTAATCATGAGGAATTCGATAGACTAATCTAAAGGATGCAGCCCTTTATAGACATTATTGTACAACCAAGACTGGTATATATATATATATATATATATATATATATATATATATATATATATATATATATATATATATATATATATATATATATATATATATATATATATATATATATATATCACCAATGTCACCAATGTAAATAATCACCAAAGTAACAACACAAACCCATAAATAAATATACACCGAGAAAAAAAAACGAGAGAAAAGAAAATTGTTTTCCTACTTTAGTAATTAATATAGATCAGTACTTGAATGAGGCCTTAACCCTACTCATCCATCCAATTACATAGGTCAAACAGCATAGCCATACACAATCAACCATAAAGAATAATCCATGGACCGGCAGTCGTGTTGTAAGTAAGTATAAGTCGTCATTTACCAAATATTAAAAACAATCAATATATATATATATATATATATATATATATATATATATATATATATATATATATATATATATATATATATATATATATATATATATATACTAGCTGTTGGGGTGGTACTTCGCACCACCCCAACATCTAGTTGGTGGGGGCGCTTCGCCCCCCCCCCCCCACGCACGTAAGTCATTCCGCGCCATTGTAGTTGTGTCTCTGTGTCCCACCTGTGAATATGGATATATATATATATATATATATATATATATATATATATATATATATATATATATATATATATATATATATATATATATATATATATATATATATATATATATATATATATATATGTTTTTAACTACATAAAACTTGCGAATATACAACATTCTTCGCTGTCCCATTGTCTGTAAATATAAATAGATTGTCAGGTTTACCGACTCTTGAACATACAACATATAATTGTCCATGGGAAAAACAATCTGTATTCAGACCTATACCTCATTATTCTTATGATTTTCCTTGAGCTTTGTTGATGGTGATTGCTAATCAAACATTCCCTGTGTCCCCATCGTCATTTATATATCCTCCTGTGTCCCCGTTGTAGTTGTGTCCCTGTTTCCCAGTCGTCATTTATAGTCGACAAACATGACGTCAGTCGACACACAAACATGACGTCTGTCTACACACACGTCCCAGTCGTCATTTGTGTCCCGGTGTCCCAGTCTGTAATTTCTCTTTGAGTGTCGCGGTCGTCATTTATATTCCCTGTGTCCCGGTCTGTATATACATTCGTTTTTGAATTGGTATGTGATGAAATAATTTTTTTTTCTATTTTTTCTTTTTAGTTTTTTTTTTTGGTTTTTACCTTTTTTTTAGCTTTTTAGTTTTTTTTTCTTTTTAGTTTTTTTCTTTTTCCATTCTTATAGACAAGGGCGTATCCGGGATTTTTGTTGGGAGGGGGGTGTTAAAATAAACTTAAAAACGCACCAAAATTTATTTATATGTATTTGGTCATGTTTTCATGAAACGGACAATAATTTCAGAGGGGGGAGGAGGGCTCAATCGATAGAATTATAGACAGGAGCCAACTCCGTCTACTGAATCTTCAGCTCAAAAGATAATGAAATTTAGATTACTACAGTCATAGTTGGATATATCCCCCACCTTTTGGGAGTTGAGAATCTGTTTTGAGTTTTAGAGGAGGAAATAAGAGTACCCCGTCAAATAATCTGGGTTGGGCCTGTAGGGTTTTCATTTATGCTGCTCACTTATGTTGCGTGATTTAGATTGATGTGTCATCAGTTGCTATGGGTGAATCACCGGAGAAATCACTCATCCTAGGTCTCTGTTAGCTGTGAAGTTTAATTCCAGTGTATGTTTAACTTGCGTTGATTGATCAATTAATCTTGTTTGATCAAATGAGGGCTCTCTATGCTAAGAGCTAGGAGCAGTACAAGACCTCCGTCCCCATGTGACAGCTTACTTCATTACTTTCTAGTTTTTCATTGTTTTTGAAGAGCCAATAAAAAAAATTCCAGCCTCAAAAACACGAGTTCTCGTTCCAAGGGTCCAATATATTTAAGCAAAACTCGTGGTCTGCTAGTGTAAGCTCTTTGCTTCTGCCTTAGTGAAGTAAATCTCAGCTGTTGAAAGGCAGGTACATTGGTAGTTAGAAGCTAAGCTGAGAGGCTTAAAGGTTAGTTTTGGCGATTTGTTGCAGAGGAAAACATGTAATAATAATACAGATTTTCCATTGTTTTGTAGTCGTAGAAAGACGATTAATATAAGGTCACATCAATGAAGGACAGCATGCAAACAAAATAACGAGAAGGAATCCTGCAGTAAAATGTACACAAAAAAGGAAGATACTTGTAGAAAGTGCACACTTGCAGAGATAGCCAGAATTCGGCTGTCTTTTAAATTGGAGGGGGAGGTAGCTCTCTTTTTTTGCAGATATGACATGCTTACCTGAATTGTGGTTTTCAAGGGTTCATTTTATTTAAATAGTGTCGCTATTTAAATCTCGATCATAATAAAACATCGCCTTTCTTCTTTTTTTAAAAAAATTAAAAATAAAACAATAATAATAGCTCATCCTAAAATTATAAAAGTAATATTAACTTTTCTGTTTTTTTCTTTTTTTACTTCGGTGACAACGCTGGATTTTTTGTATAATACGCACGCAAAGTGCTTTAGGATATTGCTTACAGTATAAGTGTAAAGTTTTCTTGTTTCTTATGTGTGAGTTTTCTGTTTTAAGTAAAGCGCCAGTTTTACATAATGTTACAAACATAGGGATTGTCATTTTTTCGCAATATTCTTACGGATCTTGTTGCTTTGGCTGCGAAGTAATAATTTTTGTTTAAGTATCAGCTTAGCTCTTTACTTCCATTTGAAAAACTTTATTTTAAAGAAGTTACATTTTGTATGTATTTAGTCAACAACAAATTATACAAAGCTCGAATGATGAACTCGAGCGCCATTATTTGTAGCAGACTGAGGGGTGAACAGCATGAAACTTTTTTATATACTGCATTATCAGGGTCATTAAACTCATTTCATTGTATTATGTCTAGGGCACGAATAGGGAGAAATTTTTGAGTTTTTCTCCGTCGTCCAATTGACAACAATTTCAGTTATTAATTTTCAGTTAGCCCTTGGAAGCAAAAGTATTAGCAAAAATGACAGGGGAGGGACGGACCCATATGCTCTGGGTCAAGGTCTCAAACATACTCATTGCTTTCACAAAGTGTTAGCTAACAAATTTTGGTCCCTGATATTTTTCAGGAACGAATTAAACAGAGGGAAATACAAAAAATGCTTAGCAAAAGCTTAGAAAAATTCAGCATAGCTTTGAAGACAATTAGGCATAGCACACAAGGCTAGCCTTTCCTGGAGTACGAAACCAACCAAGAAATTTGAAAGAAACCAATAAAAGAATTGAACCCTTGGCTATCTCTACAATTCTCCAGAAGCCCGCTAGTACTGGGGAAACAGAGGGACACATCAGTATTGTCGCTGCATAAGTACATTTGTCTTCGTTTTTCGAGGGGGGGAGTTTGAAGCTCTGGTCAACAGGTTTACAAAGATGGCGATTTTAACGGTTCGCTTTTGATTTCAGTCTTCCATCAAATCATGTTTAACGTCTTTCGTGCTCTTTTCCAAAAAATTGTTTTTATTCCTCAAAATTATTTAATGTTAAATCTATATAACAAAAGCTGTTTCCAAAAAAGTTTCAAATGGTAATTCTTGTTCCCTCTGTTCCACGACTGTCCATGGTTTAATCTATACTAGACTACTTCTACTAATCCAACCATGATGGGAGACTGGCAACCTCTATTTAAGGTTTTTCAACGATGGTGGTTCCAATGGTGTGATTCTCATATTTCCTAGACTACTCCACTCTGGTGGTATCAAGAAAAATTTATAAAAAATAAACATACATGAAGTTTGGCTCGTGAGCGATCCATCAACCATGTCTCTATGATCTTCTAGAAACCTGCTAGTGTTGGCAAAAAAGAGGAAAGAGAAAAAAAGAAGCTTTCCTGCTGCCTAAATACCAATAGCCATTTTCCTTTTTTTTGCAAGGTATAAACCTCCAGTATTTTATAGAACTTCCAAGCTTTGGAACAAGCTTAATGAGGATATTAAGGATAACGGTGATTTTAACCAGTTTAAATCTGATTTACGTGTGGCGGTGCTCGGTAGGTATGCTTTCGAAACAGATTAACTATATTTTCAGTGGGTTATTTTTCTGCATTTTTCATTGTGTTGTTTTGGGGTTTTATAATGTAGTGGTTCGTTGTTTATTTTCCATGTTGGTTTCGGTAAATGGTCTCATGCTCCATACTCTTTTTATTTTTTTGTTTTAGCTCATCCTCGCAAGCTCTGCTTTTGCTGTGCTATTATATAAAAATGATTATTTTCAATAGAATTGTTCTACTACTACTACTACCAGCACAGGGTTTACGGCGTTGGCAATTTAAATCTTGGACATATTATTTTGATTTGATGCCGCGCCAGTAGCGGTTTTAGGACTGATAATATGTGGAGGGGCGATAAAGGGACCTTAATAGGAGTGTAAAAATATAAATAAAAAAAAAAATTAATTTCAGATGAAGAAAAACTGAGTGGAGGGCAGAGGCGGTTTTAGGGAGGACGCACTTGCCCTGGGGGCGGGAATTTTTAGGGCACAAAATTCCAATAAACCTTTCAACGGTTATAATCCCTTATGATTTTTCAAATTTTATTTTTGTTAAAATAAAGTAGAGGGTGTAATTGACAATAAGTATAAGCAAATTAGATCCGAAATATTCATTTTTCCCATATCTTCATCACCATTCCTTGAAAATAAAAGAAAGTAAACCAAAATTAATTAATTTAGACAAATTTAAATAAATGGAAATTCTTTTGAACTTTTAAAATGTTAATAAAATGCAAATTTTGTTAAAATCTGACCAGAAAATTTTTGGGAAACAGGGAGGGGGGGCAAATAAAGAATTCACCCTGGGTGCAAGGGAGGCTAGAACCGCCACTAGGGGGGACCGCCACTGGAAAATCAAGGGGTTCGAGGGCCCGCTCCCCCCAATGTTTTTTCTGGCGCCCTCTTTCCCTGTTAATTTTTTCGCCCTTTTTTTAGAATAAATTTGTCAATTTGGTCAATTATTTGCATCTTTGTCACGCCCCCCTCAATATTTTGCTCAATGGGGCCCTTGTCACATTACCCCCGCCCCCTTCCCAACATTCTGCTCTAGATCCGCCCCTGGGGGCAGGTACCCCTTCATGCCATTTTTGAGGGGATTTTGAATTTTTGAAAATATATTCTCATAATTACGATTTAATGTATTACTAAATTAAAAAAAAAAAAAGTTTTTCAGCTGAAAGTACTGAGCAACATTAAAACTTAAAACGAACAGAAATTATTGCGTATATGAGGGGTTGTCTCCTCAATACCTCGTTCTTTACGCTAAGGTTCTTTTTAGAGATTCTAAAGAAGCTTATGAAAGTAATTAAAGGTCTCTTGTGTTTCATGAGTCATTGTTAAATAATTAGACAAAAAGCCGCACTTTACTGTAAAGAGCGAGGTATTGAGGAGAGGCAACCCCCTCATATACATAATAACTTCTGTCTGTTTTAAGTTTTAGTGTAGCTCCTTACTTTCAGTTGAAAGCCTTGTTTCTTAATATTTAATTTCTGATCGTTTTTAAAATAATGCCGGGAAATCCAGCCTCCCTCCATAGAAAACCCCTTTCCCCACGAAAAATTTCTCAGTGGAAAGAATGTACGCGCAATGCAACAACAACGAGACAATCCGAAAGATACTATTTGTACCCGGTTTATCGAATGTTGTTTGTGATGTTTCAAGAAAGGTTTAACGAGGGGGGGGATCGGGTTGAAATTTTCAGGGAGTATTGAAGAGATTGAGTTGCATAAAATGCATCAGCAGTTATACAAGTTATACAAAAAGTGACCAAAGGTACTCTCCATGACAAAAAAAAAATCTTCGTCTACCGATATTACCATATTCACATACCTTTATCATAATCAGTAACATAAAAAGTTACTATTGATCGACTTGCTTTAGGACATAAATCTTCGACTGAATTCTCTGAAGGCAACTCGAAGGTCCTATTTAGTTCTGTAGGCGGTTCTTCTCGCACTGCAACCTTTAAACATTTTTGAATTAATACATATATTTTCCTATTAATTAACATATATAATTTGTACTAAGCACAAATTGATTTTAAAATTTGAGTAAAGGAAACATTGCTAGGCAACAAAGCTGCCAGGAAAAACCGTATCAGCCACAAAATAAGGGGAGACAACAAAACCTATTCTAATTGAAAGACGATTTTCTTTTAATTTGCTCCACGGTGTGGATTGTGAAATATTGGCATCAATAAAAACAATTTGAAAGTGGTTATTTCAAGAAGAGAGTGGCATTATTAGTTGTAAAGAACTTGAATTTCTTCTATCAAGGGAAAAATCAAAACACAGCTTTATATTCATCTGTTAGTCAATCATTATGTGTTATTTTATGTTATAGTACAAAAACTGAACTTTATTGAAAATGAACTTTCATTTAAACATACAAAATAAATATAGTACATAAATAAAATAAAACAATAAAAGCATAATAACATAATATAAGAAATATAAGAATTTAAATATAACAGACATGGATTCCTGAAGAAGACTGTATCTTTCCCTCTCTCCATAACTGAACTAACTAATGACATAAACTGAAATTAACTGAAATGCTGAACGAGGCTTTTTCTGCTTCCAAGCGATGAAAAGTGGTAGTCTCTGATATCCCATGAAGTTGCAAACATGACTGAACTGACTGATGGCAATGAATGAACTTTATACTGACTTGATTATGCTAAATCATAAACTAATTTTGATTTACACTGATTGAGATTCGATTGAGACTGAACCAACAGATGCTAATATTATTGAAGTAACTGAATCCAGATCATTAAACTAACTAAAGCCTTGAACATTTTACTGCCAGATAAAAGATCTGAAGAGACAATCCCAGTGGCAAAAGTCCATTTAGGCTATGGATAGTATAAGCTCGTCAATCAATTTAACAATCAACTTCATTCATCCCACCCATACTGAAATTATATTTATTACTAGCCTTTGACAGTGGAAAACCTATAATACAACTAGCTGTTGGGGTGGCGCTTCGCGCAACCCCAACATCTAGTTGATGGGGGCGCTTCGCGCCCCCCAAACCCCCCCGCGCGCGTAAGTCGTTACATTAACAGAATGTTTCTCCCCCCCATGGACGAGCTCTGCTTCTTGGATGTGTTCATTATGTTGTATGATCGATTTAAATAAAAAATTACAAAAAAATACTACTTCCCAATATTAAGTTTTAAAGCTTTATATTTTTGCAGTTCTTCTAGCAAAAGCTATTGCAACTAGCAAGATTGAGGCATAGATACTTTCACATGCCTCCTGTCCAGCATTTCTTTTCTCCCTCCCTTTCTTTTCTGCCTTGTTTCTTAGGTTTAGGCTTGTTTTTGTTAATCAAGTTGATTTTTGCTATTATTACTATTATTATGACGATATGTTTTGTTTTGTTTATGTCCTATTATTTACACAGCCAACCTTACGAGCTCTACTCTCTGTTAGGGGATAATGATGTTAGTATTTTCAAGTATATTAAAAAAACAAGTAAACATTTGATTCTGGTTGAAGCAATAACTACAACTTTGAAAAGAGTACACCCCAGCACATCCTCAACAAGACTTTAAAAGTTTCCTACGAAACTGGCCAGTGGTAAACATTTCCCAATGAACGATGATTCAGAAATAACAATTGTTACTTACATTCAGTAGCACAATAAACTGTAATTATGAGAACATATTTGCAAAAAAATTCGAACCCCCCTCAAAAATGGCGAGACGCAGTGCTGGGTCCTGGTCCTGGGCAGGGAGAAGGGTACCTCCCCCTCCCCAATTTTTCTTACTTCTGAAATCAAATCTTTTTCATTCTATATTTTTACACTCATATTAAGGCACCTTGCCTCCCCCTCCCCATTTCATTAGGCCTAAAACCGCTACTGATGCGACATCAAATCACATTGCACTAGCAGGTTTCTAGAAGATCAAAGAGATATGGTTTATGGCTCGTTCAAAAGCTCATCTTCGTGTATGTTGGTTTTTTTTATAAATATTTTTTTCTTGAAGGGCCTAAAGTGAATAAGACTAGGAAATATGAGAATCACACCATTGAAATCACAATCGCCGCAAAACCTTAAATACAGGTTGACAGTCTACCATCGCGGTTGCATTAGCAGAAGCAGGTTAGTATAGATTAAACCGTGGACAACCGTGGAACAGAGGGAACAAGAATTACCAGTTGACATTAATTTGGAAACAGTCTCTGTTATATAGATTCGACACCACAATAATTTTCAATAATAAAACAGTTTTTTTGGAAAATTTTGATAAGAGTCTGAAACACGTTAGACACGATGCGATGCCAAACTGAAATAAAAAGTGAACCCTTGAAGTCCCGTAATTGTTCGTAAGCCCGTTGACACGCTCCCCCACCTTGGGAAACAAAGACAATAAAAATTTTTCAGCGACAGCACTAATGTGTTTCTCTTTTCCCCAGTCCTAGGAGGATTCTGGAAAATAGTAGGGATGGCTAACGGTTCAATTCTTTTGCTGGTTTCTTTCAAATTCGTTGGTTAGTTTCGTGCTCTAGGAAAGGCTAACCTAGTGTTATATGCCTAATTGTCTTCTAAGCTATGTTGGATTTTTCTAAGCTTGTATTTACAACTTGCACTCCGTTTAATTCGCTTCTGAGAAATATCAGTGACCAATTTTTGTTATCAAATACTTTGTAAAGGCAATGGGCCTGTGAGATCTGAGCCTCACCCCAGACTGTATGGGTCTACCCCACAATTTTAGCAAATACATTTGCTTCCAAAGACTAGCAGAAAAAAAATAGCTATTATTATTAGTTGACAATTGGAAGACGGAGGAAAGCCTAGAAATTTTCCCCTATTCGTGCCCTAGACATAATACAATCAAATGGGTTTAATGACCCTGATATGCAGTATATAAAAAAGTTTCGTGTTGTTCCTTCCTTCGTTCAGCCTACTACAAATAATGACGCTCAAGTTTATTATTCGAGTTTTATATAATTTGTTGCTAACTAAATACTTACAAAAGGTAACTTTTTTTAAATATTAAATAAAAAAACAAGTTTTTTTTAACTGCAAGTAAGAAACGACGTTAAAATTCAAAACGAACAGAAATTATTCCGTATATAAAAGGGGCTGACCCCTCCTCAACACCTGGCTCTTTACGCAAAAGTTTAACTCTTTCTCACATTTTTACTTATTAAAACAATAAAAAATTTAGCGTAAAGAGCGAGGCGTTGAGGAGGGGTCAGCCCCTTTTATATTCGGAATAATTTCTGTTCGTTTTAAGTATTAATATCGCTCCTTACTTGCAGTTGAAAAAACTTGTTTTTTTTATTTAATTTCTGAACGTTTTTTAATTAATGCATGTTTTGATTTTGGCTCACCGCACATGAATAATTAAAAAGAAATTTACATATTACTTTTTTTGGCTAAATGGCTTTCTCATAGTTTTGATCGGACGATTTTGATAAAAAAAGAAGGGTGGACGAGGAGGCTTAGTTGCCCTCCAATTTTTGTTTGCTTAAAAATGCAACTAGATTTATTTTTTTTACAAACATTTTTGTTAGTAATAAACATACGTACCTTACAAAATAACTTAAGTAACGAACTTCTATGTTTGTGTATTTTATTGCGTATATGAGGGGGTTCGCCCCCTCGTCAATACCTCGTTCTTTACACTAAAGCTTGAATTTTGTCCCAAATCTTTAAGAATGACCCCTGCTTCACAAATGCCTTAGAATAAATAGTTGGTACTACTAAAAATACCTTAGCGTAAAGAGCAAGGTATTGTGGAGGAGAAGAACCCCCTTATATACGTAATATTTTATGTTCGTTATAAGTTTTAATGCTGCTCATTACTTCCAGTAGAAAAAAAATATTTATTTTCTCACTGTTCTTTTTTTTAATAATACTAGAAAATCCTGCGCCCCCTTCATGGAAATTCTCTTCCCTCATGAAAAATTCCTCCACGATAAGATCCTCCCATGTAATCTCCTCCCCGCGATCAACCTCCACCCAAAGGCGAAGAAGTTCCCCTGAAAACGTCTGTACACTTCATAATTAAAAATCACTATATGTAAACAATGGTCAGTTTGTAAACAAATGGCAAGTTTGTAACTTGCAGCCCCTCCCTCGGGGACTGGGGGGACTAAATCATCCCCAATGACATAGTTATTAGGTTTTCGACTATCTCAAAATTTTGATCCGGCGACTTTGGGGAACAAATGTGCGTGGGAGGGGGCCTAGGTGCCCTCCAATTTTTTGGTCAATTAAAAAGGGCACTAAAACTTTCGATTTACGTCAAAATGAGCCCTCTTGCGACATTCTAGGACAACTGGGTTTTTACGATCACCCCTGGAAAAAAAACAAAAAACAAATAAACACGCATCCGTGATCTGTTTTCTGGCAAAAAATACAAAATTCCACATTTTTATTGATAGAAGCTTGAAACTTCTACAATAAATTCTCTGATACGCTTAATCTGATGGTGTGATTTTCGTTAGTATTTTTTGGCTTTTAGGGGGGTTTTCTCCCTATTTTCTAAAATAAGACAAATTTTCATTATATTCAAAACCAGGAAACCTTTTTAATCCTGGTTTTGAATATATATGTTTCATGAAGTTTAGTATTACCCATCGAAAGTTACGAGCCAGAGAAAATTTGTCTTATTTTAGAAAATAGGGAGAAAACCCCCCTAAAAGCCAAAAAATATTAAGGAAAATCATGATAGAATGATAGAAGCTTGAAACTTCTACAATAAATTCTCTGATACGCTTAATCTGATGGTGTGATTTTCGTTAATATTTTTTGGCTTTTAGGGGGGTTTTGTTGCGCCAGTTTTATGCAAAACTGGCGCTTTACTTAAAACAGAAAACTCACGCATAAGAAACAAGAATACTTTATGTTTATACTGTAAGCAATATCCTAAAGCACTTTGCGTATGTATTATACAAAAATCCTGCATTGTTTTATAACCCTATCTTTTTAAATATTTTTATATATTTTATCTATATAATTATATTTTCATCTATAATTATCTATATAATTATAAGTCATATATATATAATATAGATTCGTATTTTTTTTTATGTTGATTAACTGTCAGGATCTACAGTACATCGAAGTAAAAAAAGGAATATCACTTTTATAATTTTAGGATGAACTATTATTATTTTACTGTTTCATTTTTAATTTTTTGACAAAACAAGAGCTAAGAGCTCACATGACACTTTGACGAGGTCTGAAGAGCCAAGAGACAAGAGCTCATATGGTAAGAACTCTGGCAAAATTCTAAGAATCAGTAGATTAAAAGGAAAATCAGAAGCTTAATGCCAGTCAGGATTTAAAATAAGAGCTCTGAGTCACGAGGTCCTTCTAAATATCAAAATTCATTAAGATCCGATCACTAACTCGCAATTTAAAAATGCCTCAATTCTTCTAATTTTTCCTCTCCCTTCAGCCGCCCAGATGGAAAACGACTTTATCAAGTCAATTTGTGCAGCTCGTTGACACGCCTACCAATTTTCATCGTCCTAGCACGTCCAGAAGCACCAAATTCGCCAAAGCACTGAGCCCTACCCCCTAACTCCCCCGAAGAGAGCGGATCCAGTCTGGTTACGTCAATCACGTATCTACGACATTTATAAGCGTTTTCCAAGATTTCCGGTTTCCCCCTCCAACTCCCTCCAATGTCAACAGATCTGGTCAGGATTTGAAATAAGAGCTCTGAGACATGAGTTCCTTCTAGATATCAAATTCCATGAAGATCCGGTCACCCGTTCTTAAGTTAAAATACTTCAATTTTTCTAATTTTACCAAATTAACAACCTCCAGCTTCCCTAAAGAGAACGAATCCGTTCCAATTATGTCAATCACATATCGATAACTTATGCTTATTCTTCCCATCAAGTTTCATCCCGATCTCTCCACTCTAAGCGTTTTCCAAGATGTCCGGTTTCCAAGATTTCCGGTTTCCCCTTCCAACTCCCCCCAATGTCACTGGATCTGGTTAGGATTTAAAATAAGAGTTCTAAAGCAGGAGATCCTTCTAAATATCAAATTACATTAAGATCTGATCATCTGTTCGTAAGTTACATACACCTCATTTTTTCTAATTTTTCCAAAGTAATCCCTCTCCCAACTCCACCAAAGAGAGCGGATCCGGCCTGGTTGTTTCGGTCACGTATCTTGGACTTGTGCTTATTCTCCCCACCAAGTTTCATCTTGATCTCTCCGCTTTAAGCGTGTTCCAAGATTCCCGGTTGCCCTCCCCCAAATAGCACTGGATCCAGTCGGGCTTTAAAATAAGATATCTACGCTACGAAGTCCTTCTAAATATAAAATTTCATCAAGATCACTCCTTCGTAAGTTAAATATACCTCATTTTTTCTAATTTTTCAGATTTAACCCAACCCCAACTCCCCCAAAGAGAGCGGATCCGTTCCGGTTAAATCAATGACGTATCTAGGACTTGCGATTATTTTTCCCACCAAGTTTCATCCCGATCCCTCCACTCTAAGCGTTTTCCAAGATTTTAGGTCCCCCAACTCCCCCCAATGTCACCAGATCCGGTCGGGATTTAAAATAAGATCTCTGAGACACGATATCCTTCCAAACTTTAAATTTCATTAAGATCCGATCACTTCTTTGTAAGTTAAAAATACATCCTTTTTTCTAATTTTTCAGAATTGACCCTGCCCCCCCCCCCAACTCCCCCAAACAGAGCACATCAGTTCCGGTTATATCAATCACATATCTAGGACTTCTGCTTATTTTCCCACCAACTTTCATCCCGATCCCTCCACTTTAAGCGTTTTCCAAGATTTTAGGTTCCCCCCTCCAGCTCCCCCATTGTCACCGGATCCGGTCGGGATTTAAAATAATATTCCTGAGACACAATATCCTTCTAAAAATCAAATTTCATTAAGATCCCATCACCCGTTCGTAGGTTAAAAATGCTTCATTTTTTCCGAATTAACCGGCCCCCCACTCCCCCCCAGATGGTCAAATCGAGAAAACAATTATTTCTAATTTAATCTGGTCCGGTCCCTGATACGCCTGCCAAATTTCATCGCCCTAGCTTACCTGGAAATACCTGAAGTAGCAAAACCGGGACAGACCGACAGAATTTGCGATCACTATATGTCACTTGGTTAATACCAAGTGCCATAAAAAAGTAAGAATATATTTTACTATCACCGAGATTTCTAACGGTGACATATTTAAATAAAATTAATCCTTGAAGTCCATAATTCGGGTAAGCATGTCATGCCTGCAAAAGAAGAGCTACCCCCCCCCCCATTTATAAATTGTGGTTATCTCGGCGAATGCGCACTTCCTACATGTATCCTTCCTCGACCCCTTTCACACCAATAAAATAACCTGCTCCTTAAATTACGTTCTATAAGCTTATGAACTGCATATTACCTGATTTTCCATGCTTTTTTGCTCATGGGTCTTGATCGGTGTCATCAAGTGGGAAGATCGTTTTGTAGGCATAATTGTTACAGAAGGATTCCTTTTTGTAATTTGATTTCTATGTTGTCCTTCATGATTTGGCCTCACGTTGATCGTCTTTGTACGACTGCAAAACAGTTGAAAAGCTTTATTAGTATTACTTTTTTTTATCTGCAACTTATCACCAGAACTAACCTTTAAGCCTCTAATCTTAGCTTCCTCATGCAGCTTACCTCATGCAGCTGAGCCTTACCTCACACGGATATAAGCAAAGGGTTTACACTTGCAGACCCCATATTTTGCTTGAATATATAGGAACCTAGGAACAAGAGCTTGAGTTTTCATGACAGGAATTTGATTGGCTATTTAAAAGCAATGAAAAACTGGAAAGCAAAGTAGGTTGCCATATAAAGGAGGGTGTCTACTGCTCCTTGCCCGACACATAGAGAGCCCTCATTTGTTCAAACAAGATTAATTTATCCATCAACCCAAGTGAAACTTCTAACACTTCTTTTATGCTCTATAATTAATTTTTCTGGTTCTGTAGTTTTAGGGTTTTTTCTGTAAACATTTTCCGCCCCAAGTCGGGAAATACTCTCTTCAAGGCTTTTGGAGACTCTTTGATTGATTGATTGCCAAGTTATGACAAATCCACTTGAAATCAGTTCGGCCTGCCTGACTTGTACCATAGGAACAGCACCAAGCATTGCAGACACCCTTTTTTCAATGGTGAGGCTTGCTGTTGTGGTCCTAATGTTAAAAATACTGCCTGATAAACCGGTGCCGCAAAAAACACAGCGAGGCTGCCCTGTGTACCCTTTGCCTATTAACGTTTACCCTCAAAGTCAATATTCAAATTTCATTTAATTTTTCTTTTGCCTATGTGCTTGCTTACGGTAGCTTCCTTAGCTCCAGCAGCTGTCCCAAAATGTGATTCTGCTTCTTCAGTAACAGAAGGCGCGGAACTTTCGAAGATGTCGAAGTTATGCCTACCCTTAAGCCATTCCCAGATACTGTGGCCATTGAGATAAGGTGACCACTCGTGCAAGCGTTGTACAGAAAATTGCTCATATACAGGAAGTAGACCGTGTGATCTACTTTGAGGCTGTTTGAACGCTGTGGGAAATGTTTGAACACTTCTTTTATACTCCATAATTAATTTTCTGGTTCTGTAGTTTTCAATTTTCTTCTATCGATCATTTAGACTCAGGTAGAAAATTCTGACATGCTGAGATAGTATCTTTCAATAAGTACATGTTTGTTACTAAGTACATTACAAGAAATAGCTAACAATTGCTATTAAAAGTAGTCAGTGTAACGTTCCGTTACTCGCCAAACATTTGAATATTAGAGTGATTTTTACTGATGAATGAAAACAATAAAATCACAAATTTCAAGGTCATCAGCATAGAGAGGCACCGACAATCAATTGCATTAATTACCCTATGCTCCATGTTCATTGTCGAAATTACTTGCGAAACGTATTTTTTAGAACGGAAAACCGTATTTTTTTGGAATTTTGACACTCGACTTTTTGAGCGCTTATATTCGTAGTCAGCGCTATCGACTACCCCATTCCCCGTTTTTAAATCTTCTGCTGCTGACTGTCAACTACTACTCAGATTTTCGGTGAGTGGCTCCCTGAGTAGGAGAAAAATAAGAGATAGACAGCGAAAGGGAGAAAGGGGGCAGAGGGGAAGGGGGATAAAGAGAGGGCGGGAAACAGAGAGAAAGAGAGCTAGAAAAAGAAGAAGAGGGAGTGAGAAAGAGAGGTTACCTAACTAATATTTTGTAGTGTAAACAATTATTTAAAATAGTATGAAAATGATTAAAAAGTGTATTGAATATATATAAGCGTAAAAAAGGAATTTCGAATTCCTAGGAGTAAATCTAAAGATACATTACCATCAAAATCAAGTTAACACAATATGCCAAGACCTCGAGGTCAGCTTTTTAGAAGAAGAATAGACACAGAAGAATATAATAGTCTTTAGAAGAAGAAGAATATATATATATATATATATATATATATATATATATATATATATATATATATATATATATATATATATATATATATATATATATATATATATATATATATATATATATATATATATATACATAAAATTATGTGCATGTTTGTGATATGAACATTTAAACAACACTAGTTTCTTACTTAGTTTCTCTGCCACCAAATTCTTGCGTTGGAACAGTTGACATTCGGTCTCTCCGTACATTAAAAGAGGTTGAAGCTCTGCGGGGTATCGTTGGATGATGAACTGCTTTCCCCCTATTAGTAGCATCAATTGTTGATAACGACCCATTATTCAGTTTAGATGTTCCAACGTTTGACGGACCTGCACTTGAAGCTTTAGGGTTCGAGACAGCCCCCGACGTCTTGCTACGAGGCCTTGTGACATCAGCGGAGTTCATTGAATATCTCGAAGGCTGACCTTGATTTTTGGCCAGAGATAGACCTACAAGAAAAATTATCAAATCTCTAAGGTCTTAACCTCAAAGAAGGAATATCTTCGACCAAACAGTTTCCAAAAGAAAATGGATTAAAGAGTGTTCACAATTAAACTGGACCAAGTCCATCAATCGCATTTATAGGGTGCCAGTTTCGGGAGTAATGGATTTTGAAAAAAAAATTACCGAACAAATTTTGAAAGCTACTTCTCTCACATTCTTGAACCCTTATAAAAAAACAACCAAAATTTAATACCGTTACTTTTTACCACTTAGATTCCATGAGGCTTCAAAACACCAAATATTTTATTTCTTAACAAAGGGGGGGGGGCAATGCTTTATACCAATCCCCAATATAGCCACAATTTTGAATAAAATCTAACTCCGCATTATTAGAGCAAAAATAATAAAACACTATTCTCTAACTGATTCCTAAAAACTTCATCTAAGATAGACGTGTATTATGAAATAAAAAACATTTCAATTAATTAGTATTTTTATGTTATTTGAGTATGATGTCTTTCCTATTCAAAAAAAACTGGGAAACTTATTTTGCCAAGAGTTATCTAAATATGATAAAAAGAGAGGGAGAATTCACTATTCGAACAACAAAAGCTAGAAAATTTGGAAATTTCCTTCCCAAATTTAATTAGTATTTTTATGCTATTTTTAAGTGGGATGTCTATCCTATTCCAAAGAAAAACTAGGCTAATTTTTTGTCCACAGAGTTATCTAAATATGATCAAAAGAGAGGGAAACTTCGCTATTCGAATCATAAAAGCACGAAAATTCGGAAATTTCCTTCCAGAATTTAATTAGTATTTTTATGTTATTTTTGTTTGGGATGTCTTTCCTATTCCAAAATAAACTGGAACACTTCTTTTGCACAGAGTTGTCTAAATATGATCAAAAGAGAGGGAAAACTCCCTATTCGGACAATAAAAGCATGAGAATTTGGAAATTTCCATGTAGACAAGATATACTCACGGTGAGCAGACACTGAAGGATTACTAGATACTGAAGGATTATTAGCAACTGAAAGCTTTCTAGGCTGCTGGGAAGATGTTGTCGCCTGTTGCGGTTTCCTTGCGGCTTGACTTTGAGCTGCTTGTGAAGCAAGAATAGCTCCCTAGAAATTACAAGGAATTTCAACTAAGTTGAGAAATAAGATTCATCAAAAAGTAGAATGATATGAGAAACATGAAAGGTTACACTAAAAGAAAATTTGCTTCATCTTATGAAAAAAATATAGTAGAAAATATAACTGTTAAACATCAAAAAGAATTCTACAATTTTGATAGTAAATAGGAATCTATAGTTTTTTTTTATCATCAACACTAAGGGAGCAGTCAATAGAAAAGAATAAAAAAGATTAGTCAGTAAAATTAATCTTACAAAGTAAGTAAGTAGCCGTCCTGTGGAAGTGGTCGGTGCCCTGGTTTTGAGAACTCTTTGTCCAAGGGCCACGAGTTCGATCCCTGGCATAGCATTATTTGGTTTGAAACGGGGGTCAGTGGCGTCACTCTATAAGCTCAACCAGAGTCGACCCAGCTTTAAATGGCTACCACGTACTCATGGAGAAATCAGGGGAAGGTAAGCGGGAAGGGTGTGCGAAAGCACAGGATGGATGGTCCCCAGCCCCCCATTGCCCTTCCTGGCTTAAGGGTCACAAAATGAAGATTAGTACCACCGGTTTGGACCTTAGGGGTCTAGTCCCGTCATATTTACTTTATTGATAAAAGAACCAAGCTAAAAAGAATAGCCGAATTCACGTTTCAAGTCAAAAAATTTTTAAATCACAACAAATCATAAGCATAATATGAGCAAAACAAAACAGTAAAGGTACAATAGATAAAAAAGGCTTGGGTCAAAAAACAAAATAAAAAGCATAACTTGAACTTGAAAATTAAAAACTAGAGATAACTGCATCATAAAGTACTAAAAAAAAGAAACAATAACAATGGCAATATAAGAAGACAATGACTATTGGGGAAATAAACAAACAAATAAAAAAAAAGACAAAGGAGCCCTGTTTAATTCAGGGCAATTGTCAAAAAATGCAAAGGCACTTCACATTAAAAGGGACGAAACTCTTTCGAAACTATTCGGTAATTGCGTGGATTGGCGAGTAAGTTGGGACTCCGGATGAGGCTAAGCAGAGAAAACGAGATGTAGCAGGATTGCGAAAACGAGGAAAAATGTTCTCAGTATGAGTATTGGAAAAGGCAGACTTGGGAAAATGTAAGCAAACACTATCCCTCCTTAAATTTTAGGGTGGATAGGAGTGCAGCTTTAAGGAGGAAGGAATCTAGCAATTGATCTCTTTGTAAATGATCTTGGGCAAATACTTCTGGATCAATTCAATTTTGTTGATAAGTTCGTAAGAGAGATGCGGATAACAAACTGGACATGCGTATTCCTATAACGGTCTGCCAAAGAACAGGTAAACACAGAGGAATTGTATCCGTGGGCAATTAAATTTATTAATAAGTTTAAACAGGGATAGCAACACATTTGCTTGCTTAACAATATTTGAAACATTTGTATCCCATTTGAGATTATTAAAAATTGTGACTTTGTTTCATTGACATTTCGGGTGGTATGGGGTCTAGAAAAACAGGAGATGGACTTTAGGAGGTTTTAGTCATGATATTTAAGTCAAGAGAATTTAATTCCACGCTTTGACTCTTAGCTTCTTCCAAAAAGTAGGTAAGAATTTCAAGGGTTCACTTTTAATATTCCTAAGACATTCAAGGATCGACGAGTCATTCACAAATTTCCATCTTTGGGGGAACTCCTTGCCAATCTCAATTTAACCGTTCCTAGGAATAGAAGTGTCCCCAATAAAATTCCTTGAGGAAGCCCACAGAAAATATTGAGGGGTCAGAGATTATAGGGGGAGAGATGTAATAGGAATTAGACATTAGGGAGAAGGGTGTAATCAGGGGGAAGGATGGGAGGAATAGTTGGAATTGGGCCAGCCAAAGGGATAGGGAAGATCTATGCAATGCAAGTGAGATACAAGTTCAGATAGTTGGTAATCTTATTAGAGAGTTCAGGGAGAGGACAGTTTTTTTTCAGAAGGTTTTAATCTGCATTTTCCTGTAACATTATTAGGGCTTATTCGAATACAGACCTTTAACTTTGTTCTTATAATATAGAGAAGCTACTTTTCTATAAAAAAAAATAAAATAAAGCCTCATTAACATAAAATTTACCATTAGAGCACTTTTCGATTTTTTTCCTATGGAATACCTATCAACTAATAAATTTTGGAGATACAAAACCTTGTGGTCAACATTATTTGTTTGATACACGGGAGACCAATTTTCAGTGGTTATTCAACAGCTGAAATTGTCAAGTCCCGAGTCAGATAGATGTATAAAGATGATTTCAGCAATAGTAAAGAATTGTTTAACTTTAGCCAAAAGAAATAAAAGTAGGCTAAAGGGGAAAGTGCCCCAAAGAGGGAGCAGAGTGGAGACGGGTCAGTAAAAACTTGATAGATTGGTACATATCAAATCAAGAGTAGTTTTGCCTTTGGGTGCTCGGACCTTTTCAATGTGCTGTAAGTTAAAACAGTTAAAGGTAAAGTCAATTTTTAAGTTGTTTGCGTCACATAACAGGAAAATTCCAGTATTTGAGTAGTTTGACAGTCAATACTAGCACACGTAATTTTTTTTTTTTTTTTTTGCCCATAGATCTTTGATTAGTTGGATGATAAAAATGGCAGAGGACAAACTGAAAAAAATTTAATCTTGAACATTTGTGAGTTTTGAGCTTATACTATAGTTATAGCGATTATATCCGATCCATATATTTTTGACAGGGAGTCTAATTTATTAAGTTTTTCAGCGTTGCTTAACAAAAGTTTGGGAGTTGGAAATAATTTGTGAATGTTCTATTTTTACACATAATTTTTTTTTAGATCACAACTAGATTCAGTAGGTCTAGTGGGATTTATAGCAGGGGCTATATTAGGAAAGTCAGACCATGGAACTTCGAGACTACATTCATCACTTCTGAGATAATAATTAGAGTCAATTAGGGTAGTAGGTTTATTGTGGGAGGCTAGACTGGGCCTGGAGGGAACTATGGACGTTCAAAAACTTTTTGGGACTAAAAAACTGTTTTAACTTTTTGGGAACTTGGAGAGTACATTCCTCACTTCTACGATCATGATTAGAGTCAATTAGGGTAGTATATTTATTGTGGGAGGCTAGACTGGGCCTAAAGAAAACTACAAACGATGAGAAACTTTTTGGGACTAAATTGTTATCATGACAGGGGTCAAGAACACTGAAACTTGAGCCACATGGACACGAAGTCAGAACAGGGAACTTGTAGAGTACATTCATCACTTCTGCGATCGTGATTAAAGTCAATTAGGGTAGCAGATTTATTGTGGGAGGCTAGACTGGGCCTGGAGGAAACTACGGATGTTGAGAAATTATTTGAGACTAAATTATCATCATGACAAGGGTCAAGAACACTTAAACCTGAGCGCCACATCGACATGTGGTAAGAACAGGGAACTTCGAGAATACATTCAGCACTTCTGCGATCATGATTAGAGTCAATTAGGGTAGTAGATTTATTGTGGGAGGATAGACTGGGCCTGAGGGGAAATATGGACGTTGAGAAATATTTTGAGACTAAATTATCATCATGACAGGGGTCAAGAACTCGTAAGCATTACCCACATTGACACGAAGTCAGAACAGGGAACTTGTAGAGTACATTCATTACTTCTGCGATCATGATTAGAGTCAATTAGGATAGTAGGCTTATTGTGGGAGGCTAAATTGGGCCTGAAAGTAAGTAAGGACGTTGAGAAACTTTTTGGGACAAATAATCATTATGACGGGGTCAAAGTAGGTAGGTAAAGTAGGTAAATTTTTATTTAAAACCTTTATATCATATACACATCAATTAGCCACATAAAGGCCGTTCTGGCCTGTAATAGCGACTACATTCATGATACTTTAATCATCAATAACACTAACTCATTACATACACACAAAAAAATAAAAAAAATAAAAAAATAAAATAAAAAATAATGTGCATATATATATATATATATATATATATATATATATATATATATATATATATATATATATATATATATATATATATATATATATATATATATATATATACATACACACACACCCATACACATACAATAAATGCATATATACATATACATACATACACATACATATATATATATATATATATATATATATATATATATATATATATATATATATATATATATATATATATATATATACACATACACATTCATATATACATACATTACTCCAAATAATTACTCAGACCTGAAAAATTCTGGATAGCCCACTCTCATTCAATACGCTTCTCTTCACCATCTTGATCATTTATCATTCAAACAAGAGCTAAGAGCTCATATGGCACTTGTGACGAGGCAAGAAGAGCTAAGAGCCAAGAGATCATATGGTATGAGCTCTAACAAAATTCTATGAATCAATAGATTGATTTAAAAAGGAAATTAAGAGGCTTAATGCCGGTCAGAATTTAAAATAATAAGAGCTCTGAGTCACGATGTCCTTCTAAATATCAAAATTCATTAAGATCCGATCACCCAGTCGTAAGTTATAAATACCTAATTTTTTCTAATTTTTCCTCTCCCTTTAGCCCCCCAGATGGTCGAATCTGGGAAAACGACTTTATCAAGTCAAATTGTGCAGCTCCCTGACACGCCTATCAGTTTTCATCGTCCTAGCACGTCCAGAAGCACCAAACTCGCCAAATCACTGAACCCCTCCCCCCAACTCCCCCAAAGAGAGCGAATCTAGTACGATTCTGTCAATCACGTATCAAGGACATTTGTTTATTCTATCCACCAAGCTTCATCCCGATTCCTACACTCCAAGTGTTTTTCCAAGATTTCCCCCTCCAACTCCCCCCAATGTCAAACGATCTGGTCGGGATTTGAAATAAGAGCTCTGAGACATGAATTCTTTCTAAAAATCAAATTTCATTAAGATCCGATCATCTATTCGTAAGATAAAAATACCCCAATTTTCACGTTTTCCAAGAATTCCGGTTTCCCCCTCCAGCTCCCCCCAACGTCACAGGATCTGTTCGGAATTTAAAATAAGAACTTTAAAGCACAAGATCCTTCTAAATATCAAATTTCATTAAGATCTGGTCACCCTTTCGTAAGTGACGAATACCTCAATTTTCAAAATTACCCCCCCCCCTCCAATTCCACCAAAGAGAGCAGATCTGGTCCGGTTATGTCAGTCACGTATCTTAGACAGGTTTTTATTCTTCCCATCCAGTTTCATCCTGACTTCACCACTTTAAGTATTTTCTAAGATTTCCGATCCCCCCAACTGCCCCCGCCCAATTACGCTTGATCCGGTTGAGATTTAAAATAAGAGATCTGAGTTACGAGGTCCTTCTAAATATGAAGTTTCATGAAGATCCGATCATTCCTTCGTAAGTTGAAAATACGTCATTTTTTCTTATTTTTCAGAATTAACCCCCCCCCCCCCCCAATGGATCGGATCCGTTCCAATTATGTAAATCACGTATGTAAGACTTCTGCTTATTTTTCCCACCAAGTTTCATCCCGATCCCTCCAATCTAAGCGTTTTCCATGATTTTAGGTTCCCCGCCCCAAACTTCCCCCAACGTCACCATATCCAGTAAGGATTTAAAATAAGAGCTTTTAGACACGATATCCTTCTAAATATCAAATTTCATTGAGATCCGATAACCCGTTCGTAAGTTAAAAATGCCTCATTTTTTCTAATTCTTAAGAATTAACCCCTCCCCCAACTACCCCAAAGAGAGCAGATCCGTTCCGGTTATGTCAACCATGTATCTAGGACTCGTGATTATTTTTTCCACCAAGTTTCATCTCGATCCCTCCACTCTAAGTGTTTTTCAAGTTTTAGGTTTCCCCCTCCCAACTCCCCCCCAAATGTCACCAGATCTGGTCGGGTTTAAAATAAGAGCTCTGAGCCACGATATCCTTCTAAATATCAAATTTCATTGAGATCCGATCACCTGTTCGTAAGTTAAAAATACCTCATTTTTTCTAATTTTCAGAAATAGCCCCCCCCCCCAACTATCCCAAAGAGAACAGATCCGTTCCGTTTATGTCAATCATGTATCTATCACTTGTGTTTATTTTTCCCACCATGTTTCATCCTGATCCCTCCACTCTAAGTGTTTTCCAAGTTTTAGGTTTCCCCCTCCCAACTCCCCCCCCCCCCAATGTCACCAGATCCGGTCGGGATTTAAAATAAGAGCTCTAAGACACGATATCCTTCTAAACATCAAATTTCATTGAAATCCGATCACCCGTTCGTAAGTTAAAAATACCTCATTTTTTCTAATTTTTCAGAATTACCCCCCCCCCCCCACACACACACACTACCCCAAAGAGAGCAGATCCGTTCCGATTATGTCAATCATGTATCTGGGACTTGTGCTTATTTTTCCCATCAGGTTTCATCCCGATCTCTCCACTCTTAGTGTTTTCCAAGATTTTAGGTTTCCCCCCTCCAACTCCCCCCAATGTCATCATATCCGGTCGGGATTTAAAATAAGAGTTCTGAGACACAATATCATTCCAAACATCAAATTTCATTAAGATCCCATCACCCATTCATAAGCTAAAAATACTTCATTTTTTCTATTTTTTCCGAATTAACCGGCCCCCCACCCCCCAGATGGTCAAATTGGGAAAATGACTATTTCTAATTTAAGCTGATCCCGTCCATAATACGCTTGCCAAATTTCATCGCCCTAGCTTACCTGGAAGTGCCTAAAGTAGCAAAACCGGAACCGACAGACAGACCGACAGAATTGGCGATTGCTATATGTCACTTGGTTAATACCAAGTGCCATAAAAATACATTTTTAAACGGCGAAAAATGAAGAACTCTTAAACCCGAGCTAAACTGATAAGATAGCCACAAGGGATAAACTGAATGGGGAGATCATGAGGATAAGTTAGGAAGAACCAACTTGGGAGGGCTCTTGGGAGGAGGGAAGAAATGGCGAGATGATGCTGGAAAAGGGAAGTGGGGTGGAGCATGTCTGGGAGGAGAGGGACACGGTTAATTTTGGCAAATGAAAGACGAAGATCTAAACCAGGAAATTAGCTGGAACAAGGAGATGGAAATTTTTTAAAATTTTACCCATAAACTTCTTCCAGTACAAAACATTTCTTTTTTTTCTCTATGATCTCAAGGTTAACAACTCCATAAAGGAAAATTATAAAAAAAAGAATTTAATTCTTCATCAATATCCTACAAATGTGCGAATAAATGAGGATATACTCTTACCTGATTCTTTATTATGAAGTGAAGTCTGAAGCATTATGAATTAAACCAATACAATGTTCAAAGATTAGCCAATGGTAGGCCATGTTGTGATTATGATTTAAATGTGAAAATATATCACTGAATAGCAAATATGAGTCCCAATTATGGGGAGGAGAAAAGGCGATTGCCTCCTCGATTGTTACCCCCCACCCCTAAATTTTGAAAAATGACTATTTTGGACTTCTTATTTCAAAAGTGGAAAAAACAGCAAGATTGTCCCACTTTCTAGATTTCAAAAATACATTTAGCCCCCTTTCCCCATATATTTTTGTAAATTGGCACTCCTGATAACATGGGTTCTTTACAAATCAACCTAACACATTAGCTTCCAGAACTTGAATTTCTTATGCATTCTTCTATTGAGTAATTTATCACAAGCATGTTAAAGACTTAAACATAATTTTCATCGTTTATTTAATGCGACAGTCATACACTAAAGACTATTTTCTAGGTTGGGAGGAATGGTGTAAAAAATGGTTTATAATATATATGTATACATAATTAGGTCACACAACATGGGCATTACCGTTCGTGTTCCTTTAATCCAATATACTACACATAGCATATTGCATAAATCAGGCGATCTTGTGATTTTGCCTCACTTTTCCCCCGCATGGAAGAAGGGATCTTACAATGGGATTTGAGAAGTGGGCTCTTGTTCTTAAGAAGCTGACCTAATATTGTGTGTTGCATGGCTGTCAAGAAGGACAGATGTTTAATGTCCCTAGAGCCAAGTTTCAAGGGGGTCTAGTACAAGTTCTTTTTGTTTTCTTTCCAGTGCTGAAATTTACCTTTTAAGTTTCCATTTAAATTTTAAGCTAATTTTTTTTTATTGAAAATATTTTGTGATTGCTTATTTTTGATAAAAAAAAGAAAAAAAGGGAATCCCCTGTTTTTGAAAATTTGAAAATTTTGCTTTTGAAAATTAGCTGTGCTACAGTATCAAACTAAAAAATGTAACCACAGGAAAGGGCCAGGAGATTTTGCGTGTAGTAGCCCACTTCTCCTCCAAAAATCAGAGCCAGCACTAAAATCTAACATGTTCATTTTGATTCGTACCACATTGCGAAAATAGGAAAAAAAAATGGGTAAAAAGACAAAAATGGAACTGTCCTGGAACCCAGTCTCGGTCTTCAATAACCTTAGCCAGGATTGCAGGTACCAAGCAGGAGCGTAGTTTTCTATGGGACAGGGGAGCAGCTGCACCTCCCCGACTCCAGTGCCGCCACAGACCCCAGTTTGACTCCCAGATGAAATATTTTCTTAAAAAATGTTGTCTTGATTTAGGAAAATTGGCTCCAAATTTACCACTCCCCTCCGCCAAGATTTGAACAAAATTACGTCACTACTCTAAGGGATACAAGAAAGCTGACTTGGACTGAAAACTAAAAAAAAAAAAATATTAACCACTATTAATATGATAAGTATACAAAATTAGTAAAAGTTGGGGAAAATTCCTGCATCTTATTCTGAAGAAATGTGAAGTTTTATTTCAAGGTTCTAAGTAATTTAAGCATAGAAAAGGCTGGAAACTCTTGCTAACAAACAAGCATTGGTCCAATAAGAGAGGCACACTTACTCCCGCCATTTCCCCGTGCCATTTAACCAAGCACTTGGAAAACTATAGGTTCTACGACTATCTTAGCTCTATGACTATATACCTCAGTTCTACTGCCCTAGGAATGACGCATGGACGGATAATAGATAGACATATCTATTAACAAATGAACTAAAATCATTTTTATACAATCATAATAAGGGAGAAATAATGCCAGAACTGCCTCTCACTCAATTGGACTATCTGTCTTGGCTTTGTCTACAATTGGCCATGACTTGATGCTCACAACTATTCTACTTTAATTCAATGGACGGATAATACAACGCATGGACGGTTAATAGATAGGCATATCCATTTATAAATGAATAAAATCATTTTTATACAATCCTACTTAGAGGGGATTAATGCCAGAATTGCCTCTCACTCAATTGGACTATCTGTCTTGGCTTTGTCTACAATTAGCCATGACTTGATGCCCACAACTATTTGATTTAAATTCAAAATAACATGAAACTTACAATGGATGAGTCAATCTTATTTGGGGGTATCCCCAATATGGCATGAATGTTTTCTGGCTTGACACCTTTTGCCAAATACCTCTTCGCCATTGCTTCTACACGTTTGGCTCTGAATCCAGCAACTCTTTCTCTAAAAAAAAGAGGATTAATAAAGATTAGCTAAAATGAAAAAAAGTCAATATTGATATTCAATAACAACAATAACAATAATGCATTTCTAATCCACTAATAAAATAATGCAAACAGTGGGAAAGTCAAAAGGTAGAAGAAAACCCTTTGGAAAACAATCGTAAATTAACTCAAGTTGGTACCATTTTAAGATGAAAATCACAATTCCAAAGCAGATCAATTGGTACATCAAATTCATTTTTAATCCCAAAATAAGTAATTCGATAGACCACAAAGCCTTTCCTTTAACAATGAAAGCAAAATGAAAACATCGAAAAGCAGGCAAAACTTCCAAAAAGACAGTAAAAAAACACAGTGAAAGACAGTGTAACTTGAACCCGATTTTGGGTAGTCACAAAAAGTCTCATCCAAATTATTCCCAACTAAGTCTCTGAATCAAAATATTTATTTGCATTTGTCTTGAAGCAATGGCTGGTGTTATAAAATATTATCAAAGTGATGAAGAGCTATATTTTTTACTATTACTACCTCCAACAACTCATTACAACATTAACACACTCGCCTCAGTTCAAATAAAGAAAAACATATTATCTACCAAGCAACTTGTTTCTTATGACTTTTTCTAAATATCAACGGATATACCGATCAGTTGATATGCTGATCAACTGATAGACTAAATTTCCTTTAGCATCTTAGCAATAAAACAATATAATACAATTTAAAAAATTTCCAGATAATCAGCTACCTTAAAGCCTCCTTTGATTATATCAGTTAATTGTTCGACAAATAAGCCATATTACTATATATATATATATATATATATATATATATATATATATATATATATATATATATATATATATATATATATATATATATATATATATATATATATATATATATATATATATATATATATATATATATATATATATATATATATATATATATATATATATATATATATATATATATATATATATATATATATATATATATATATATATATATATATATATATATATATATATATATATATATATATATATATATATATATATATATATATATAGTACCAGGAGCCTGGCAGCTTTGCCACCAGATCCCGGCACTTGGCAGGCTTCTATATATGGATTTTAATTGTTGCTTGTCTTCTAAACTCAGCAATTTGAGCTTTTTCTTGAGGTCATGAAGTCCAAATGGACCTTAAATTAGAAGTAGTGCTTTTGTAAAATTTTGTTTGTTTTCTTTTTATTATTGAACCTTGTAACTTTTCCCTTGGCCAGTCTTTTGCCATTATGAAAGACATATTACTGAGCCTTTATTTATCTTAATTGTTCAGGAGGTGGGATAAAAACTTCTTCTTTTGTATTGGCTTGTATCTTGTCATTATGAAAGACATATTGCTGAACCTTTGTTTCTTTTAATTGTTCAAGTGACAGGACATAAACTTCTTCTTTTGCATTTGCTTTCCTATTGTCACTATAAAAAACATATCACGAAATCCTCGTTTCTTTTAATTGTTCAGGTGGTGGGAACAAAGCTTTCTTTTCTTCCAGTGATTTATCTAATCTATAAAATCCCAAAACCAATCAACATTGCTATAATTCTCAATTTTGACACATTTTGATTCTTGCCAACTGCATATGTCTTTGCTATTCATTTTGTTTTTGACACACCTCCACTGTTCTTCTAACCACATGTATATTTGTTCTTCATTTTCATTTTCGTTACTCTGTTGCTTTTTTTCTAACTGCATGTGTCTTTGCTCTTCATTTTCATTTTTGACACATTTTTTGATTTTGATTACTTCATCAAACAGTTCGTGGTAACAAACTGTAGTAAGGAGCGACCCAGCTCAATAGTAACCAAAACTCTAAAAAATGGAAATTTGATACGAATAGCTACATCAAAAGAATCGCATTTTAACGCTGATTTTAGATATGTAAGTTTCATCAAGTTTAGTCTTACCCATCAAAAGTTACGAGCCTGAGAAAGTTTGCGTTATTTTAGAAAATAGGGGGAAACACCCCCTAAAAGTCATAGAATCTCAACGAAAAGTTGTCCTAGAATGTTGCAAGAGGGCTCATTCTAACGGAAATGAAAAGTTCTAGTGCCCTTTTTAAGTGACTAAAAAAATTGGAGGGCACCTAGGCCCCCTCCCACGCTAATTATTTTCCCAAAGTCAACGGATCAAAATTCCGAGATAGCCATTTTATTCAGCGTAGTCGAAAAACCTTATGACTATGTCTTTGGGGACGACTTACTCCCCCACAGTCCCCGTGGGAGGGGCAACAAGTTACAAACTTTGACCAGTGCTTACATTTAGTAAAAAAAAAAACAAATTAAAAAATAAATATGAAAAAGTTTTTTCAGCTGGAAGTAAGGAACAGCATTAAAACTTAAAACAGAAATTATTACCCATATGAGGGGCTCACCTCCTTCTAATACCTCGCTCTTTACGCTAAAGTGTTTTTAGCAATTTCAACTATTTATTCTACGGCTTTCGTGATTCAGGGGTCATTCTTAATGAATTGGGACAAAATTTAAGCTTTAGTGTAAAGAGCGAGGTACTGACGAGGGGGCGAACCCCCTCATATCTATATATATAAAAATAAGTTGTCTGTGTGTGGATCTGTGGATCAGGTGACGTCACACTAAATTATTTCACACTAATACAAAAGAAGAAAAAAACTAAAAAAGGTAAAAACTACAAAAAAAACTAAAAAGAAAAAAAAAACTAAAAAAGCTAAAAAACTAAAAAAAACTAAAAAAAGGTAAAAATCTAATAACTAAAAAAAAACTGAAAAAAATAAAAGCAGGCAAAAACTACAAAAAAAATAAAAACTAATAAAAAAACTAAAAAAGCTAAAAAACTAAAAAAACTAAAAAAAAATAAAAAAAGGTAAAAAACTAAAAAAAACTAAAAACTAAAAAAGAAAAAAACTAAAAAAAAGGAAAAAACTGAAAAATAAAAGAGAAAAAGAAAACTAAAAAAATATGAATAAATATATATAAAAATAAGTTGTTTGTGGGTTATGTCTGTCTGTCTGTCTGTCGAGTGACGTCGTGTTTGTCCGCATATGACGTCTGAATTATTTCACACTAATACAAAAGAAGAAAAAAAAACTAAAAAAGGTAAAAACTACAAAAAAAAACTAAAAAGAAAAAAAACTAAAAAAGCTAAAAAACTAAAAAAAAACTAAAAAAAGGTAAAAAACTAAAAACTAAAAAAAACTGAAAAAACTAAAAAAAAGGCAAAAACTAAAAAAAAAAAACTAAAAACTAATAAAAAAACTAAAAAAGCTAAAAAACTAAAAAAACTAAAAAAAGGTAAAAAACAAAAAAAAACTAAAAACTAAAAAAGAAAAAACTAAAAAAAGGAAAAAACTGAAAAATAAGAGAAAAAGAAAACTAAAAAAATATTAATAAATATAAAAAATATAAATATAAATATAATATAAATTAGCAATCAACAAAGCACCGAGACACAAATGACGACCGGGACACAGGGAGTATAAATGACGACCAGGACATAAGTAAAAAAAAAAACTAAAAAAACTAAAAAAATGGTAAAAACTACAAAAAAACTAAAAACTAATAAAAAAACTAAAAAATCTAAAAATCTAAATAAACTAAAAAAGAAAAAAAAGAAAAAAGGAAAAAAATAAAGGAGAAAAACAAAACTAAAAAACGAATGTATATACAGACCGGGACACCGGGATACAAATGACGACCGGGACACAGGGAATATAAATGACGACCGGGACACAGGGATACAACTACAATGGGGACGCCGGGGGGCACAGGGGGATATAAATGACGACCGGGACACCGGGACACAAGGAATATAAATGACGCCCGGGACACTCAAAGAGAAATCACAGACTGGAACACCGGGACACAAATGACGACCGGGACACAGGGAATATAAATGACGACCGGGACACAGGGACATAACTACAAAGGGGACGCCGGGGTGCACAGGGGGATATATAAATGACGATGGCGACTCAGGGAATGGTCGATTAGCAATCACCATCAACAAAGCTCAAGGGCAATCATTAGAATCATGAGGTATAGATCTGAATACGGATTGTTTTCCCATGGACCATTATATGTTGCATGTTCAAGAGTCGGTAAACCTGAAAATCTATTTATATGCACAGACAATGGGACAGCAAAGAATGTTGTATATTCGCAAGTTTTACGTAGTTAAAAACATATATATATATATATATATATATATATATATATATCTATATTCACAGGTGGGACATAGGGACACAACTACAATGGCGCGTAACTAATATGGCGCGTAACGACTTACGCGCGCGGGGGGGCTTGGGGGGGCGCGAAGCGCCCCCACCAACTAGGTGTTGGGGTGGCGCGAAGCGCCACCCCAACAGCTAGTATGTAATAAAAACATGAGAATACAAAAGTTCTTTACGTTAGCTAACTTATAAGTTACGTAAATCTTTTACTAATAAAAAGATTCGTAAAACATTAAAAGTTCTAGTTGCCTTTTTAATTAACCAAAAAATCGGAGGGCAACTAGGCTTCCTCCCCCGCTCTTTTTCTCTCAAAATCATTCGATCAAAATTATGAGAAAGTCAAATTTCGTTTTGAGTATTCCTCTGCGGAGAGCCAAAATCAAAACATGCATTGATTCAAAAACGTTCAGAAATTAAATAAAAAAAAACAAGTTTTTTAACTGAAAGTAAGGAGCGACATTAAAACTTAAAACGAACAGAATATACTTCGTATATGAAAGAGGCTGCTTCCTCATCAACGCCCAGCTCTTTACGCTAAAGTTTTTTACTGTTTTAAAAAGAAGAATTGAGAGAAAGAGTCGAACTTTAGCGTAATGAGCGGGGCGTTGATGAGGAAGCAGCCTTGAGTAAGGCAGAGAGTAAGGCACCTTGCCTTCTTTGAAAATTATTCGCAAGGCTCTTTTTTGGATTGACTCAATTTTGTCTGATTCTTCACGGGAGATGCCAGGGTGCCAAACTGGACAAGCATATTCAAGATGCGAGCGGAAAAAAGAAGTGTACAACCTTAAGGAGTGAGAAGGGGGGCGCTATATTTATTTAAGAGCTTAAGGAGGGCGATAGACGCATTAGCTTTATGGATGATATCTTTAACGTGGATATCCCACTTTAAATTTGAAGAAATTGTGACTCCAAGTAATTTAACCGAGGACGCATTAATTTCAGGAGGGATAGGATTAAGAAAACGGGCAAGGATTTGAGGAAACAAATCGGCATTATCATGGACTTAGAGGGGTTTATTGTCATATCTAGGTCCAAAGCCTCACTTCCAATTTCATTGAGGATACTCATAGGGTCGCTTATTAGATTTCTGAAGCAACTTTCAACAATCGTTAGGTCATCAACAAATTTCCAACGGTCAGGAATTTCCTTCGCGAGGCTGTTAATCGTGACTGAAAAAAGGAGGGGGCCTAGGAGAGTTCCTTGGGGTATGCCATTGTGGATAGGGAGAGGATTTGAGTAATGGTTCTGGTATTTAACCACCTGCGATCTATTTGTTAAAAAGGAGGCAACCAATTTTACCAGTATGGGATCGATATTGAACTCGCTTTCTAGTTTCTCAATTAAAATATTGTGGTTAACAAGGTCAAAGGCTTTCTGAAGGTCAATGGAAATTAAGTTTTGCCAGGAATTAGGCTTTTCGAGGATTTTCCCGATGTGGTCAATAACAGAAACGAGGTAGTGGGAAGTAGAAGTTGATTTTAGGTTTCCGAATTGCTTCAGGTCAGTAAGAGGTAGGATTTTTTCCTTTAGCAAATCTGCAAGGAATCCTTCATACAAGTTTGAAAAAATAGGAGTAAGCGTAATAGGTCGAACGCCTTCAAAGCCAGGCATTCCGTTTTTCTTTTTCAAAGGGGTAATGAAACCCTGTTTCCAAATTGTTGGAATTTGGCCAGACTTAGTAATTTCGTTAAACAGAACAGACAAGGGCTTAGACAGGAAGTCTAATAAGAGGAAGCGGGATATCCAAAGGACAAACACTTGTCTTTTTTAGTTTATCAATTCTTCTTTCAATCTCAGACGGGGGAACAGTCGGGAAAAAGGGGGATGGGGCTCATGTTGATAATTGGATTGGCAATGCTAGATGGCTCTGGACAATGGAAGCGAGAAATTTATTTAGACTATTTGCAGTAACATCAGGGGGCTCTGGTAAGTTGAAATTAAGCTGGTCAAGACTCCTGCCACATAGCTTTTTAACCTCGGAGTACCAGTTTTTTGGCTTATTAGTGAACAATTCTTCGATTTTATTTTTGTAGTAGGATCGTGCCAATTTACGAATTTCTCTTTTAATTGATTTTCTTAGTATATTGGCTTTATCGAGTTTACCATTTTTAAACAGCTTCAATTTGGTTCTAATTAGTGTTTTTATTGCTTGATTAATAAAGGGTTTATCACTTCAATCCAATCTTCAGTACTCAGCCACATACCGAAAGAAAGAAGACCAGAATTTTGAAGAGGGCGGTAAGTGCTATAAGCTATTGAGAAAGTATGCTTAAAATTTGAGGAGGGGGACAAAAGAATGGAGAGATGATAACTCCCACCTAATGGGGGCAAAGTTGAGGGAGGGCTGTAAAAATTGTATATATTAGTTAAAATAACATCAAGAGAGGTATTACCCCGAGTCGTCGGTGTTTTAACAATTTGCTTTACTTTAAGTGAAGGTCGGGAAAGAAGACCAGGGAGGAGTTGAGGGAGGGCAATATATTAGCTAAAATATTTGATATTTATCAATTAAAATATTATCGATATTTATCAAATTTGATATTTATCGATTAGCTTTTTATGAAACGTGGCTGTCTTCTCATCAAGGTTTTGTAAACTATAAATGTCGGACCAATCTTCAGTACTCAGCCACATACCGAAAGAAAGAAGACCAGAATTTTGAAGAGGGCGGTAAGTGCTATAAGTTTTTGAGAAAGTATGCTTAAAATTTGAGAAGGGGGACAAAATAATGGAAAGATGATAACTCCAACCTAATGGGGGCAAAGTTGAAGGAGGGCTGTAAAAATTATACATATTAGTTAAAATAACACCAAGAGAGGTATTTCCCCGAGTCGTCGGTGTTTTAACAATTTGCTTTACTTTAAGTGAAGCACAAAAAGAATCCATTTTAAGGTCGTTGGCATCGCCAACTAAAAAACGGCCAGCATTGGGGTACTTAGAAATAACAAAATCAGCACTTGCCTGTAATTGCTGGATAAAATTACGTTTTGACTCGATATTTTGATTTGGGGAGTAATAGAAAAAAACTATTGCAATAATCCTAAATGGACGAGGGAGTACTTTTGGTCTAACACTTAGCCAGAGGATTTCATCATACTCGGATAAGTTAGGGACTTGAATAACCTTTGGGTAAAGGTGACTCTTAGTAAAAAACAAAACTCCGCCACCTTTTTCCCGAGTGGGTGGCCTGAAGGACGGAGTTTAACAAACTCTGAATAATTTGTCAGGCGTAGGGACCCTGGGTCATGGGATTGAACTTCAGTAACAGCTATAATATCTATCAAATTTGATTCTGAAACCACCTCGAGTTCAGTAAGCTTTTCAAAATTAAGACTTTCAGCATTAGTAACTAAAAGTTTAGGAAAAACAAACCGATTGGGGAATCGCGACAGGGAGACTTGATGGGTTTGAGAATTTCCTGGGTAGGGTTTTAATTTAATTTTATTATGCTTTGGAGAAGAAGGGTAAGAGAAGGATTTGCTTTGGGGATTTGGATGTGGGGGGACGGGCAAGAATATGGACGAAGCACGAGGACTTATTATATGACAATTATTGAATGCAAAAAGTCTCAGACCTGAGTCACGTTTACAGGGTAGGCACGAGGGATAAAACGAATGGGCTGGGGGTGAGGTTTCGTAAGGTGCTGGGAAAGGGGGGCTGGGTGGGAATAGTGATTCATGTCCGTCAAGAAATTGCTGGTTTGCGGCAAAGAATGGAGGGTATGGGGCAGCATACTGTAAGGGGGAAGGAAATAGGACTTCTGTATACGGAGAGGGGGAGGAGATAACAAGGGGTAAGGGGGTGGAGCATGTAATCGGGAAGGGTTTATTAATTGTTGATCTGAAAATGCAGGGGGATAAGAATGGAAGTCGACAGGAACCTGACCAAGGGGAGGAGGGGGTCGTGAGTGCCTTCGACGCTGCCCTAAAAAAGGTTGGGTTTTAAACCTACTCCCCGCGTCTGATGATACATGAGCAAAATTACACGACTTAAAATGCTTAGTAAATTTAGCAGGATTAAGATGGCTTCTGGGCAGCCCAGTTTTGTGGAGCCTACTACGACCTTTAATGGGCGATTCAATATGAGCTTTTGTACAGCCAAAGTACCTTCCACTTGAAATTTTTTTACAAATATCAACATGGGGGTATTTACACAGATTATTTGTACAACCGGCTAAAAACATGAGATTTACAAATGTGTAGATATTTACAATTACTATATCTACTATCTAAGAAGTTAAAGCACACATTAGGTTTATTACACGTAAAATCATTAAGCTCGTTTTTTTTGAATATTTGATTGCATTGTGTAAGAATTTCCGCTTCAAGTCAGTTCAACTCAGTGTTGCCACTCGACCGGCACCGCTCCGCGGCACTGGCCTCGTCAAAATGCGACATTTCCGCGGCATCCTCGAACCAAAATGCGGTAAAAACCGCGGCATGCCCGAAATTCTCGGAGAAGCTGTGTTTTGTATTTTTGAGAGAGAATGGGTGAAAAATCTCGCTTTAATATGAAGGTTGATTCAGTGTCAAGTGAAGTGTGGTGAAGATCTGTCATAAATTTGAGAATACACGTGCTATCCTTCTTTTCAGCGGTCAAAGGTAAGCATGGTCAGCTCAGTCCGTGAACACACATTTGTCGTTTATCGTTTCGTCAAGCACGCACCAGAAGTAAAAGTGCAGAGGTACCACAGCAGGGAAAGTCCGCTGTGGGAAAACCGTATAAATGTGAAGTGAATAGTGAAGAAATTAAAAGCAATTTTCCCTTGGGCCTTCAAGCCTATCCAATAGAATAATTGATGGGTAACTAAATTCTCGTATCTCAACCTTTTTCGATTAATGTTTAATGAAAATCAATATCAAAAGCTTCAAGAAGGAACATTCAGATAAATAATACAAGACAAACAGACAAGATTAATTTCAGATAAATAATACAAGACAAACAGACAAGATTAATAGGAATCGGACAGTTCACGTGTGTCAGAAACAATATCTTTGGCCAGACCATACACAATGCTTTGGTTCAAAACGTTCCAGTCACGAGAAGAGGCACTAACCTTCACTTTGAGTACATGCTTGACCAGTCCGGGTTCTAGCTCTAGCACTGACTTGCCCGAGTCAAGCCCTCCTTTAGAATTGCGCTTAAGGCCACACTTGGTTTTCAGTCAGCTCTAGCACTGACTTGCCCGAGTCAAGTCCTCCTTTATAATTGCGCTTAAGGCCACACTTGGTTTTCAGTCAGCTCTAGCACTGACTTGCCCGAGTCAAGCCCTCCTTTAGAATTGCGCTTAAGGCCACACTTGGTTTTCAGTCAGCTCTAGCACTGACTTGCCCGAGTCAAGCCCTCCTTTAGAATTGCGCTTAAGGCCACACTTGGTTTTCAGTCAGCTCTAGCACTGACTTGCCCGAGTCAAGCCCTCCCTTAGAATTGCGCTTAAGGCCACACTTGGTTTTCAGTCAGCTCTAGCACTGACTTGCCCGAGTCAAGCCCTCCCTTAGAATTGCACTTAAGGCCACACTTGGTTTTCAGTGTTGCCGAAAGAGTCACTGCACTCAGTCGGTTTCGCTTATCAGTTTTCACTTCCTTGAGCAAACTGAAGAGACGCTCGGTAATAACGTTTGTGAAAGGGAGTGAGAAAAAGTACTGAACCATTTTCCCGACATTTGGGAACATCTGACTACCATTCGGTGACTTCGTTTGCAAGATGTGGCGCCAGTAAACGACAATGTCCATGTCATCTACGTCAGGGAGATCGACAGTACTAGGTAGAGCTACATCCGGTATAGACCGCCATTCCTGCTCTAGCTTTGCTTTATTCCAAAGCGCAGAATCGTAGTAGTCGGAGAACTGACGAAGACTGGGAACTTTCAGTTCATAACTAGAGCTCGGGGTAAGCAAGTGTACCAGGTCGTAGATTTTTTCAGAGAATGGAAAACGGTCAAGAATTTGTTGAACAGCTTCGACGTAGAAATCCCTCGCGGAGCGACGAATTCGGAGACTTTCCGCTACAAAACGGTCACTGGTAACTTCTCTCGTTTTGAGCCCCACAAGGAAATCGTACCCTTTGTAGCCGATATAGACATTTTCGTCGGAAAGATAGCTTTGTCTTGCGGATTGATGTCAAAAGGGTTGACTGTTCTAACATATGAAGGCTTCATAAAGTTCATGGCTAATGTCCGAAGAAGTTTTTCTACCTGGGTTTTCATGAGGTGAAATAGGGGTTTTTCAGACTGGAAGATGACGTTGAACTCATTCAGCTCTCCCAACACGTACTCGACAAAAAACATCATAACCCTAGAGTATGGGTTGTTTAGTGTCATTCTTACATGATCATTAGCATGCGAGGGATCGTCAAGTACCAACGAGTCCCAGTACAACGCAAGAGTATCCCACTGTTTGAGAATACGGCGTGCACAGTTTTGAAACGACAACCAGCGTGTTGGAGCCAAAGCAAGGAATCTGTGCTGTTCCACTTGAGTAAAGACTTGAAATTCCTTCCTATATGCATCTTGGCGTTTCATTTTTCTAACCTAATCCCTTTCCAATATAGCAACAAGCAGCAACTCTAAAATTTTACCATTTTGCTCAAATAACAGGAATTACAATATCAAAACTAAAAGCACATAACAAGAAATCAAAACTGAAATTTATGCTATAATGTACTTTTATCCTCATTCTAATCTAGGTAGGCTATAGAAGTGACAAATAGGCTATATTATTTTTTTTGTAGTATTTGTTCTGAGCATGTTCAGCATTTTGACCCAACCCATCAATAAGTTACCACTTTATGCCAAATACACTCTTTACAAATACACTAATAACTTCTACCACAAATTCAGATTCAAGTACATTTTAACCTAACCTAACGTTATTATAAATAATTTTAGCACTGAGAAAATGTAGTATTATTTTGCTGAAAATAACACAGAGAAAACATAGTATTATTTTGTTGGAAATGAGAGATAACTTGTATTTTCATTGAAAATTTGTCATTTTTAGAGCTTAAAAAGTGCTTAAATTCGAAAATGTGGTAGAAGTAATTATCATATTTGCAAAGAACATAAGAAAAGGCATCAAGTGGAATGCTTGCTTGTTTGGCAAGTCAGTTATATGAACTGTCATACTTTTTTTGTCATTTTTTAGAGCTAAAAAAGTGCTTAAATTTGAAAATGTGGTAGAAGCAATTATCATATTTGCAAAGAACATAAGAAAAGGCATCAAGTGGCATGCTTGCTTGTTTGGCAAGTCAGTTATATGAACTGTCATACATTTTTTTTTGTCATTTTTTAGAGCTAAAAAAGTGCTTAAATCTGAATTTTTACTAGAACCGAAAATTATATTCATAAAGAGCATATAAAAAGGCATCAAGTGGTATATTTACTTTCTATTATTTATTTTATTTTATTTTCTTTATTTCCCTCAAAAAATGAGGAGTACGCTACAATATAATATAAAGAAAAAACAACTGATAACACTTACAATCAAAACGTATCAAATATTGATCGAACACTTAAAAAAAAAAAAAAAAAAAAAAAAAAAAAAAAAAAAAAAAAAAAAAAAAAAAAAAAAAAAAAAAACACTTGCTAAATAGATTAGCCTATAAATCATGAAGAGCCAGAACTGTTACTAAAAAACGGAAATAAATTGTGGCCTAAAAGGCTAATTTTCGCCCTATCTTCAAATGTTTTATATTTTTTCTTTATACAGACTACAGGATCCTTCACATTAAGCTTTAAAACAATCTCAGTATTACTAAAAGAAAGGGGGAAACCAAGTAAAAATTTACAAAATTTAAAATAAGCAACTTTAATGGGCGAAAGATCAGAAGGTCTGAAATGTCGGAAGAGGAGGAACGGGAACAATACGTGAGGCAGAGCAACAGCGCTATACATACGACCAAGGACGTCCCGACGGTAAAGACCCCGAAAACGAATTAAAAGACCAAATGCCTTGCGTAGTTTCATCTGAACATGCTGAACCAGGACTGGTTTGAAATCTCTTTTCGAAGCAGCATAAGGTAATCCCAAATAAGTGACTATTGGCGACGACTGAAAAATAACACCATTGCCGCAATCGAGAGTCGCCCTGACATTATCCTCTAAACAATTTACAACAAAAAATTGACATTTTTCAAAACTGATAGAAAGGCCCGAACCTTTTAAACAATTAATTAAAATATTAAAATTAGAAACAAGACTAGACTTGGACCGGCTTAGAAGGATAATGTCATCAGCATATGCAATGTAAGACAGATTTCGAGATAATGAAACAAACGAGCAGGAAAGAGAATTAAGGGCAGTAGCTAAACATGAATTGAATATATAAGGAGAAATAATTCCTCCTTGTCTAATTCCTCTACCCACTTGAATTAATTTGGACTGAGATGAAGACGAACTCGGACAGATACGGATCTTTAAACCAGAATACCAAGAGCGAAGGACTCGTATGACAGCTAGGGGCAATCCAGCATGGATTAAAGTGAGCAGAGCGGATGCATGAGAAATGTTATCAAAGGCCCCTTTGATATCAATCAAGAGGGCGTATAGCGGTTGACCAGAGATTCTCGCTTCTTCAATAACTTTGCTGAAAGATGCATGGGCATGGTCACATCCCAAAGCTCTCTTGAAACCAACTTGATTAGAACCAGTGTCAAGAATTTCAAGAAGATCCTTCAAACACAACTCAAACACTTTCCCAATCATAGAACCCCTAGTAATTGGCCTCCAGGAGCTACAAGATGACAAGTCTTTTTTCCCGCTCTTAGAAATAGGCGTAACTAAGCCAATATAGAATGACGATGGTACTAAACAAGTAGTAAGTAAAAGGTTGAAAAATGCCAGTAGAGTAATAAGAAAAGAAGAAGGAGCAAGTTTGAGGTGATTAGCAAATAAGCCATCATGATCCTTAGCCGACTGCGCCTTTAACGTTTTGATTGCTCCACGTAACATATCCTCAGAAATCCTGTAATCAGTTGAAAAGTTCTTCAACCTTTCATCTAATTGCAACACAACACTGTTAGAATCGTACGAAGTCGACAACTTAGAAAAATAATTTTCCCACTCTTTTAGCGACGGTGTGGAATCACTATCAGGCGTGTTAGTCCGCCTGTTGCCTCGGAGAACATTCCAAAGGAGATTTTTGTCCTTGTCGTTATCAATGTTTGAAGAAGCTTCTTCTATGATCAGGTTATTATGACGACGGAGCTCTGCTTGGAATTCAGCCTTTCTCTTTTTCATTAGCAAAAAAACTGGATGCGAGTCTCTTGGCTTACCGAGGGCCCGCCATTCCCAATACGCTTGTTTAGCCGCCTTATTAGAATTTACCAAAAAAGGATTGAGGCTCCAAAAAGGTTTCTGCGCGCCCAATCTTATCCTATTAGTAGGAAAAACTGCCACAGCACCATACTTTAAGCAATGGATTAATTCAAAATAAAGACAATTAATAGTCAAAGAGGGATTACTATCCATTGAATCCAAACTATCAGGGATATAGACTTTATCAATTAAAGTCCCAACTCTTTCTTGGTAAAGCGGTCTAAAATTTGGATTCCAATCAACCCGATCAAAAAATTTAGGAAGCTTATTACCAGAAAAACGAACTGGGGAAGGACGAGAAGCCAAAGGGGGTATAAGGAACTGAAGCGGCATGTGGTCACTAACGGGGAAATCTTCGATTACAGTAACCACAGGCAAAGGATCACTTGGGTTAGAAGAAAAAACATGATCAGTATTAGTTGTACTACCACTCCAATGAATATAAGTAAAATCCTGGGACTTCGGTAAAACAGAAAAATTAGGAAGACAAGAAGATAAAATTGTACCCCTTTCATTTGCTATATTTGGATCACAGTTAAAATCACCTAAAATATAAGTACGCAAATTTGACTGTAAACTAGAGACAAAACGACTAAGATTAAAACAGCATTGAATAAACGCATCAAAAGAAATATCATCATGGTAATCAGTCGTAAAATAACAATTAATTAAAACTACGTTTGAAAAACTACAAGCTAAAAAATTTGTATCAATTGCTAGAATAGCTGCATTAAGAGACTTGGGTAAAATAGTAGCTAAACCACCGGAGGGACGTCCACCAGTCGGTGTAGCGGGAACAGCAAAAATGTCATGCTCAGTGGACAGACTAGAAAGCAGATTCAACGAATGATCAAGGAGGTGGTGTTCCTGAAGACATAATAACGATGATTTTTCATTCAAAAAACTATGAAGTACAGGTAATTTCCCTAACACACCATTTGAATTAAAGGACGTAATACAAAGTAATACATTCATTGACAAAATTTCTTTAAAATCGGACACCTAAAGCTGTAAACTGGATGATCATTCGAGCCACAACTGGCGCATTTAACTGGCGCTTGACATGGGGAGTCTTTAGTCGAAATGTGATTACCGCTACATCGGGCACATTTGAAACATTCAGATTTACACTGATTTTGAACATGGTTAAAACTTTGACATTTAAAACAACGCCTAGGCTGAATACGATCACGTTCCACTCGGAAAATCTCATAACCGAATTTGATGCCATGTTTGATGTAAAAATGCAGGTATTCTTCTGTTTGAAAAATAACTCTTACAGTTTGCGATTTTCCTAGCCGGTTAAACTCGATTATACCCGGAAAGTCCAATACGTAGGCACTAACATCAAAATCAATGTCCACGCTCCTGATAATTCCAAAAAATCGCCGAGGCTTGGAAGTTATTATGCTATGAAAGCTAGTTATATGGTTTGCTCCAAACTTACCAAAAGACAGAGCAGCAACACACAAAGGTCTGGAGTAGAACAGCATATGTCCACAGGGAGATATGTTGGAAAGACAGTTTGCAAATTATACGTATATCTACTTATAATTATTTTGGATCATAGCAATTTCTAAAGCCCTTCCCTATTCAAAGCAGTCTTTTAAAGATCTTTTGTTCAACCATGTTTCCTTCTGTTTAACAACAATTATTTTTTCAAAGTTTCAATGGATATAGACCTGTCAAGTAGGGAAATTTTGAAGACTTAGAAATCAGAGGAGGGTGAACATGGAAGCTTGGAAATACTTTCCCAGAGTAGGTCTAAGTTTTTTGCCCAGGATTCACTTGGCTACTCATTCTCCTAACCAAACCCCTTTCTAAGATAGCAAAACTAGAATTTTACTATTTTGCTCAAATAGTAGAAATTGCATTATCAAAGCTAAAAGCATAGAACAAGAATTTAAAAACTGAAATTTAATCTATAATGTACAATCGTCCTCATTTTAATCTTAGTAGGCTAAAGAACAGTCAAATAGGCTATATTATTTATTTGTAGTGTTTTGTTCAGAACATGTAGTGTTTCGGGTAAAGCACATAAATGTCTGGAATAGCACAGTTTATAACCACAGGGAGACATGCTGCAGCAGATATATAGTTTGCAAATTATACTTTTATCTTTAAACTATGTTATGTCTTTTAAGTATCTTTTTGTTCTAGCATGTTTCCTTCTGTAAAACCACTATTAGAGACCTTCGATTATTTTGACTCTTTCATAACACTAAAATATAAATTATATGCTTACAAAAAAAAGATTAAAAAAGGTAATTCTAAAATTAATCTACATCAACGGCCATTTTTGTCTAATGTTTGATCGAAATGAAGAAGTGTTAAACACTTCTGAAAACACTTGGCATGAAAACACTTGGGCTGAGCTGACAGAGGTCATGAAGTCATGAGATGAACTGAGAAACTCAAACGTTAAAGTTTCGTCAAACCCGCAAAAATAACTCAACCCCCTTCCAACACACTGGCCTCCCAGGGGACAAGCTGCCAACCGACGGGTCATTAATTAAGGTCCGTAGTTGACTTCCGCGAAACTTTGAAATCCCTATTTTATGCAACAAAGGCATTTGCGAAAGATAAGAAACTTAAAGTTGGACAAATTTTACAAACGGGAACAAATGCGGTATAAAAAACCATTTCGCGGCATAATCGCGGCGTGCGGCATGATCAGAATTTTATGCGGCATTTCTCTCAGAATCGCGGCGTAATGCCGCGAAATGCGGCATAAGTGGCAACACTGGTTCAACTGCATTGTCACTTTTCAAAGATGTGTCGTTAACACTGGATTTCAACAATAAATTATCTTCGGTTGAAACGAGGTCAGTATGATTAGGTTGCGTAACCTTTTTAATCCCTTGAGAAAATTCTGACGAAGGAAGTACACTAGCACTTGCTTGATGAACCGACAAATTTTGGTAATGAATATTTGCGGAAGTATCAGCTAAATGAGGAATTCTGGGCGGTGTAGGGGAATTTAAAGTATGTATAGCTTCAACAATTGCGAGCTGAAAACCGACTTTTAACAATTTGATTTCTTTGTCCTTGAAGAGATCACTATTCTGGCTCTCGTAAAGATCAGACAAGCCATTATAAAGAAATTCGTGATTAATAATCCGTTTCTTGAGATTGACGATTTCTGCATATTTTTTTAGGCAATCTTCACAGGTATGGGGCTCAAACACACTAGCCTTTTTTGCATTGCACGTCAATTCATCTTTACTGGAGCAAGAAATTTGTGGGGTAATTTGGGGTTGATGGTAGGTGGTAATTTTTGCAGAATCAATCGATCCAGGGGAACTATTTTTATCATTATTCGAAACACGAGGTATGGATGGGGAATTAACAATACCGAATTGGAAAGATCAGTTCTAGTTGATTATCATTGGAGTTAGTTGAATTTTCTTCAATAGAAATAAGGTGGGACTTTTTAACCTCGGGTGGTTGGATCACTTCAGGTTGGTTATCGTTGGTAATAATCTCGTCATTTACGACCATTGTTGATCGGCACTGTACGCATAACCATTTAGGGTTTTTTAGGCGACTACTTTTTGTGATGCCAGCACAAGCTGGGTGCAACCATGCATTGCACTTAGAACACTGGAATGACCCAGTTCCACATTTTCTGTAGCAATCATTACAAGGATGGGACATTCTAGCCTAAGGAACAAAAACGAGACACAGACCTTGAATTAAAAACTATATCTTCAACTGAAATGACTGCCCCTAGACACAATTTTTAAAAGCAAACAACAACCTAAAAGGCACTTGGTAGGCACAACATGGGCATGTGTAACAAGAATGGAACAATGCTCATCAACTTTGCAATGGCTAATGATCTGGTGATAGTAGACAGCCTTTTTCCTCATAAAGATGTCCACAAGTCTAGTTGGACCTCCTCTGGTGATGCAGTTAAAAATTCAGATTGACCACTGTCTACTCAGCCAGAAGTTCTGCTCTAGCATACAAAATGTGAAAACTAGAGGGGCTGATTTTAGACAGAGGCGCCATTTGGGGGGGGGGGGGGGGGTCAGGGGTGAGCAAATGCCCACCCCAGATTTTTCAGGGGGCCCAAGCTTCCACCACAATGGGCTCTTTGCCGGCCATAATAATCCATTATGTCCAACATAATCCGTTCTGTCCCATTGATTTGAAATTACTGCACCCCTATTACTTTCACCGACGTATTGTTTACTTAAATAAGAAAGTTTCTCGCTGAGGAGGGCCAGCCTTTAGTCGGGTTGAATTTTCCACTTACAGTTTAATCACTTAACCTCGTTGATTATGATCTTTGATGTTATAATTAATCTTAGAGGTCAGTGTGGCTGAGTTCCACATTGGGTTACACTACATTTCCATGCAACACACGGGTACTGAAAATGAGTTTTTCCTTAGAATATTATATCGATGTTCTGCCGAAACTCGCATTTTTTCTTATTTGAAAGTTGGTGGGGCCCAAAATGGAGTTTATGCCCAACCCAAGATTTGGCCCAAATGGCGCCTCTGATTTTGGATCAAATCACAACCTGCTAGTAACCAACTTCTCCCTGAAGTTGAAGAGGAATGAGAAAAAGACACCCAATTCAGAACCTCAATTTGATTCTGACAAGCTCCTAAACTGAACAACCAAGCATGAATTCGTTACCAAACTTATCAACAAGTTCAAAGCACACTACATGAGTGACCAAGACAGTAGTAGCAGTAGTATTAGTGGACATGTTTAATAACAAAAACTTGGCAGCTATTGCTGATTTGCGTTTCTTAAAAAAATTTGCGAAATCAAACAACACCTGTAAATATAAATCAAACTATAAACATTAACTCTTATTGTTCATATGAACAAAAACAAGGACAAAAGAATTACCATATTGATTTGTTCTTGCTTTAACAGGAACTAACTTATCTTGCTTTCTTGTTCTTGATGGTAGAGGTTGATCTGGTAGAATGTCATAGTGCTGAGATTTAGAAAGCAAGAACTTTCCAATACTCATTATCAGAGTTTTGTACTGGTTTTGGAGTGACAGCAGTCCTAGCACTTCCAGAACCTTTTCATAGGGGATATCACAGTGGTCCAAGATGATTGATGCTCTGATTGATTCAAGCTCCTGATAAAGATACACTGCTCTAAGTGCTGAGGGCACCCAAACAGGGAAAGCATATTCCAGAATGGGGTAGATGTACATTATGTATGCATACTTAATGCTCTCTGTGTTTGCATTGAACCTATGCATACTGTTTAAAGTCGGTAGACTAGCATTTGCACTTTTAAACATGTTTTCAATATGTACAGCAAAGCTGAATTCATTGGAGAAAGTAACTCCAATGAAAGAAATAGGGGATGATATGGGACCAGATAAAGAACCTCTACATTGAGTCAGCAAACAAGACCCTGGAGATCTTTGCATTGTGTCAGCAACCAAGACCCTGGGGCTCTGCAAGAAACCAAATGACCTGTGGCTATCAGACTAAACTTGGCAGCTCATAGAGGAGAGGAAAGTCGCAAAGCTTCATATCCTTGCCTGTCATGACGCAAATCAGATCTACAAGACCAAGAACTACAGACGGATTGATAAGTCAGTCAAAAAGACTGCATGCCAAGACAAACACCACTTTCTACAAAAGCAAAGGCTGTAAAAGCTGAAGAAGCTACTAAGAATGGAGACAACAGGTTGTTGACAAGATAATAAACAAGATTATCAGGAAGAAGAGAGTCAGCAATGGTCTGGTGGACAAAAACGTCATACTGGTTACCAGTCCCAAAGAGAAGAAGCAGGTGTGGACCAACCACTTTGACAAAATCCTGAACAGACCACCCCCAAATGAACCAATCTCCATCCCTGCAGATCTTGCTAGACATCAACACCAAGCCCCTGACTGAAGACAGTCAAAAAGCTGAAAAATGGCAGATCACCAGGAGATGACCACATCATGGCAGAAATGCTTTATGGACACCTGTGTCACCTATTGGAATGATTTTTTTTTAACCATCCAGACAACAGCAAAAGCACCCTCAGAATGGCGCCACAGCATACTCGTGAAGCTCTTCAAGAAGGGCAATGCAATGCTCTGTAACAACTGGCAAGGCATCAGCCTGCTCTTGATTCCTGGCAAACTGTTGTCCCACATTATCCTGTCCCAAATACAAGGTCACCTAGATGAATACCTGCATGATGAACAACATGGCTTCCACCAAACCACCTTTTGCACAGACCTGATATTCACCCTCCAAATGCTCACAGAGGAGAGCTGCAAATGGTACAATAAACTCTATATGATCTTCATACACTTTGAAAAGGTATTTGACTAATTAGACCATTGAGCCTCTCTGCCCATTCTCCTCTATGCATCTTAAACATGGCATCTCAACCAAGAACAAGCAAGGAGGATTCAATCTTTTGAAAACATGTGCCAATGTAGATTTCTTGGCATCCACTGGATCCAGAAGGTAACAAATGACCACATTAGAAACATCACAGGTCAACCATACCGGTCATTGAGACCATACAAGGGCATAGATGGAACTACCTTTGAGATGTGCTGTGCATGGATGATTCCATAATCTCCCATATCTACATTTTTCTGGCTTCTTAAAGGCACCCACTGCAGAGGAAGACCCAAAAATACACTCCATCATGCTTACAACAATAGCCTCCAGCACCTTCATGCCTCATTACAGCCAGAGTTACTTATTCACAATCTATGTTAATACTAAACAATTATTAAAATTTTTTCACTACATCAAATCTTCTCTATCAATGCAAATGAGACCTAGAAAAAAATTCAAGGAAATGAATGCAAATTAAAACCATTTGAAAATACAATACATGCAAAATCCTGAGGAAATCCACTGTTAAATATTAGGGACACACCAAACTCAGTAATATGGAAAATCAAAATCAACCAAAGATTTTGCACAGTATTTCAAGATAATTCTTTTGGTATTTATTTAAAAGTCCATTATAATGAAAATTAATTTTTTTTTAAATTGCCAAGTTAATTTATTTGCAGAGAAACCTCTTAAAATCGATTTTTGGCTTAAAATTTTACATCTATTTTTAAAATCAATATAATTGCTACAAATCCTTGCATATCTAAGTAACTGTGAGTAAAATGCTGAATATGTGATATTTGAGTGTATATTACTTTCAGAGAATGGGAAATTAATCACTTCAAAATGGAAATCATCCACTTTATTATGCATTTTAAACCCTAATCTATTATTATCAGAAATATTAATATTCAAATCTAAGAAATGATCTTCTAGACCAGTCCATGACTAGGTTCAAGAGTAAGCTCTGATGGATATACATTGTTAGAAATATAAATAAATTCCTTACAATTCAAAACCAAAAAGTCATCTAAATATCTTTTATTATTTGACAAAACATGTTTTAAATTGTTTGGATTATTCTTATCCATCATATATTTATATTCGAGTTGACTTAAAAACAAGTCAGTTATAAGTGGGCTGGCATTCCCCCCCCCCCACGGGAATTCCCACAATTTGCTTGTACAAATTACCATTAAATCGTATATAAGTATTATATGTAACAAATTCTAATAAATCAAAAATCATATCTAAGCTGTAACATCTTGAGCTAACTGTAGTCTTAAAGCAGTGTCCATCTAGATTTTTTACTAAAAGTGTCTATTCTTATCTTACTAGATAAGATGAAAGATTTCTTGATAACCGTTTTTAAATTTTCTAATACTGCATTAAGTGATAGATTAGTATACATTGTCAAAAAATTGAAAGACTCAATTCTTTTAGCTGAAACCATTGTTAAAGAGTCTATCACCTGCAGTGAATTTTTAACACTCCAGGATGGATTAAAATTCGAAAATTTTTTAATACCAGAACAATAGGTTTTAAGTTTATTTATAATTTTCCTTTAAAATTAAAGAGAGGTCAGTAGCAGCAATGCAGGTTGGACATCTAGCTGCCCCAGGAATAAACCATGGTTTAGAGGGATTTTTATAACTCAACTCTGAGAAGAAAGGATTAACAAACCAAGGTCTTCAGACTGATTTTTTTTTGGGGGGGGGGAGAATTTTCAAAAAAACACCATGTTTATATGGGATTAAAGATGGTAAGCCTAATAGGCTAGGCTAAAATACCTAAATTTTTACCTTAAGAATTACTTAAGATCACCAAGGTGACTTGGTAAGGGCATCCAAAAATAGGGTGAAAATCAGGTAGGGAACAAAAAGATATGCCATTAGATTCCTCATTCAATGCTCTTCCCAAATAAAATAATTGCTGCCATCACAATTGTGTCATAGCCTCTTCTCCCTTATATAAATATATAGCTGTAAGCTACATAGAAGTTTCATGATTTTTTAGGTTTAACCTTTTTGATTTTTTTAACCTGATTTTTGGGTTTAACCCTTTGCCTTTTGTCTGTATTGCTCATTAACATTGGTACATTATGACAAATAGGCATAATGGCATAATAAGCATCATTTGCACTTTGGAGCCAAATAAGGTGTAATACTGGTTCTGTTCAGCTCTACTGTTTAAGCACTTTACACAAATTATAAAAAAAAAGAAGTTGTGACTGTGTTTATGGCCCAGTGACATGCCTTCCAACTAGGAAACTTCTAAGATAGATACAATTCAAGCCAAGTAAGTAATGGTGACCACAGATAGGTAAGATCAAGAGGACCATTAATATCACTAATTTTTTAATTAATATCACTAAACAACAAAAGTTTTGATTAACAAACATTCCTCACAAATAGGGACACCAGGTTACTCATCTGAAATATGATGTAGCCAGTTTAGATTGGCTAATGGTTAGGATCATTCTAATTAGGATTGGTTGAAAGTATAGAAAAATATATAGACTTAAACAAAATTCACTCTTATATCTTAGCCTATCTAAGCACTATTTTTCTGCTTCAAAAACTTGCCTTAGATTGAATGTATCTATCATAGGGGATTGTATATAATTTAGATACTTTATTCTGACACTAAGATCTTACAGCCAAGATTAGATAGTATTTCCCAAGTTTACTCTAAATTACCTTAAATGGGACAAACCAGTATCATCCATCAGGGTCTATTAGGTGCAAAAACTCAATTATGGCCCCATATACAAATTGCCACTTGTCATCCTCTACTACCTGGCAAACTCATCCAAAGTTGCTGTTGTGCTGTGGCCTAGACTTTAAGCTATCCAGGTAATGGTTGGTGCAGGCCAGTCATACATATGGAGGCTGGCCACTACTGAGTGGATTTAAATTGCAGAGCTAGTATCATCTGAACCACCTACCGTTTGGGCCCTCAATCACAACCAGTTGGTGAAACATCTAGTGAAATCCAACAATGAAACCAAACTATCCTGTATATATGGTAATAGTGATGGTCTACTCATGAACTGTGACATGAATATCAAGTCAATTTTATCTGGCAACATCTACAGGTTCTATGACCTTAGTTGCTAAAGATGCAATTTAAGGTTTAAGATAAAGGTATGTCTATTTTTTAGGTCAGTAATTTAAAATCATCTATATTTATGCATTCCTGAAAGTTTTATTTACTTAACTCAGGTAAATAAGACTTTTTTTGATACTATTGGGTATCATAAGATACCCAGTGGTAAGAAAACTAGCCTCTCTGCACTCAGGAGTTATATTAGTAAGCAATAATCTTTAATATTCCATTAAGAGAAAGAATTGTTTCACCATTAAGTTTGTTTAAGTAGTCTTAATAACTAGGTAATTAGCTTGGATATTTTAACCCTTTGCATTGGTAAAAACACTAATGGCAGTGGTAGTCAGCAGCAGAACCTGACCATGGACACACATTCTAAGCAGGAGCATTTATATTTGGATTCAGAATTGTATCCAGAATCAAAATGTAATATTTATTTGTATCATAAACAAACTTTACCCCATATTCCCAATATGCAAATCTATATCCTGAATTGTGCATAGGCCTATAACTTCACATAATCTAGGATATATATTTGTACATTAAAGGGTGGGGGTATAGTTTATTTCTGATACAAATGAATGCTATAGGCCTGAAACATTGATAAACCTCAGAACTCTACTCAAATAACAGGAATTGCATTTCCAGAACTAAAGGCAGAGAAAAAGCAACTGGTAACTGAAAATTAAGGTAAAATATTGTTTTGTCAAAATTTCAATAGGTATAGACCTGTCATGTAGGCAAATTTCAGGGCCCTCTAGATGGAGAAGGAGATGGGTATTTAAAATACCCTTTTACCTGTAGACCAAAGCCTGAAAGTTTCAATTCCTAACCTAACCCTTTTCCGAGATGGCAAGAGGTCACTAAACTAGAATTTTATCCCTATTTGAATTCAGGATGCAATTTTGATTCTAAATGTATATTCATTTCTTGGCTAGGTCAGTAATTTCAATTCCTCAATATTTACCCACAAATGTCTCAGGGAGCTACTACCTAGGCCTATATCAACCCTTTCATTATTCATGTTACTTAAAAGATTACATAGCCTAGATACCCTAGCCTATCCCTGGGAGTAGAGGTGACCAAACATAGGTAGCCTAAGCTACTTCAAAGTAGGCCTACCTAGCATACCCAAGAGTCATTGGAAAACTGGATTTATTGCTCAGCTTTCTATTCATTTAACTATTTTCTAAGGTATAAAATGACTCCCTTATCATGGATTATGCCAAATGAATAACTGCTGATAACCTGCATTTCAATTTTCTCCTTGGTCATATCTAAGTGATTTATGCCCATTGCCTACACTATAAACTTATCATTCAGTTACTTAATCTTTCTGATGGAAGCTTCTAATGACTTTTAAGCTCACAAGGTGGAGGCTATGAATCCTACTCTATAAAGAACAAATAGCCCACATAATAGGACAAATACGCATATGATAGCCTAGTCTAGTGCCCATTACTCTTTTCATTGCATAGGACGCCAACCTAGTTTACTTTTCATATGAATACTGTCTCTTTTGTAGACTAAAATTATCTTACCTCATCTCCTGGTCAGCCATAATAACCTTTTCAAAACGGAAAGTGGCAGCAGCAGCAGCAGCAGCAGCAGATTTCGGACCTTTCTTGACTGCAGATGTCACTTAGGTCCTCATTCAATGTTCTAAATACATCATCCTGGAAGGTTGAAAATACAAGGAAAGGCGGATTTGCCTCCCAAAGCAAAACTTGGTCATCAATAATTACACATTTCACTGATATTGACTCATATTGATACACATCATCTGACAAGTTTTGAATAACGCACTAGTCTATATCCTCTTATCTACTGCTATGTTCTGTAGAAACTGAACTACTAGTCGAAAAATTTGTATACTAAGTTTTTCATCATTCACTCCACCCAAAAGAAGGTTTATATTACATTGCATAGAATTCTGAGTAAGGAGCTTTACAAAACTTTGTCTTTGATGTTGATAATTATCACAATCTAGAAGCACATGTGCAATTGTCTCTTCATTGTTACAATATGTGCAATATTTATCCTCTCCAAAAAATCTTGCGCGATAGGATTGAACCCCTGCATGTTGAGATCTTAGTCGAAACAGAATAACTCCCTCTTTTCTTGTTAGTTTGTCATATATTTTTAATTCATGGCTCCTTGTGGTTTTGCAGGTGACAAAATAGTTGCCTGACAAATTCCGGTTTTCCTCAAAAGAAAATTTATCTAGATTCTTCATCACTTTGTCAATCATCTTAACTTCCATAGGAGAATCACATTCAGTAAAGTGACCTGTTTGACATTTTTGTGGCCTGCTTTGCAGCTCTGTCTGCTCTTTATTACCATCAATCCCAACATGAGATGGTACCCATTGTAGAATTACTTTGTGTTTTTTACAGACAGATGTAAACGTGGAATAACAAGCAATTACTTCCATTATGGACATCCCATTTTCATTTGCATTACTGATGACATCAGTAGAAGCTTTAGAATCTGAACAGATGAACTATCTTAGGATAGTTTTGAAGATTGGTTCCTATATATTCCAAGGCTTTCTTAATAGCAATAACTTCTGCTTGGAATACAGATGTTTCAACAGGTAACTTAAATTGATTTATAATTTGCAGCTTCGGGATTACAAATGCAGCCCCAACTGGTGTGTCATGTTGAATTTTTGATCCATCTGTATATATATGTACAAAGTCGCTATATAAGTTGGCCATGTGTAATCTAAAGCTGATTGCAAGATTGAACCAGGATACTTCACCAATATTATTTACACACTCAAGATGACTCTGTTCCCAAGGAGGTAATGGCACGTTTTCTGGGACCTTTAGCATATCAGTTATTTTTAAACAGTAATCAAATTGAGAGCAGAGTTCAATGGCTCTCTCAAAAATATTTTTCTGATTACGTTTCTTTTGGCTATTGTCTGTGATAAAGATACCTGGTTTTACTATTCTTGATTTTACTGGATGTGTTTTGTCAGCTGCCCATAGTTTCTTGATATATTTTAACACAGTTGTGCTTCTTCTTGTTTCAAGGTCTTCCAGGCCACTCTCTGATAGCAGGAATGGTATTGGTGTTGTGTTCCTTGCTCCAAAGGAAATCCTCAGAGCTGAATTCTGGATTGTATCTAGTCTTTTAAGGGTTGATTGTGGAGCTGATTGATAAATTGCTTCAGTATATTCAAGCTTTGATCAAATATATTTTTGATAAAACTCAATCTGGAATTTTGCTCTACTACCCCAAGAGGACCTTGTTAATGATTTCATAACATTTAGTCTTCTGATGCATGCTGCCTTAGTGTATTCTATGTGAGGATTCCAATTTAGATTTCTATCAATAATACAGCCTAAAAACTTCATTTGATTAACATAGTCAATTTTCCTGCCCCCTAAAGTCAATGTTGGAGCACTAATAGCAGTTTTTCTAGTTATAAGCATACCTTTGGTTTTATGTAAGGAAAAATTGATGTCAATACTGGCTGCCCAATTCTCTAGTTGTTGCAATACAGCTTTTATGCTTTTAGTGACCTCACTGATGGTTCTTCCTGTGACCCAAAAAACTTTATCATCTGCAAATATGCTTGCTCTGGATGTTCCATCATCTAGTGGTATATCATACACGCCGATGTTATATAGATCAGGTCCCAGTGCTGAGCCCTGTGGCACACCCCTTTTGACCTTCAATGTACTGGTAGATATGGTATTTCCTACTCTAATGTGAATTTCCCGGTCTTCCAGGTAACTCTTGACAAATTTTAATAGTCTTCCACGTATACCACTTTCAATAATACCATTCAAAATTTGTCTATGGGTTAGAGAATCAAAGGCACTTTCAACATCTAAAAATACTGCAATCATTATTAGCTGGTTCTGAATAGCATAAGTGGCATCTCGTTGAAAACACACCAGGTTGTCAATGGTGCTTCTATTTTTCCTAAAGCCACACTGGACGTCTTTGAGGAACTTTCTTTTTTCTATTTCCCAATTCAATCTCCTTTTAATAAGTCTTTCATACACTTTGCCCAAAACAGGCAAAAGTGTTATAAAGCGGTGATTTTCAATCTTTGAATTATCTTTATTGGCTTTAGGAATCATTATTGAAGTTGCTGTTTTCCATATTTTTGGGAAATAGCCAATATCCCATGCTTGGTTAATTAAGTCAAGTAGGCATGATATCCACTCGTCATTGAGATTGGAAATAAACTGAGGAAATAGCATGTCAGATCCAGGAGCAGTTTTTGGAAGATAAGATATAACATGTTGTATTTCTGTTAATGTAAATGGCTTATTGTATGGCTCATGTAGTTCTCTTCTGGATAGTCTGTTGATCTTTGAGTTTTGGCAAATGATTCCAGTTGTATCATGATCCATTTTACCCATAGTTTGGCTGAGGAACTCTAAGCTAGCTTCAGCTCTTTGTGCTTCAGTGAGAAGAGGAATGTGGTTGTAAATCATAGGTGGGTTATTACTTTTTGGAGAGGGCTTGTTCATCATGTGTCTTACAAAGGAATAGACTTTGTTTGCTGGAGTTTTGAAATCAAGGTGCTCCATAAATTCTCTGATGCTTTTATTTTTTGCAGCAGAAACTGATTTTTTAAATTTTGCATATGATTTTTTCATTTGAATCAGATTAGGTAAAGTAGTTGCAGCCGAATATATTCTACTTTGTTTCTTATATTCCTTTTTTGACTCTTCACACTCTCTGTTCCACCAAATGCTGCTTTTTACCCTCTTATTGATGCTTGCAGCAAATGGCATAGACGTCTTTGCAATTTCTAATAGTTTATTCTGAAATAGGAGGATTCTATCATCAATAAAGGTATCTGTAGTCAAGATATTTTTTATGGGAATTAGATTTAAATTGTCTTTAAAAAGGGACCAATTAGCCCTTTTTACCTGAAACCTGAATCTGTTACCATGACTTGCTGAAAATGATTTACTATTGTTTTGTCCATTAGACTCTATAGTCAAATGGATAGGAGAATGGTCACTAAATAGTAAAGTTTCAGATGGGATACAAATGGATGTTATACCTGCTATGTTAGGGCTGGTCATAATCAGGTCAATTGTAGTTTCAATTTGAGAAAGGGGATTACGTCTGGTGGGTAGTCCTTTAGGTGTTATTAGGCATATGTTGGTATCAAGCAGCAACTTTTCCAAGCTTCTTCCAGATAGGTTAATCAAATCACACTTACACCATACTTTACTGTGGGCATTGAAATCACCCAATATAATTAGGTCCTCATTACTTGGGATCAGTTTGTGTAGTTTTTTCATTATGTCTCCAATAATGGGATTGCTTCCATTGGCATTGTAAACATTATATATATTTAAAAAACTGCCATTACCTTGAATCATTTTACATCCAGTAATTTCCAAATTCCATTGAGGGTTATCTTCGATTATTGGCTCAATTCTAGTAAAATGAATGTTATTTTTTAAACAAATGATTACTCCTCCTTTGGTGCCATTGGTTCTGTCTTTCCTGATAACATTATAGTTTCTAAAGTTCATTCTTATATGGGGCTGTAGCCAAGTTTCCTGGATACATATTATATCTATAGAATTTTCCTGGCAATGGTCAAGAATAATATCCTTTTTTTCTTTTCCTATAGATTGAGCATTCCAAGACAGTATTTTAAGGGCCATGGTGGTTCCCTAATGAGGCACTATTAAGTAAACAAACACTTGAAATCTTTTGTTGATTAAGGTCCCCTAAATTTAATTCTTTTACCAATTTGCAGAGTTTTTCAATTCGAGCTGATAAGCTTAGGCTTGATAAATTTATAAGATCTGGGCTGCACAGTAGACCAATTACTAACCTTTCTGCTACTTCTGTTTTTGATGATGCAATAAGTCTTTCAGTAGTTTGGTTTGGTGGGGTCTGATTAAACTGATTATTATGAAATCTCCTCTTATTTAGAACATCTGCATAGCTTTTATAGGCTACCTGTGCCATACGGAATCCTATTTGATATTTTTCAGCCACTTGGAGGATTCCATGGTTTTGTTGTCTTACTGGGCATAAGTTGGATGTTGATGAGTGGCTTCCGCCACAATTGGCACATGAATATGATTTTTGTCTAGTTGCTGGGTCTATTGTTTTCAATGGGCACTGGCCTGATTGGTGTTTCTCTGAGCACCTCAAACAGACTGACTCTTTAGCTCTGCATTCTTTTTGAGTGTGTCCATATTTCTGGCACTTGTGACACTGAAGTACTCTGCGATAGTACTGGTATACCTCCCTTTTTCTTCCAAAGCACCAAACATTTGGTGGTAGGGTCCTACCCTCAAATACAACTAATATAGCAAGACTGTCTTCAAGTTTTTTGGATTCTTTATTATATCTTTTCTGTCTTATAGCATCTTGTAAAGCTGTAGGAGATTGTAAGCTCTCCTTGATTTCCTCTATAGTTAGGTTAAGAGGGATACCTTTAATTATTCCTCTTACTGTAGGTTGGATTCGTTTAGTTATTACAGATATGTTGCAGAGTGTGCTAATGGAAAGAATATTTTCACTATCATTCTCCCCTTGTAGATATAAGAACATATTCTTTCTTTCTTTCTTAACTTCAATCTCAAATTTGGAATTTTTCAATGTTGTCTGGATTGACTTTGCTACTTCATGATCAGGGGGAAATGTTTTCCCATTTTCTGCAATTACAATTTCTATTAACACTTTATACTGTTCTTGCTCTGGGAAGCTTGGTATACCCTTGTTAGTGCATTCTGCTTGAGGTGCTGCAGCTTTCCTTTGTTTACACTTTGTATTTACACCATTTTCACTATCTGGGGACAAATCTCTCCTTTTTACACCAATGTTTGGATTCTGTCCTAGTCTTGGTAATACTGATCCATTTCCATGCATTATGATACCTTCTATTTCCATTGGATTTACAGATGTTCTGAGCTCTTCATCACTGTCATAAGTGGGTAATGCTGGGTAACTCTCTTCATTGAGTGCAGAAAATTTGTTTGAGGTTGGGATGGAGTAGCTTGGGTAGGTGGGAGGTATAATATAACTTTGGGGTGATGGGATTGAGTTATAGCTTGCAGTAACACATGGTTGAGTTGAGCTTCTCTGGAGATCTCCTTGCGTATATATTGTGACACTTTGTCCATTAGGTAGAATTCCAATTAGAGGTTGAGAGTAGGGGGGATGGAAATTTTGGGTGGGACCAGGCAAACCCTGGTCAGGTAACTGAAGCATTCAGCTGCAATCACAATTGTCTAAAGTGTAAATATGGTAAAATAATCACAGAAATACAAAGAATCTCCAATACTCACAAGAAAATTACAACTTGAAGCAAAAGATTTTATATCCAACCGGTTAATCTTTTCTTCCTCCACGGAAAGTAGCAGTTCTTAAGGCGCCAATAATTTAAATTGAATTTAAACTTTTTGCCAAGTGTCAGCATGACTGCCGAATTTTTTAAGATTATGTCATATTTTTTCCGAAAATGTGCTTTTTGTGTCGTGTCAGACTCCGTAATGTCTCGCAAAATGTGTTATATTTTTTTGCTACAAGTGATATCATATTTAACTGTCAAATCTTCATTTAGAGTTTTGAATATATAATGTTTTCCAAATCAGTTCAAAAAGGAGTAAACTTAACCTTATCCTATTATCTTGGGATCATGACCTTTTTATGACGTCATGAAAGAAATAGAACATTCGAGTAAATTAATATTACACACTATGAATTTGTGTCTGGGCGGCCGACAAGGCAAGTTTACATTTATAAGAGTTTTAGGGACAATAAATTCCGCAAGTAAATTGAAAATAGACTTTTCGTATGACGTTGTAATCGTAATCGGCTTTTATGGCTAAGCTTTTTATTTACTCAACATGTAAGCCATTCAATCAGCTTCCATCTTGTATTTTGTCATATTTTTTGTTGCCTTTTTAAGCCAGATGGATTATTCTATAAGAAAGGCATCTCTGGAAATTTGTAATCTTGTCTGAGGTGGGATACCCCTCCTGTACTCCTAAAACTGGGAATTGCTGCTTATGCATAGAGCTTAGGTAAACTGCCTGCTGTTTACTTTTTACTATTAAGTACTTACCAGTTGGTTACATCAAATATTCAGTCAAGAAGCCAATTAAGCTCAAATAATCAGCATGTATTTTGATTTGAAATTTCTGCCTATGGCTGTTTTCTTCGCGTGGTTTAAATTTTTAATATGGTGACGGCATCTGTCTTTTTACTCCGTACTATTTATGTACTGCTGCCACCTTTAGGTAGCGCTATTCCCTTTCATTAATTTGTAGCTTTTCTGGAGGTAGAAAATTGAAATTTTGCTTTCCTTTTTATTACTATTTAAAAACAAGACTTGGATGACAGAAATGTGTCTTTTTTTAAAAATGTGTTATTTTTTTTTAAATGTGTCATTTTTGTCGATTGTTGCATTTTAGTCGATTGCGTCATCATTTTCGACTGAATGTGTCATTGTGTCACGCAATATCAAATTGTGTAATTTTGACACAAAATGCATCAATTTGGTAGCCCAGGTTGTCAGGCCTTTCCAATCTGAGTGGATCTAAGCTCTGCATATTTCAAACTTAGCAGCCAACTGTAAGATTACTTTGTCCTGTAGTGGCGCAGTGAGTCTAACCTTAGCTTTGTGATAAAGGACGCAGAGATCAAAAATTGATTTAGCAACACGCTATAGGGCCTATGCAAGGACCTTATTTGTCGAAAAGTGTCGTTAATCCGATTACTTACTCTTTTAAAAATTACTCACTAACTTCTACTTTTTCCACGTTCAAGCCAACTGTGGTCATATCGTAGTACCCAGCAGAAGAAAATATGATTCCTTCTAGTATTTTCGTCAAGGGTGATAGACTCTATGATCTTAAGCCAGTGAATATCCCTAATTCACTTAAATTTTTGGAAACCCTTAGCAGCAGACTGGAGTTCAAACTTGACTATCACGAGCGGCATTTTCTCCTGTTCTCCTGATTTCTTCTTCCAAGCTGGTAGTAAAGGCATTTCATACAGCTTTTCTGTGTATATTCTTCTAATCTTCTCATGGTGTGGTCAAACCACCCCAGACGTCTCATTTTGACAAATGCGAGACAAGAGTTCGATTCCCACATCTTCTTTTGACTTCGCTGTTTGAAAATCTGTTTGAAGGATGAATCTCTAGTATATATCATAGGCGTTTCGATAAAATATGCTCACGTTTGAAGCTCCCAGAGCTCTTCTCCTATAGTGTCCACGATTTGTCTCAATCTTAGAGTGACCGAACCTCAGCTTATCACTAATATCTGTGACAGCACGAGACCGGAGAGCATTCATAGAATCGCAAACTGTTATACCAAGTCAACGAAAGGATTTAACACAAAAAATACTAAAGCCACCGCAGTATAGTGATTCTGAACAATTATTACCCTTGAAAACAAGAAACTCACACTGGTCAATATTTGGATATCACGGAAAGCAGAAATAACTGACTCACTGAATGGGCAAGACCAGACTCAGTTTGACTAATCAGAAGAAGGTCATCCGCATAAGCCAGATATGAGATATCAGATCGTCATAAAAGGCACGAATTTGATATTTTTGATAAACATCTTCAATACAAGTACTAAAAATGTACGGAGAAAGAACTTTCCCTTGTCTTACTCCGCAACGAACAGGGATACGACCAAAATTAGAATTACCTAATGACTTATAGCAAAGGTAAGAATGGGAGTACCAAAAACGAAGCTTATGAAATACGGACAGATTATCTCCTCTCTGGCATAATGCTGTTCAAGCTAGAGTTTGACAAACACTGACAAACGCTTTAGACAAGTGTAGGGTTGCGAAACAAAGTACGCGACGAGTGCGAAGGGCATCTTTAACAAAGAAGTCAAAGCACGGTGAGTATGCTGACAGCCTAGCCCAGATCTAAAACCAAATTTATTACCATCGTTTAGAACAAGCTTAGTGATATAAAGTAGTAGGAGGTGTTCAAAAAGCTTGCTAAGAGTACAAGCTACCGTTATGGGCCTATAAGAACTACAAGAAACCGGGTCTTTTTCTTTTTTCAGAAGTGACTTGACGTTACCACATAGGAAAGAATCGGGCACACATGAACTAATAAAACACATTTGAAAAAACAGTTGGAGATGAGATATCAGTTGAAAAGAATTAGAAACGAGAATCGAAACACTATTTCCATTAACATCCAAAGATTTTGATTTTAAACCCTTAATAGCCCTAACAATAGCAGATTTTTAAACTGGAATCCCATGTCTCTCACATAAACATGACAGTAGATTTTTTTCTAAGCAAACATGAGAAACGCTTATGCAATGCATAATTAACTTTCGAAAATATTTTTGAATAATGTTCGATCCAAGATGGACGATGTATAGTATCATTAGAACTTGTATCCGGAAACTTGGCAGAATTCATCACTTTTCACCACTCAGTATTACTTTTCGGAAAAGTTTCACCGGAATAATGAGCGGCACGGAGATGGTGCTTACATTCGAGTTTTGTCTTTTGTTTTAGACCGAAAACAGTACATAGAGAGTGCGCACTTAACAAGGAAGTTTTTCAGCTGGAGGAAGATATATTATGCTGAGGGTATTACAACTCCAATTTTCCTCTTATAAATGTCCATTTTCGTTTATTATTCAGCCAAGGAATCTGAACGATTGCACGTCCTCAATTTGACCACTATTTAGGATGAAAGGGGTACCATCCATCCCAGTCGTCTGCATCGTTTTTATTATACTTATTTTGAGTGCTCTGTTTACCACTTCACTGATCAAAGCCTGGACATCTGTAATACACTCAACAAATACGGATACATCAGTATTATAGTCAATGTTCATGATAGAGCAATACAAGCTCACTGCTATAGCTTTGTACTTGTTAAGGGCCGCCAGATTCCAATTAATGACAAATGGGACTAAAATCGGTGAGAGGAAATAGGCCAGATATTCATCCTTCTTAATAGGGACCAAATCCAAAGCTCAATGTCTACTCTAAGCTGGGTTTCGGTGCCATCATAGCATGCTTTCAATAGCCTGATGATCTTTTCCGGGACACCGTCTTCTTCCATTTGTGACCAAGTGGTATCTTGATATGGTATATGGTCTCCTCGGCCTTATTGAACCAGTAGACCTTTCTTTTGACTTTAGCAGATTTATGGTAATCCTGACACTACAGCTTATATGCAGCCGAGGTTTGCTGGTTATCTCTTTCTTCATTACAGCAAATTTGAATATTTTCCCCGACATCATTTTTTTGGCTTTTCCTTTTATACCTCCGAGGATGCTTGCGTAGACTTTCTTGAAGGGGCCTTTAAACTTGCTCTATTTTCTTTTTGTCCTGCTAGCGGGACATCCTGATAAAAAAGAATATTAATAAATTTTTTCAGCATCCGCCTGAAGGATGGTGGAGGGGTAAGAAAGTTCAAGAACAAAAGATTCTCGGTAATCATTTATTTTCTGTTTAGATATATCTATTTTCTGACTTGGCATTAACATGTTCTTTGTACTGACTCTGTACCTTAGCCTTGTATTTATAGAAAGTGGTCCAATTCATTTCTAAAAACCTGTATTAGCACCTCTGTACACCCTAATTCTGAGCATGAAGGTCTTCCACCTCTGGGATATAATCAGATAATCGATTTGAGATATCACTCTTCCATAATTGGATTCTCCGGTATTTATGTGAAAAAGCTTATGTTTAAACCAGGTGTTAAGAAGAAGAAGCTTTTTATAAGAAGAAGAAGTTGATTCAATACAGTACAAAATACAATACAAAATAGAAATATAATACACTTATTCCCCCTCAAAAGGCTCCATGGCCGGGGATACAAGGGGGACACAAAAAAAATCAAGATAAGCAGCAACCAAAAAAAGACAACAATAGGCAAATAACACATAAAATGAAAAAGAGAACGTACCTGAGACCTGGGAGTTAAAGCGCAGAGAAGATAATCATACACCATGAACAAAACTTGGGGAACATCAGCTCCTCAGAGAAAAAAAGAAAAAAATACTATTATATTTGATTCTTTACTAAATTGTCTTTAAGAACCCTTTCAAAAGCCCCGAACGAGTGGTATCTCTGTACTGAAGAAGGTAGTCAATTCCAGACCTGTTGACAAGCAATGAGGGGAATGAAATCTGATTGAATAGTAGGGGTAGGTGGAATGTAGATATTATTTGAAGAACGAAGGATAATTCGAGCTGAGTCAGAAATAAATATAGGAGTTTTTCTGAGGGATTTTGGAATATTGTCGTGAAGCTGATGAAAGACAAAAGAAGTACAAGAAACAACGTAAATAAACTCTAGACCAAAGAGTGGTGTTGGTCAGGAACGGTTGGTGTCCATAACCAGACGCATTGCTTTATTATACATGACAGAAAGCGACCGCAGTGTAGACAGAAAGGTAGACATTCATACAATGGGGCAATAAGAAACACATGACTGGAAAAGGCAAAAAAAGAACAAATTTCAGAACCGATCTAGGAAATATGCGTCTAAGTTTTCAAATGATACCTAAACTCCGTGAGACCTTAGCCCTAATCTGGCTATATGATTTCTAAATAAAAAGCTCTCGCCAAGCACGATGCCAAGAAACCGGACCAACCGATTCTCTGGTCTACACAAGAAGCCTTGTGACACCTGAGGGTGTGTAAGTTGAGGGAAATCTATACCAATTCTTGAAAAAATAAGAAAATTTGACTTACTAACAAGACCATGTAATTCACATTAAATCATGAAATGACTCTCTCAAATATTGTCACAATAGACTTGGTATCACATTCAGTTTTCCCAAGGGTCCCAAGAATGATATCATCAGAAAAATCAACTTGAAAACGCAACAAGATTGATATCATCAGCAAAAGCATACATACACAACCACACAAAATCAGACACACAAGCACAAACACAGTCAGACGCACAGGCACAGAGAGAGAGACACAAACACACACATGAAAAACACACACGCACACAAAAACAACCACAGAAAGTCAGACACACAGGCCCACACACAGTCAGACACATAGGCACGGAGAGAGAGACAAAAGCAAAGAAAGGACAAACGCATACACACAAAAAAATAGCCAGACAAAGGCAGACACACATGTATACACAGAGCCAGACACACAGGCATGGACAGAGAGAGAGAGAGAGAGAGAGAGAGAGAGAGAGAGAGAGAGAGAGAGAGAGAGAGAGAGAGAGAGAGAGAGAAAGAGAGAGAGAGAGAGAGCGAGAGAGAGAGAGAGAGAGAGAGAGAGAGAGAGCAAGACAAAAATAAATAGAGGGAAAACACACCCGCACACACACACACATCCACAAGAGGTCCAAAAACAGGCACACACACAGTCAGACAGATAGGCACTGAGGGATGCAAAAACACACAGAGGGAAAAACACATATAAACATACGCACACAAACACACAAATTGAGACCCACAGGCAAACATAAAGTCAGATAGACAGAAACAGAGAGAGACAAAAATACACATTGGGAAAACGCATATAAGCATACACACAAAAAATCAGACACACAGGCACGCACAGAGACAGATAATCAGGCACAGAGAGAAAGAAAAAGACACAGAGGAACAAACACAAATAAATCCACAATCACACAAAATCTAAAACAAAGACACACCCAAAGTCAAACACACAAGCACGGAGAGAGAGACAAAAACACACCGATTGAACAACACAAACAAACACAAACAACCACATAAAGTCAGACACACAAGCAAACAAACAGTCAGATACACAGGCACAGGAAGAGAGACAAAGCACACAGAGGGAAAAACAAACACACACACAACCACACAAAGTCAGACACACAGGCACACACACAGTCAGACATACAGGCACGGAAGGAGTGACAAAGACATACAGAGAGAAAAAAACACACATAAATAAGACCACACAAAGTCAGACACAGAAGCACATACAGTTAGACACATAGGCACGGAGAGGGACACAAAAACATAAAAAATAAAAAAGATAAATAAACAGAACCATAAAAAGTCAGACAGAGAGGCACATACACAGTGAAACACACAGGTACGGAGATAGAGACAAAATACGAAGAGGGAAAAACATAAACAAACAGACGATCACACAAAGTCAGAAACACAGGCAAACACAGTCAAACAAGCAGCCATGGAGAGAGATACAAAACAAACTGAGGAGAATACACACACAGAACCACAGAAAGCTAAAAAGAGGCACACTCACAGTCAGATACACAGGCACGAAGAAAAAGACAAAAATTGACCGAGGGAAAAACGCACACACACTTACACACACAACGACGCAAAAATTCAGACACAGAGGCACATATACAGACACACGGACAGCCACAGAGAGAGAGAGAGAAAAAACACAGAAAGGACAAATATTTAACACGTGCAACAACACAAAATAAGATACACAGGCGAAAACAGTCAGAAAGACACGCACAGAGGGAGATAACAAGACACAGAGGGAAAACACATATAGACACATACACACACGCACACAAAGTCAGACTCACAGGCCGACACACAGTCAGATAGATAGGCACGGAGAGAGAGACAAAAACACACACACACACATAATCAAGTAAAGTCAGACACACAAGAAAAACAATTTAGACACAAAAGCAAACAGAAAATGAGACACAAAAGCACACAGAACGGAAAACATACACATACACTCAGCAGTGCAAAGTCAGGTCAGAGACACGAGGACACACTCAGTTAGACACACAAATACGGAGAGAGAGAGAGAGAGAAAGAGAGACAAAACATGCAGAAGGAAAAACATACAAAACCACACACAGTTAAGTTCAGAGGCACACATACCATCCAAAACATAGGCACGGAGAGAGACAAAACACACAGAGAGAAAAATACAAACACACAGACGACCACACATGGTCAGACACAAAGGCACACATGGGCACGGAGAGCGATACAAAAAAAACACAGAGGGAAGACCTCACTCACACACACCCACAACCAAATAAAGTCAAACACACAGGCACGGAGAGAGATACAAAAACATACAGAAGTAAAAACACAAGCATATACACAACCACACAAAGTCAAACATACAGGTACACACAGTGATACATGCAGGAAGATAGAGAGAGAGAGAGAAAAAAAACACAGAGGGAAAAATATACAGACAACCAAACATAGCCAGACACGCAGGTACAAACAAAGTCAGACACAAAGGCACGAAGAGATAGACAGAACACACAGAGGGAAAAACAAACACCCAAACACAACCAAAAATGTTAACCTGACAGGCATACACAGAGTGAGACATATAGGTCAGTACAGCCTAACCGAGCTAGCCCACAAACGCTAGGTAAGGTTAAAATAGGTTATATGGCACGCCATGGAACGCACCGTCTGACTGTGTGTGTGTGCCTGTGTTTCTGACTTTGTTTCTGTTGCGTCTGAGTTTGTGTGGTTGTGTGAGTATTCATTAATATATGTGTGTGTGTGTTTGTCTCTATGTGTGTTTGTCTCTCTGTATCTACGTGCATCTCTGTCTGACTGTGTGTGTGCCTGTCTGTCTGACTTTGTGTGGTTGTGTTTGTGTGTTTTATTCTCTCTCCATGCATGTGTTTCTGATTGTAAATGTAACTGTGCGTCTGAGTGTGTGTGTTCTGTTTTTGTCTGTGTCTGTGTGCGTTCATATGTTTTAGTGTCTCTCCATACATGTGTTTCAGATTGTATATGGGCCTGTGTGTCTAACTGTGTGTGGGTGTTTGGGTTTGTGTATTTTCCCTCTGTCTGTTTTTTTCTCCCTGTCTTTGTCAGTGTGTCTGACTTTGGGTGGCTATGTGTGCCTGTGCTTTTTAACTATATGTGTTTAGTCTCTCTCTCTCCGTGTCTGTGTGTCCGACTTCGTATAGCAGTGTGTGCTGTTGTGTTGTTAAGTGTGTATGTGTGTCTCTGTGTATGCATGACTTTGTGTGGGTATGTGTGTCTTTGCGTGTATGTGTGTGTATGTGTTTATGTATGTGTGTGTTTATTTGTGTGTGCGCCTAGCTGTGTGTTTGTCTGTGTGGCTGTTTGTGTCTGTGTGAATTTTAGAAAAAATCCAGCTTATCTCTCTCTGATTTAAAATAATGACTAGGACTACACTGTCTTTTCATAATACAAATACAAATGAGAGAATAATGAGGACTTTTTTCCCAAGCCAGTGAATGAACAAAACCTATCTGAATATTTTGGCCCTATATCTAAGGGCCATCATAAGAAAAGAAAATAATAAAAAATAACACAAAAACACTTGCAGTAAAAGTTTTTGTTTAAAAATCCATTTTTTAAATATACTTGGCATCATTACTTCTTAACGAAAAGTTCAGCCAAGACTCGTTACACTTGGCTGAGCAGTTCATCCATGAACTTTTCTTTAAGAAGTAACGAAAAAATTTGAGAATGTCGAAAGAGTGGCAATATGTCATCAAAGGGCATCACAGATATATCATGGGTCAGCCAAATATTACTGTAGTGGTGTGAATCGCCATGAAACATCATGGTCCAACAATGATTTGGCAAGTGTCCGGAGACTAATTAAAAGCAATGGTCATTTTTAGTTTATAAACTTATTTAGTGGGAAGACAGAAACCCTTAGGCATGACTATGTTTGTAAGAGGGTGTCATGGGGCTGGTAGGTTGTGCCACGCTGGGCTGAATTTTCAGGAGTCATCAGAAGAACGCTATTGGGGATTTTACATCAAGTTCAGATGGTTGATTCTTGTTTAAATGGTATTTTTTGAAAAGAATCTCTGAAAAACGCCATATTTGTGATAATGGCTACCAGAGGGTGTCAAATGTCACGTTTAGTTTGTCACGGTGGCGTGAATTATCTCAGGAGAAGATGCTCTAAAGCTTGAAGTTAAGGTGGGAGGTGTTAAAAGAATTTTTCGCTGGAGGTGGACTGACATCTAACACCTAATCAGAGAAAACGGGGAATTTTCATTAAGACCTCTCGGAAATATCTCTTAACATGGCTTAAACCTACCTGTGATAACAGCTCTACCACTCTGGAAATGCTTTCTGGCGTGAATTAGCCACATATTCCCACGCTGGCGTGAATATACATAGTCTTGGCTAAAAGAAACGTGACGTTTTTTATTAAAACCACTCATAAATAACCGAATACAAAAATTTATGTCTTTTCTTGCAGGTAGATCTAATAGAGCAATAGAAACGATGTATTTTCATTAAGACTTCTCAGAAATAGTTCTTAATATGGCTTAATCTTATGTCTAGTAGCAATCCCCCCAAAATTACTTGCTAGGGTGGGCCAGCTACATAAGGTCACGATGGCATGAATATGCATACTCTTGGCTCAAAGAAACGTGGCATGTTCATTAAAGACCTCTCAGAAATATCTCTTAAAATGGATTAAGTTTACTTCTAATAGTACCCCCCCCTGATATTAGTTGGTAGGCTCATAGCCTTTATTTAATTAACGTTTTTTTGCTTATATTTTATCCTATATTAGAATTTTTTACGTTTCGTTTTTCCTTTTGTAAATTTGTTTATTAATAAAATTTGTATGTACAAAAGTTTGTTTTTTTTTTAGATTTTTTGTTTCAGGATAAATCTACTAAGAATTATATTAATGCAATTTAAGCAGCTTGTAGCCTATGTACATAGGTGTAACCGTTCAAGATTTCCCTATAATATAAGTGTAAAATTCTGTGTAGCAAATAGGAAAAGATAGGCTTTTGATACTCTTTTACTAAAAAATCTGCTAAGAGCAATCCCCAATATCATCTGATGATATCCTCTAATGCATAAATTAACAATCAGGTGCTCTTCAAATGTAGCTATTTTCTATTAATCGATTTACCCCCGTGTATCAATTATTGCTGTCATAGGAAAACACGCGATGCATTTAATCATTCTATTGAGGGGGACCGGGGAATCTCCTTGCGTCGAACAGGTTATAACGTATGAATCAATAGCCAAATAATAATAGTAGAAAACCTTTCATAGCCCAAATGTCTAGCAGTCTATTCCATTGGATAGGAATTCCTTTCGAATCCTAATTGCGGAGAAAATCTTTTATTACAAAGTTTTTCTGAGAAAAACATCTTGAAAGAAAATGAAATCTAAAAAGAGCCTTAAAAGAACCTTGAAAGAAAAATAAATCCTGAAGAAAACACCTTAAGAAAAAAATGAAATCCTGAATAAGAAAATATCTTGAAGTATTATGTAACGCCCATATGTGCGTCATCATTACGTAGCACCCTACATGGTCGCTGCCGTTACATAGCTTCTCACATGTGCACCACCATTACGTAACACCCACATGTGCCGGTAGTATGTAAAATCCCACGTGTGCGTTGTCATTACGTAGCATTCCATGTATTTGCCCGCATTAAGCAACACTCACGGGTACACCGTCATTACGTACTACCCAAAAGTAAACAATAACTATGATTTAACAGCCAACGAAGTTCTGAAAAGTGTCTTAGGTAAAAAAAACTTCATAAAATGTCGTGGAACGTCTTCGAAAATGTCTTGAAATGTCTTGAAATATCTGGAAAAACATCTTGAAAATAATTTCTTAAAAACATCATGAAATATCTTGAAACGTCTTGAAACACGTCTTGTAGGTTAAATTGGTTGCTAGAGGCTCTTGGTGGAATTGCCTGCTAGGGGCCACGTTGGAATTGACTGCTACGGACCCCCGTAGGAATTTGTTGCTAGGGCCCCTGGTGGAATTGGTTGCTATATCCCCCCGATGGAAAAGGCTGCTAGGTTTGTTTAGGGGCACCTCGCTGGAAAAGGCTGCTAGCAATCCAACGTCCTGAAGTTCCCCCGATAGTGAAGGTTTTTCCCTAGCCCACACAGGTTTTTAAGTAATTTGCACATGCATCTTTTAGACAACATTCCCTATTACGTAATTAACATCTCCATCTATTAGAAAACTTTCCTTATTAAGTAATTAACACCTATATCCCTTAGAAAACATTTCCTATTACGTAATATGTACTTGCGTTGTGACCTGAGGGGGATCGCCGTTAAACTTCTTCGTGATTTCAAATAATTAAAGGAAGAATAGAGTATCGGCTATGGGTCCCTTTAAAGGCCACTGTTCTAGTTTTAATTTTTTGTTTCCCTTTCCCTCTTTAATTCCTTCAGAAAACTTTGTTTTATAAACTATTTTTTTTTTCGATTAAAATTTAATGTAGAAACAACGCTGAGAGATTTTTTTTTATTTATATCGAATAATTTCTGTTCGTTTTAATTTTTAATTCTACTCCTTAGTTTTAGTTGGAAACTCGTTTTTGATTTAGTTTCTAGTCATCACCGATCTAGGAGAGATAGGGCACCTGTAGAGAATACTGCGGACCACCTTTCAGTCTAAACTTTCAGTCTTATTACAAGAAGTTCATTATCCATACTTTACACAACAATACATGTTTTTCGATGAACAAATCTGTTTTTACTCGGCCGACTTCGCCTGAAAAAGTCATAATGAATTTAAAGGATGATATTTATACCTAATCGCTTTTTATGAATTAGACTTGATAGCACATTCGTACAAAGTGAACTTTCGGTTGTTTCCCTCATTTATTTCAAACGAAAATAGTGTTTTTCCATTGAAAAGAACAAAAAAGGTGTTTTTTAATACCTAGGTAGGAGCAAAAAGCTAAGGGGACAAGGACGTCTTCCCATCCCCTCATTTACCGCCATTAGAACTAGCACAAGGGCTTCATCGCAGAGTGAAGTTTGAAGATTCAATTCAAAACTGTTGATCATTCGAGCTTAATTTTTCGTAGATTTTTAGTCGAAATTTTCTTAGTGTTAGTTAATTTGATTTTGCAACAATCTTTTATTTTTAAGAGGCAATTTACGAAACTCGCTAGGAGGGTTTGCAGAGGATTATATGTGAGTTATTCTTATAAACCTCCAGTTAAGGGCTTACCGTTTTATGCTTCCAAATTCTTCCACTTCATAAGTGGTACCAAAAGTGCCGTTTTTAGTGCTATATGGCACTTATGAATGGTAAAATTGATAAGAGACACATAAATATGAGTAATAGGTTTAAAATGAGCCTTTTCAGGATATGCTTTAAAAAAGGAGACCATCACATTTGCAAAAATAGTGGATTATCTAAACATTAATCGTAAAAAGAGTCAAACCATGATTGAAAAATAATATCCAAGCATGAATCGAAAGCATGATAATCTAATTCGAAGTCCAGCGCTGTACTAGCAAAACCACGCCTCTAATCATTTTGTTTAATATACTAAGGCTAGTAAGACTTTAATTGCGCAGCTTATTAAGGGGGCATGGAGGAGGAACATGCGGGAGGTGTTCTTGCTAACTTTCAGTTGGGTTTTGGATCATTATTTTTACAATGATAACATGTGGTTTTGTAACATGGGTTTTGGATCCAAGATTTTTGACTTAAGAACTGGCACCAGCAATGTTATTTTTAGTGCTATATCTTACTTTAGAATAGTAGAATTGACCAAAATCTCGTAGAAATGAGCAGAAGTTTTCAAATGAGGCATTAAACATCTTGAAATCTGTGAAATGTAATAGATGGTAGAATTTGTAAAAACCTAGCAATAGCTTTAACTATGCAGTAGCTTTTAACTGAGCCATTAAACGTCTATCTACGATGATGTGGCAGCCTGCTAATGTTTCGGTAGCTTACTGGTGAGCAGACGATTTATGAAACTTACTAAGTGGGCTGGGAGGGGGAGTGCTGTTTTGTACTTCAGAGCTTTTCCACTTATATTGCACATACGCACCTACGAATGGTAGAATTGATAAAAGAAAAGCACATAGATATGAGCAATAGTTTTCAAATAAGGTATTAAACATAACTCTTATAAATTCTGCTAGCCTAATAGCTCCAGCTTTTGCACTTGAGACATGGCACAAAAAGTGCCGTTTTTAGTGTCATCTAGAACTTGCAGATGGTTAAATTTATAGGAAGAATGTAGATATGAGCAATACCTCTCAGTGTTTTTCTGGTATCTGCAAGCACTAATCTTTGAGAAATAACACAAAAAGCGACATTTTAGTGCCATATGGCACTTGCATATGGTGAAATTTATAAAAAGCACGTAGGTATGATTAACAACTTTTGAATGACCCATTAAGCATCTATCTATGATGTTCTGGTAACCCGCTAGGACTGGAAAAAAGAAAAAAAAACAGAAGACAGATCAGTGCTGCCGATACAAAAAAAATAATTTTCTTTGTTGTTCCAGGAGGGGGACTATAGTTTTCATGTTTGAGGTACTCGACCATGCTGATTCCTATGTTTTACTTTTCGTTTTGATCCGGCCTCATTTTCGAGGGGTTTCATGTTTTTTTTTATCACCATAAATTTCTTTTTGCAATAAACTTTTACTCTCAAGACAAACCAAAATAATAATAGTTACCATTTCTGAATCAACGTCAGATGGCAATTTGTTTCACCAGGCAGTTTTTTTCAAAACGCGTTTTTTAACTTTTAGTTCCTATGGGCTGTGGTTCGCTCTTTACTAGGCTGTGGCTTCTGCTACAACCATGAAATCGCCTTCTATCACAAGCATGTCTTTTCAGGGGATCCAGTCAATGATCGTCTGAATTTCACTATGAAATTGATCTTTTAGCTGTTCAGAACCATCTCTAATTCCTAAGAACTGTATTGTTGTCTTTTTAGCATTTAAATCTCCCCCATGCCATTTTACTAGATAGTGCCTCATATCTGGGGAGCTCAGTGGTGGCTTTAGGGGTCAACAAGAGATCTATTCCTACTAAACCTGAGCCATCAGATGGCCCCGAGTTGAAAAAAGACCCTCCTTCTAGACAGTGCTTCTGAGGCAATAATGAAATATAAAGGCAATAATGAGGCAATCACGTCCATTCGACCTCCTCTCAGAAATTCACAAGATGTCAAGATTATAAATATGAATTCATCAGGAATAAAATCTTTTGCCAGAGTACTTTTTATCAAATATATGTTCCACCAGACAATATTTCGACCTTGTCTTCTTGATATAATGGTAGCTACCCCACTTTTTGATGAGGGTGTAAGTCTTGTCGTTTTTCGTAAAACCAGTGTTGCCGTAGCCAAAATTCTACTCTGTATCATATTCATCATTACCTTTATTGGGCGTTTCTTTGGGATAAGATTAACCACAAGATCCACAGTCTTTAGGTCAGCCAGAGCACATCGGCCATCATATTGCTCGGTGTGAAGCATAGTGATTTTTACAACTCTTCACCGCTTTGAGGCGCTTGACAAATTTCCTATGCTGCCTAGGGACGGAGGGTTAAGCTTCATTGTCTGGGACCCAACCAACGTCGAAAAAATTTCCAGGTTTAGCCTGCCCCTTGCTCTCGCCTATAGTCAGCAATGGAATTCAGGAAGGGGTCCAGCTAGAGTCAGGAATAGGCTTCAGGAATATACAGATTGTATAATTTTGGCCAAAAAATGCAGATCGCAGACTTATACCCTTTCGACAAAAATCAGTTGTACATTACAATTGTCTTTGGCTGGATACAAACTATGTAAATTTCAAGCAGATTGGAGTTTTTATTTTTTTCTCAATCAACAAATTATAGGCCCAAAATGCCTTTCAGTTTGGATCGGGAAGGCCAGGGTGGGTTTTTCTATCTTGAAAATATTGATAAGAAATATCCAATGTTCTGCAACAAATTCTATCTGTGCTGACCAAATGTTCCAAATCAGGTAGTTCTTTGTGTCTAGGCTAACCAAAACGTTTCGTATCTGACAATTCCAATTCCTTTTAAACTTGGTTAATCAATTATATTCCAAAGTCAGTCATTTTTTTTGGTCTAGGCTAACCTGAAATATTCGTACTGTTGATTGTGATCTGTGATGCTAGCGTCCTGCATTGTAAGTTTTGAGCAAATCGAATATGAAATGATGTGATATATGTGCGTTTTTTCCGACAAATTCCTGTCGTAGACCGAGTTCAAATCTGAGACTAGGTGTATATATTTCCTAGAGTAAAATTCTTTTGAATTATTTTCAGGTCTGCCTTTTCCGCGGTGAGGTATGGGTAGTTGGGAGTATTCAGGGCCTTTGATCTTTGGGTTATGTGGCTTATGCCATCTACAGAAGTATATTTATAAGTGCTTTAGACTTTCCATAGCAAAATGGATATTCCCACATTTGGATCCAATGCCATTGCGGTTACTCGCGTGTTCTTGCTCGCACATAGGAATGAGAGGATGGGGAATCATGTAGTAGTTTTTACCTCCAATTATAGATATTTAAAACTCTTGAAACATTCGGGTTTGAACAAAGTGCAAGATACCGAATTTTCCACTAAAATATTTTTGTGAATAATAGACCAAGTGTCAGTTTTGTACACAAGACCTTGGGGCTGCGTGGGTTATTTACCCCAAAGGGGCAGTGATTTTATACTTTTCGATCATTTAGTTTGAAATGGTTATATTAAGATTTTTATCTGATGTTTTAGATGATTAGAGGTGTCTGGGGATCAAATAGGACACACGAAGGAGCAGCTTATCCCCCAGTTACTTGCAGCCTTTGAAAAAACACTAGAAATCTCGACTCCATAAAATAAACTTCTTGCAAATATCTACAACCATTCCTTCTAGACAATAAGGAAAGGTCGTTCATTTGTTCGTTTTAATTCATTTGGCCTTCCCCAGATTCTGTACACTGCTTCTTTTTTTGGATAATCTTACCAAATGTGATGAAAGAAAAATTCTTATATATTTCTAACCGACTACCTCCTATACCTTAGAGATTTATTTCTCTCCTCCCTTCTCTTATTCCTCTCTTGTTCTTCTGTTTGATCTTAGTGATATTATTTAATGTAATGTTTAGTCTCTCACTCTCACAGGCCAAAGAGCCTTTGTGGGGGTCTAAAGGTTCTATTTTTTTCTCTCTGTTTTCTGTAAATAAATTGATTGACTGATTCAATTTCGCTAAATGTCAGCAGCGATTCCCTCCATGGTCACGGAATTCTAAGATAGTCTCCCCATGCTTAGGGTAGCTGACCCTGAGGAAGACATGTACTAATTCTACTACTACTAACAACTCACTGCAGCACAAAAAAGGGCAAAGATAACTAACCATCCTCAGTATGCACTATTAATGCGTCATGTGTAGTTGAGAGTTGTAAGTTCTATATAATGTATTTACAATTTTATAGTTATTTTTGTTTACGGTAGCACAGTACATAGTTATTTTATACGAACTTTTTTCCTTCCGTTGTTTGCATTGTCTACTGTATAACGGGTTTTCTAGTAAATAAAAATAATAATAAAGTGGCCCTGAGAAAACAGATGGGAAGCATGTGTTTGTATGGCACTTGGTATCTACCAAGTGACATATAGCGATCGCAAATTCTGTCGATCTGTTGAAATTTGGTCGGTTTGAAATTTGGCAGGCGTATCAGGAACCAGACCAGATTAAATTGTAAATTGTTGTTTCTCCGATTGGACCATCTGGGGGGAGTGGGGGGACGGTTGAATCGAAAAAATGAGGTATTTTTAACTTACGAACGGGTGATCAGATCTTAATGAAATTTGATATTTGGAAGGATACCGTGTCTCATAAATCTTATTTCAAATTCCAACCGGATCTGGTGACATTGAGGGAAGTTGGGGGGGGGAACTTAAAATCTTGAAAAACACTTAGAGTGGAGGGATCGGGATGAAACTTGGTGGGAAAAATAAGTACAAGTCCTAGATACGTGACTGAAATAACCGGAACGGATCCGCTCTATTTGTGGTAGTTGGGGGGGGGGTTAATTCTGAAAAATCAGAGAAAATGAGGTATTTTTAACCTACGAACTGGTGACTGGGTCTCAATGAAATTTGATATTTAGAAAGAACTCATGTCTCAGAGCTCTTATTTCAAATCCCGACCAGATCTGTTGACATTGGGGGAGTTGAAGGGGGAAACCGGAAATCTTGTAAAACGCTTAGAGTGGAGGAATCAGGATGAAGCTTGGTGGGTAGAATAAGCAAATGTCGTAGATACGTGATTGACGTAACCGTTCTGGATTCACTCTCTTTGGGGAAGATAGGGGGTGGGGTTCAGTGCTTTGGCGAGTTTGGTGCTTCTGGACGTGCTAGGACGATGAAAATTGGTAGGCGTGTCAGGGAGCTGCACAAATTGACTTGATAAGGTCCTTTTCCCCGATTCGACCATCTGGAGGGCTGAAGGGAGAGGAAAAATTAGAAAAAATGAGGTATTTTTAACTTATAAGTGGGTGATCGGATCTTAATAAATTTTTATATTTAGAAAGACATCGTGACTCAGAGCTCTTATTTTAAATCCCGACCGGCATTAAACCTCTGATTTTCCTTTTAAATCAATCTATTGACTCTTAGAATTTTTCTAGAGCTCATACGCTATGAGCTCTTGGTTCTTGGCTCTTCTGGCCTCTTCACAAGTGCCATATGAACTCTTATCTCTTGTTTCACTTAGTCAACAATGCTGGGTTAATTATGAGAGATTAATTCGGAAATATATGTTAGAGGCTTAGCTCAACGGCAGAGGCGGTTCTAGAAGAGGAACAGAGGGGGTATTCGCTCTGGGCGCAGAGATTTTAAGGGCATAAATTTGTAAGTGCTTAGGCGTTTACCCCCCCCCCTTCCCGGAGAATACCCGCCGCGAAAAATATCCCCCGGAAAATACCCCTGGAAAATCACCCCTCGAGGAAAATACCTCCACTCCCGTAGAAAATAGGCCCAGGAAAATACCACCACCCCCATGCAGACAACACCCTCGGAAAATACCGCGCCTGCCACTGGTTGGTCTCTAATCGCTTTTGACAAATGAGAAAAGGAATCTAACTCTTAATTTCTGATAAAATGAGCATCCTCCAAAGTTTCTATGGCCTTGAGGGAGGTGGGATGAGTAGGGGGCAGTCCCCCTCCTATAAAGAATAAATTCTGATCATTTTGGGGTTTATTGTACCTCCAACATGCTTAAACCAATTTTGGGGTTTAAATGATTTCAGACCAGCCTATAGTTGGTTGGTCTCCAATCACTTTCAACTTATAAGAAAAGAAAAAAAGCACTCTCAATTTCTGATTGAATTAGTATCCCTCTACGACCATGGGGTGGAGGTAGGATGGGGAAGGGGTAGCCTTGCTCCTATAAGAAATCAATTCTGTTCATTTTGGGGTTTAATATTACTCTTTACTTTCATAATAATAGCGTAGACCAGAAATATTCTTAGAAATCAAGAAGGATTAAATATCGATATCACTTTCATACTTTCGATACGTTTCTTAGTTTTTACCACCTTCCCCCCCCCCCAGAAAAAATCCAAACAAAAGTTCTGGACCTTCATCCTCCCCTTGTCTCTATATTAGAACTAATTATATATTCATCTGAAGGCTCAATGAGAGTTAGGGTGTTTTTGCCATTAAAATCCCCTTTAAAATGTCTCCCTCACTCCCTAACTGGCCGAAATAGTTTTAATGTCTAAACAAGTCTCAATGTCTTATGTAAATAGACATTAAATACCCTGTAGTTTTACAATTCCAAACATTTGCATGTAAGTGCTTTAAACCTCTAAAATAGGATTCGCTGATTGTTTTAATTTTTTTCTAGCTTTCTTGCTATAAGTAATAGTCAGTTTTCATTCACGTTAAATTTGTTCAATGTACAACCATTTGTAACTTTTTTCATTAGCAATCGGATCGCGTTAACAATTGAATAATAACTTAAATTCTAAAACCCCTAATCTGACCACAGCTTATGCTATCAATCAATCTTTTTGAAATTTACAGAATGTGGGAACAGCTTAAAATTTGTAGATTTAAAAATAAAGTCGTAAAGCATGCATTCAAATATTTCAAGTTTCAGAAAATCGGCCAAAAATGGCTCCTCTATACTAGTCTTCGGATTTCTTCTTCTTTTTTATTTTGACAATTAAAAAACAAACGAGAAAAAACAGACAATCTACGAATAGATAGCAATGCGAGGAAATGTAAAAGGCGGCCACTATGCATGACTGGAATTTTGTGAGAAAAAAGCAGCTTTAACAAAGAACAAGAAACATCAGCACTTTAACAAAGAAAGACAGAACACAGTTGGATAGTGATTAGCATAAACGAACATACACCTTGCCCGGGTCCGTGCGTGATGTCAGGGGCAGATGCAGAACTAATGTTTGGGTAGGATACCAACAAAACTTGGGCTCCCCCATTGGCATTTTTCATCCCTCCCCCCTGTATATAGTGCAACTTTCGACTTTCTAAAGGGATGAACGCGCCCCAAAATCCACCCTTGCCTGATATAGTATCTCCCGTTACTTTTGTGCTTAGAGACATGGTTATATTAAAAAAATATTCGATATTACTACATTCATAAGTGCTTACCAACTTTTACCTTCGGATGGTCCAAAAGTCGTATAATCAATGCTTCGACTGCTTTATAACAATGTTAGGCAGGCAATCAGCGAGTAAAAAATCCTGAAGATTGGTTTTTGAAAAGTAACATATGGATGGTTGTTAATTATTCACACATTTCGACGATATAATTGTTGAAGGATCGAAGGCGTTCGTTTCACTCTCACTGATCGCCCTCAGCAGTTCATTACCTCTCAGTTTGAATGACAGGCTCACTTGTTTATTTTGCTTTTGGTTCTCACATAATTTATGTCTCGTTGGTCCTTGGCAGAAGGTTACACGTCGTAAAAAAAATGATACACATGTTGTTAATAAAACCAATCAAATGTTCCATGGTTATGCCGTCAGTGGTTGTATCCCCCCCCCCTATGAGCTATTTACTATTAACTTATTTCTTTCACTGGGTTTCAAACCTAGCTCTAGTCAGTTACTAGGCGTTTACCCACCGGAAAAATACCCCCCAAGGAAAATATCCCTCCATGGAATATACCCCAGAAAATACCTCCCTGGAAAATACCCCCTGAGGAAAATACTCCCCTGAAAAACTACCCGTGGAAAATACCCCCCGAGGAAAATATCCCCCCGAAAAATACCCCCTCCCACGTGGAAAATACACGCCCAATAAATATCACCCCTTCCTCCCGGAAATTATCCCGTCCCCTCCCCTATGGAAAATAAGGCTTCCCAAATTTGAGAATTTTATTAGAGCTTTGTTTTTTGTTTTTTTTTTCACTTTACGTAGGGGGAAGGATTTTTGATACTTGTGTAGTATACGCTATTCACTCAAGCTTACCCTGTGTAAAACTCGAGAACAAAACGGTTTCTTAGGTAATTTCTTTCAGCTTAGCGTGACACAAGACAAAGACAAGTGACAAAATAGATGGGAAATATATAATTTGGGCTATATATTTCCACATAAGAGGGGGGGGTAAAGTATTTGGACAGTTTGAAATCAGAAAACAATTCTTAGTTCATAATATGCAGAATAATTGTACCTAACATATTTTATATGCAGATCCACTATATTTTATCCCCTTCCCCCTAATTTGCAAATATATAGCCCAAATTTGTTTCTAAAGTAGCAAAAAGGTTAACGCAGAAACCGGTTTGTTCTCGAGTTTTACGCATCGTAAACTTGAGTGGTAGGCTTATAATGCACAAGTATTGGAATTTTTCATGGAGAGAGAGCCGGATTTCCCGGTATTATTTAAAAACTATCAGAAATTAAATGAAAACAAAAAGTTTTTCAACTGGAAGTAAGGAGCAACATCTAAACTTAAAACGAACAGGAATTATTATGTATATTAAAAAGGTTGCCTCCTCCTCAAGACCTCACTCCTTACGCTAAAGTTTTTTTCTGGAATTTTAAAACAAAACTTATTATTCTAATTAAACGGCCAGTGTGTTTCGGTAAACGTTCTTAAAGAATTAGTAAAAAAAGCCAAAACTTTATCGTACAGAGCGAAGTCTTATGAAAGGGGGAATTCCTTTCATTTACATAATAGTTTCTCGTAGTTTTAAGTTTGAATGTTGCTTTTTACTTTCAGTTGATAAAACTTATTTTGTTTTTTATCTAATATCTGATCGTTTTTAAATAATACGGGGAAATCCGGCTGTCTCTCCATGAAAAATTCCGGTACTTGTGTTACGCCACTCACTCAAGTTTACGATGCGTAAAATTCGAGAATAAACTGGTTTCTTTGTTAGTTTCTTTGTTACTTTAGAAAAAATTTGGGCTTTATATTTGCACATTAGTGGGGGGGGGGGGGGTAAGGTATAGTGGGTCTGCAGGCAAAATGTGTTAGGTACAATTATTCTCGATTTTATGAAGAAAGAATTGTTTTCCGACTTCAAACTGTCCAAATATTTTATCCCCTCCCCTTGAGTGCAAATATATAGCCAAAATTATATATTTCCCATCTATTCTGTAACTTTTCATTGTCTTGTCTGACGCTAAGCTGAAAGAAACTAACGAAGAAACCGGTTTGTTCTCGAGTTTTACGCAGCGTAAACTTGAGTGAGTGGTGTGTAGTACATAAGTACCAAATTACTTACCCCAACGCAAAAAAAAACGAAAACAAATTTCTCAAATTTGGAAAGCCCTACTTTCCACGTGGGGGGGGGGGTATTTCTGGGGGAGGGGGTATTTACCAGGGGTATTTTCCGTGTGGGGAAGTATTTTTTTTCGGGGAGGGGGCAACTCAATTGAAAACTGAAAATTCTCGTGTGTTTTTTAGAGTCGAAAGTAATATCAAATATCACAATTAATTAGATGTAGATTTACCTGTAATATATACTAGAATAAGAACGTGTGCATAATTTTTCAGAAACAACACTCTAGCCTTGGATCAAGAGCCATAAGCCTTCAATGTATATTTCTCCCAAAGCCACTTCATATGGAAGTGGTGGTCGTAGAGACTTTGTAGGGGGGGCACACAATTGGAAACTAAAAGATGTAGTTTTCATTTTTTCAGAGTCATGAGTAATACCACATATTGGGATCAAGTAGAACTACAAAAAAATTAATGTCACTCCTTGCTTTCATCTGGAAAAAAATTACATTTGATTAAAACTTAAAAAATACCATTAATGACTAAATAAACCAAATGAAAACAAGTTAAAATAAGTAATTACGCAAAATAAAAAGATAACAAATGCAATGGATAAATAATTGAATTCTCGTGAAACAAAAATCAAAATGGACAATCAAGTGAAGCTAGAAATGACCAGGAACAGAAAAGAAGCAAAAAAAGAAGTAGGGCTCCTGCCTCCTGCCTACTCTCGTACTGTTCCAAAACACATTCCGAGAAACTTGCTCCATGTTATATTTTGAATGCTGGTTTTCGAAAGCTTCATCGTCCAATTAATAACATTTATTAGCCTAATCTACTTCTGCAGCTTTAAGTAATGGTGAAAACAAATCATCAGGATGGCATGTTCGTTGGTACAACAATTTTTCCCTTTAGGAAAGGTAGTCTAATTTAACTTAGTCTAATTTTTCCAAAAAAAACATAATTAAACTTCGGAAGGGGTTCATTCAATTGGAAACTGAAAGTCCTGGTATCCTTTTTCAGAGTAAAAAATTACTTAGAGGTCAACAAGCCCCCCTCGCTTATTTTGGTATCGGGCCCCTCGTTGTAACCTCCAAAGATATTCGATCCAAAGAAATAGCTGAAAGATTCAGTAAATATGCCTCCAGGGATAACCCATCCCCCAAAGGCCGTGAATAATGCAAATTAGCATTATTTAAAACTATATTTAGTAATCAAAAAGAGGGAAGGGTTTGTGCAATATTTCTCCAAAGGCACTTCATATGGAAAGTGTGGCTGTAGAGATTTGAAGGGACTCATTCGATTGGACTTGAAAGTTCTACTGTCCTTTCTAAGAGTCAAATGTGGTTGGAGCGTGCCCAGCCCCCCTCCCCTTTTTCTACTGCCCATCCGTACCCTTCAAGTACATAGGCTACGATAAAAAATTTGAGATATCCATTTTGTTACGCTAATTAAACAAAAAATTTTCCTACCGAAAGGTTTTTCAAAAAAGCAAAGGACCATCTTGAGATCTTGCGTATGCGTAGTGTAGTGTAAAAAACTATTTATTTTGAAAAACGGGATGCAGAAACTAAGTTCAATATGCCCCTAAACATATTCGGAAAGTTTCAGCTTAATAACTTTGGTTTTTCCTGACATTTTTCGAGTAGTCCTTTTTAACAAGCTGGATGCCCCAGTGTCTTTTGATTTAGTTCAACATCTCCTCGACATTTCCTGAGAGTTTGAATTTAATACAAATAGCTGTTTCAGAAATATTGGAAAAACACTCCTTTACATTGTAAAACACATTTTTAAACCATTGCCAATTTTGATTATTTACTGCCCTTGCCCCAGTGCGTTAGGGGTTATTGTCACCCCTGGAGTCATTTATTGGACTTTTTGACCATTCTAATGAGAATAGCTACTAAATAGAGCACCCCACCTGCAAATTGTTTCTTTTTACTTAGTTCGACACCCCCCTCAGCTCTCCCAGAAAATTTTAACTTAACACCCCTAACCTTGCCTGATATTTACAAACAGATGGGCTCTTTTGAAAACTTGGGTGTCAGTGTCACCTTGCAGAAGTGCCACCGAAAGTTTCAACTTAATACCTTAGCCGTTCCTGACATTTTGCAGATACATCGTTTTCCAAATGTAGATGCACATAAAGTGTTTTGACTTAGTCCATTATCCCCCTCAACAGTCATTGAAAGTTTTAACTAATACTCTTAGCCGTTTCCTAAATATTGCTGGTACGGCTTTTCGACAACTCCCTGAAATTCTAATTTAATGCTCTTAATCGTCTTTTAGACATTTTAGATGCAAACTTTTGACAACCAGGAAATAAATAGTGCTAATTGGTTTCGGTCAGCATACACCTCAGCATTCCCTGAAAGTTTAAGCTTGAAATCCTTGGCTGATCGTCAGATTTTGCAGCTTCACCCTTTTGACATTTTGGGCACACATAGAGTCAAGCGATTGAATTCAATATCCACTGGGCATTATCTGAAAGTTTCAACTTATTCCACTTAGCCGTTTCTTAAATATTGCATAAATCCCTCTTTCCATTACAAAACATGTTTTTAAGCAATTGCTAATTTGTATTATTTACGGCCTTCGCCACAGAGCCTGTGAGCTAATGCCATCCCCAGAGGCATTTTGTTTGTTCTTTCGACCATTTTTAATACAATGGCTATCTTGAAATTTTGGTCAAATGTTTTAGAGGCTCCAGGGGGAGCAGATAGAAAAAACGATAAGAGAATGGGCCATGTTACCCTTCAATCCCTTTTGATGGTTTTTCCCTGGAGGTTTTATCTGAATACCAGTAGTGGTGAGTAAGTGGGGCCTGATGTCACCATCCATCAGGCCATTTGAACTTAATTTACATACTCCCATGACTGCCCTCCCTAGTAACTAGATCCGGTGAATGACCTTCCCTAACAACCAGATTGCCTATAGTAGCAGAGATACATAATTTGCGTAAAACAGAGGAACATAATTAACACATAGCCATGAGGCCCCTCCAACAATCCTTAGTAGCAAGATCAGATAAAAGGCTGGATTTTAAGTGTATTTTATACGAGTAAGAAAGTGGAATTCAGAGAAAGAACAGTTTGAATATATCTTTTCATCAAGTTTTATTGGACAAAACACACTAGCAGGAAAATGAGTGGAGTTGGCATCAGCAATGATACAAAGACAAGAATATCAAACGTAGCAGCAGTAATTACAAGAGTATGTCAACTAAGCCTTGAATGGGATGAGATGTTTGCGATATATCTGATATTGCGCTAATTCAAATTCGAGGAACAGTTAGTTTTTGTAGCCAAAGTTAATGTAATGCATATAACGGATTTTGTTCTCTGGATTTGTTAGTTAGTCTGTAATCAGCTATGAGAGCGTTAGGATTAAAAAATAGATGGATTTATGAAATGTGAAATCATGCAGAATCTTGTGATTTTGGGAAAATCTTTGAATCTAAATGATCATTTTCACAAGTTACACAAGTCTCTCAAAGAATGCTTGACGATATCATAAAGATGAATCTCCAGCTTTGAATTATTGTATGTTGCTTATGAGTCGTGGCCAAAATGCATTTACTCAATTTATTGACATACTAATCGAAGCGAAACAAAATTTAGTTGTGGATTTACTTCGTCGACTATCTTAGAAATAAAATGACGATTTAAGACTCTATTCAAATAATTTTTTGGTCTATATTTTATTTTTTCACGAGAACAACAAACAAATCGAAAATTTAGAAAATCCTGTTGACAATGGCTACTGCGATTACAAGCCAACTGATTTTAATTTGGCTGTTGCAGAAAGTGATTTTCCATTTGAATACAATGGATGACATATTTTTTCAAATAAGTATTTCGATAAGCGTGAATTTTACAATACAAATGAGAAAAGTATTTTTACTGTGACTTCACAAAAAGATACGATGAGAGTGAAGTCACATTGTAATGCAGAAAATGTGACCCTAACTTTGTGCATCAAGATCTTTAAACAGTAAATTCAGATTATCTGCCACCATTAGTTGTTCTCGATGGTTACCTATCGGAAAAAAAGAAATCTAAAGAGGAGAGAAAAAGCAATTTTTTGATGTATACATACATTTTTATTAATAAAAAGATTTACAAAAATTTTAAGAACATTTTATTCGTAGAGCACTGACATCAATATTATGCAGGTATGAAAGTATATTATCCAATAGGAAGTCAATCAGGCAAAGTTTGTCTACGTAAATGTTCGGAATATAATAGTGTATGAAAACCACAGCTTTTAGACGTTAAATCTTGCACTCTCTTCTGGGTTTGAACAGTAGTTTTCCAACAGCGTTCAATAAATTTAATGACGTGTGGAGTGTAGAATGGGTAAGGTAGACCTAGAGGACCGAAAAGTTTTATATTCTTCACTGTTTAAAAGATGCACAATCAATGACCCATCTTTACGTATGAAGGACCCCTATTAACACTGATACGTGTGTTGTTACCACTTTTAATTTGTTCAAAGAAATCCAAGGATTTACAATAAAATTTGCATTTGAACATGTACGGATTGATAGTAAATACGCTGATTATTTGATTTTATGTTCATGGTGCGAGGCTTAGTGGAATGCTGCCTTCGGGAGTGATTTCCCAGTAAATTTCGAATTGATTTAACAAGATTAATTCAAAACTCTCAGCCAATGGCTCGATAAGGATGCACTCTAAACCTATACTCCCCGTTCGTACAATACTCATGTGTTGAGTGCCACACAAGTCAAATACAATGATACCATGAATTTTTGAAAACATTGTATCGGTTATACCATTTTCAAATAGTTGTGAATCTTGATCTAAGGACTGCATTATCAACTCATACAGCGTCCTATAGGATTTGGAAAAGGATAAATTGTTGAGTGGGATTCGATTTACTTTACACAAAAAAGATGAAAGTACAAACATTTCAAATTTGTGTGGAGAACTGGTCCACAATCCTACAGCACTAGCACTATTTCCCAATGCCAATGCCAGTTTTGAAGGAACTTCACAATTAATAAATGAAGAGTCGGTGAAAGTACATGAGCCCGTTGCAATATGTCGGTGATTGGTGATTGTATGATGTGCAAATAGTTTGATATTTTTTTCAATAGCTCTAGGTTTTTCCACTGCCAATGCAACAGAACTCGTTGCTTTCGTATATGAAGTATTGCCACGTCGAGAGAGATTTTTACGTCGGTTGCCGTAGTAAGTACCTTCCGCAACATGAAATTAGATGGAGCAAGCGTTAATTTTATACCCATCTTAATATTCAGTGGTCATTGGGTTATGCGACCATTGGGTATAATTGAAATATCTCATGATATTTTCCGAACTGAAAATAATTCACTAGTTGTCGCCTCTCAAAGTGTATTTGTAGGGTCAGAGTCTGCCTTATATTCATATCTTTATGCTGAACTCCTCAATTACTTATATGACTTTTGTGTCATCAACATGGAATGTATGTAGCTCGTATAATCTGAAAGAGTGATGCTAGTGCTCACCAATATTCCATTTGTGTAGACACTGATTTGTCTAAATAAATTAACCAGTACACAATTCTCATAGGATACTCAATCAGTAGTACTTGGCATTTCATGGTCAGGTTTCTTGACTGCCACATGTAAATCTATAAATGCGGAAGACAAATCCACGAAATTATCTTCACTGGAATAAATTTGAAAACGGACGTTTTCAGAGAGCAGTTGTTTTGGGTAGAATTGCTCATAATAACCATGTTTTATACTCATATCAAATTTTCTGTATAGAAAAGACTTACGGATAAATCGATTAATAAATGGGATTCCTTGTGTGGTACATATACCATTTCAGTCTAAGAAAAGAAATCAATGTTTGGTCTAACAATTTTCTTCCTTTATTTCCTTGGTTTCTTCTTCTTTGACAAGATTGATATCTCTCGTTTCTAGCCTGGATAGAGGCTGATGATGAGTGATGTAATGTATCTAGGCCCTTTTAAATCTTTTCCAATTTGTCAGGATTTCAATCGCTCGCCAAGAGATCGTGCAATGGATCTAAGATTTTCCAAAGCGCATTTATAATGTTCCTTGCCAGAGCCCAAATTTTGTAGTATAGAGGATACAAAATCCACGGCAGCCGGTGCAATATATTTTGTGTTATCCGAGGGAAGTGCAGAGTGAAATAGCTTAGCAGACCAACTGCCAAGATTATAGCCTGACATTTATGAACGATCTTTGTAATAGTCCATTCCATGACCCATTTGTCTTGGACCAAGAGAAACGACATAGCAACCAGCATCGAGCCAAACGAAAGCCATTTTTCTATTAGACATCTTGTTATTGAACAGGTTGAAAATGACACGTAATTACAGCCAAACCTTTCGTTACTGCTAAAGATCACCTAATTCAGTTCTTAATGTTAACCGACAGAGTTCCAAATAAGTAATGTTTTCTGTGATATATTGAAGATGTTTTACATTGTAATGATGAATATGATCTTGACTGTTTTTTACCTTCAAGAACAAGTAGGATGGGAACGTTAGTATTGCCAACTCTCGGTGTTTCAACAAATGAAGCCTAGAGAAATATACAACTGTCCGAGGAGAAACCGGGTGGATAATCGGCCAAAATGAAACGGTCCATTCAAATAATGCTTCAAGCACTTATATCATTGATTATATTTTATCTAAGACCAAGGTCATCTCTTAGAGTATCGTTGAGAACAACCTTCTCATTGTCAATGAGAGAAGTAGTGTAGATCTTGCCCTGTTCCATTGAATAATTAAATTGAAAGTCGCCATTTTTACGAACGGCAATTCTTCTACTGATAGCGCGAAACAAATCATTCATACTACTAAATTCTTTTTATGGTAATGTGAGCAAGGGATATTTACCCTAGTTAATCGATTCTATGCATTCCTCGGTAACGAGCGGACAATCGAGTTGTCTAACTTCTATGTCATATGTACGATCTTTTCTCTGGATATCATATGTATTTTTGAGAATAGAATCGGGAGAGAGTTTTGTCCGAAAATCACTTTTAATCTAGTGGATCAGAGACATTGGACATGAATGTTATCTGGAAATCATTGGGAATTGTATATTTCTTTAACTGCTACCGAAGAATCAAAATCAGAGTTATATCCTAGCCAACAAACAAGCAACTGTCTCTGGCCCCTGTGCGTACGACCATTTAATATCTTTTGAATTTGATAGATTCCACTATAATTTTTTACTTCTTGAAGTTCATAGTCATAAAAACCGCCAGGAATTTCATCATCTTTGGTGTGCCATAAACAGTACGGTACATGTTTAGTTTCTGATATTTTTTACACCTTAAAAAGTTCGATGGACCATAAGTAATTCCCCTTTTCAAAAATGTCAGTTGTTCTTTTAATTGGAACTGTATCACCAACATTTTTTCTTTTTCTTCACAAACTTTTCATTGGAATACTGTTTACAAAAAGTGTCAAGTGTACCAAGATATCCTCGGTGAACCTCCTGAGGGTTAATTGCGGATATAGATAGATGGGGTAGTTGACTATAAATTTGTATGATTTTATCGGAAGATTGAACATAAGCAGCTGTATTTTTATTGTACAACATCTCGAAATTGAAAGTCCAGTACTTCTTACCAATCGTTCGATCAATGCAGCCTTTATAGGACTATGACTATGATATAGCATTGTTTATATTTAAACAATATCTTCTCTACATGTGGATTGACAAATTCACTACCTCCATTCGTTTGAATTTGTCTACAACAATCTTGGTAAAAAATAATTCATAGAAATCTATTAACTTCAAAACCTCTATTATTCCGAAATGAAGTAGCACATGCACAGCAACTGAAGACACTGATTTCAAGTAGAATATATTAGTAGGGTGTATTGTGACGTCTTTGAATCTCATCTAGCGTTAAACGATCTGCTTGTATTATATGAAGTGGGAAAAGGGCTTTAGTTTTTAATAAAGATTACCACGAATTTTGTAAATATTCTGTTGCTAGCCCTTTTTGAAGTCCAGTGAACTGAGAAAGTGGTGGGGGAGTTTATAGTTCCCAATTCACTAATATTTTCATAAATATGATTTGAAACTTCAATAATTTTGAACACAAACACGTAGTGTAGCGTCCGCTACCCCTTTCCATACTAGTTGGTAGTGATGATGGTTATGAGTTGATATCAAGACATCTTTGCTATTTACTCACCAACACTGGTGTCATTAAATCATTGTTTCTACTACTAGTAGCGGTAGGTTTACTAGTATTGTTTAACATTGATTTAAAATCTTCTCCTTTTTATTGTTAGACTGTTATTTTCCACTGATCATTTTAGAGTTTGCTTACTAGTAATAAGACTTTTTGTGAAGTTTAATGTGATTAAAAAGTTGTATAGATGATTGTCAAAGGATAAAATTCGTTTACGAATTGTAGCCATATTTTACATTAAGCCGAGTAGATTGTAACTTTTTCCCTTAATTATAATTAAATTCCCTTTATTATCAATTCGAGTGTTTTCACTTTTCATGAGATATGTCTTTTATTTTGCTAGCGATATGAGGGTAGCAGTAGGTCTCCAACACCTGACAAAACCATGGACAATATTGAATCTCCCTTCTTTGGTTGTTTTGCTGTTGTTGATGTTCCAGAATCTTGAACCATTGGCGTCAATTTGTAGGGTCATGTGTGCTATATTTTTTTTGAAACAGCTGTTTACAGGTCTTGCTATTATTGATAACACAAGTGTAAAAAAGCTACCACCCGTTTCCTTTTAAATTTTAGATATTTTCCTTTGTTAATGCTTCTTGCCAGGGCGCCTACAATGGAACGATATTGCTTTTTCTATTGTTTAACTAATTTGGGCAAGTGAGCAAGCCCTTGGTTCAATTTAAACAAAGTTCAGATATGAGATTAATGATTTTTTGTCAATACCTTCTTAAGTGTCATGATGGTAACTAATGACCATTTTTACTGTTCATTGGAAGATACCCGGTAAATTCATTATCAAAAATACCTGTGACTAAACGCAAATCTTCGGGTATGTTCTGATTGACATCCAATAGAATATAACCATAAGGCTTATTTGTTGCTTGATTGTATGCTGAAAGTAGAAGTTTTTGCGCACCATGATATATTTGTTTATTGAGAGTTATTAGAGAACTTGAATCCCGAAAAACGCTTTAGATGATATAGTAGGTACAATTCAAAGCAAGTGTTCTCATATATTTTTCTCTGATGAAAGAGATTGTGAAGGACAAGTGTTACGGAAATTTTTTCATGGTGCGAGCAGAAGTAAGCAATTTTAGCATCTTCAGAGACAATTGTTCAATGGATTCAGTCAAACCCACAATAAAAACCCATGAGTTGGGATCAATAATGTAGAACACGTCAATTTGATATTCTGGTGCAAAAGCCTTTATTTTATCACAAGACTCTTGCCAAACTTTGTAGTAATAGTAGATTTTTTCGGCTTTTTCATAAACATCTGATTACGACTTTGTACTATTTTTGCTAAAAGTGTCGTTTTGCCCGAGGTTGGTGGACCATAAAGAAACGATCTGAATGGTGTTTTAAACTCATAAACTTCGTCTTCAAAGCCTTCGACAGCTGGAATAAAACTAACTGTTAACAGTATTTGGCTAATGAATAAATAATAATAATTTTCCTATCAGTCCTCCAACTACTACGATGTTCAAGAACAACAATATTAGAATAATAGATGTTTTCTCTTATTTTATGATAAACACAAAACATTTTTTAAATAAGCATTTTATATAAAAAAAAAATCACAGTCTAAAAAACTTAGAAAAGGGTTATACATCCCCCCTCCCTTCATAAGTCGCTACGACCACTGGTGGCGGCCGACCGAAGGCCAGATCCCTCCCCCTTCCCAGGAGAACTGTGAGCGTGGGGATTCAAGTAAACAATTTTATTTTAAGAATGCGTAAAAATACATTAAAAATACAACAACAATAACTCTGCCTAGTATTCACGGAAAATAATGTTGGAAAAGTCTCTGCCCCTCCCACCTACTGAATTTAAATGAAATTTTCCACACCAAGATGTTGTCTATATTGTACATAAGCATCTCGATCTGAAGTGAGGTTGTGCCAATGGGGTAGTACCTTCAGACCAGCCTCACATGCATTGACTTCATCCTATATTGCTGACATGGCGTTATTTTCTACTATAACTGTGTACTTTTCAAATTTTAATGAACAAATCGCTATTATTTTCACTCTTAAAACTAAATTACTTTCCACACAGGTTCTTTAAACACTCATATCGAAATTATCTTTAACATAGTGTATTAGGCAACCCCTTGCAGGCTTTTTATATCCTCATTGTGAGTTTGTCAACAAAGTACCTTTGGATCTGCAAACACACAATGGGCAATAAAGTCATTCCCCGTCTCGAATTTTAGATATAATAGTTAGGACCTGGCGGTTCATTAGCTCCGGATAAATAGAGTCGTTCCGATTGGTAAAGTCAAGTCAAGAGCTAATGTGCTTATCATTTTCCTAATCATTTAATAAATTATCAGTTTTAACTTTTGGGATGAGTGAATTAGCGTCTCAATAATACACTTGAACTACCCCCTCCCTCGGCCATTGGTGTCTAAACCCATTGTAAATAATTCCTACACGAGTTTTTTTTTAATTTCAAAAATTGGACTACCACCTGCATTATTTATTCAAAATAATATTTCTTTTTTCCTATGCCAAAAGATCGTATTAGAGTCTATGATTATGAAAGATGTGAAATTCTGTCGTATAGGCAATCTAGAATGCTTAATGTCCTATTGGTAGTATAGCTCCTCAAACTACTGAGAAGCTAGAATGTACTCTAATCACTTTTCAACGCACCCTTCAACTTGCCCTGGAGGTTTCAGCTTAATTCCTTAACCTGTTCCTGGGATATTGCTGTCATATGCTTCTGACAACAGCAAGCCCTTGGTATGTTCTGATTTTATTTAATATCCCATTTAACATTGTCTGATTCATTTCCCTAAATACCCTAAGCCTTTTTGGAGACCCACGATCAAACACACCACCCTTTCCTAAGACAACAACATTAGCTTATAAGTGAATAAGGGGCAAATTGCCTAATTTACAGCTCTTGCCCCAAGAACTGTGGCCAGTCATGTCATCCCTGAGGGCAATAGTTGTTTGATCTTCGGATTATTTTGAACAATATGACAACCTCAAAATTTTGACGGGATGTGTTTGGTGGTGGACAGCTAAAATGGCAAAGCGAGGGGGGCTGGTTGTCCTCTGATGAGTTTTCAACATCCTCCTAAACATGCCCTAAAAGTTTCAGCTTAATACTCTCAGCCATTCATGAAATACTGCAGATACATACTTTTAATAGCCTGGATGTACATGGTGTCTTTTGATCTAGTTCAACATTCCCTGGAAGTATTTCATAGCAATCTTATCTTTTTGGGACCCATCCAAGATAAAAATAAAATGCCCTTTTCCCAATTTTAAACGCTAAATGTTAACAGTCGGCAAAGTGCATAATTCACAACACCTACCATGAGGTGGGCACGTCTTCGGAAATCATCAGAATTTTATATTCTCAATTTAGATATTTCTTAAACTAAGCTATCTTGCAAATGAATCCTAATCAGTGTTTTTTGGTTAATCTATCATATTTTGGTAATTCAAAATTAGTTATACAAAAAATTATATATTTTATTCTAACATAAACAAAATAGCACTTTGATAATCTCGATACCTTTATTTGCTATGTTCAGGGACATAAATAGGTTTTTTAGGGGGAAAACAAAATTTAGGTGCAGTATATGAAATTCAGTATTATTACTAAGAGAATTGTAAAAACTGAAAATTTTAGAGAGAGGGTAGAAAACCCTTCCTTCCAGTCTAATTACTTGGTAACTTTTAGTAACTAAGTAACTTTTTTGTAGAATTTATTTTTATTTTGAAATTTCAAAGAAATAAAAAATTCCAACCGTACTGTAACACCCTGTGCTTTCAGTAAAGTGCGAAACCTATAAGTAAGCGGAGGAAAACTTTCAGGGGTTATAGCCTACTCTTTATTTTAGATAAACTTTTGTGCATTTTTAGTTTGAACAGACCTTTGTGCTTTAAGCTTGCTCTTTACCTTGGGCCCTTTGTGTTTGAAAAAGGTCTGAATCTTGCTCTTTATTTATCTATCTTTTCCTAGTTACTGCATAAATTATTCTTTTTAGCTATTGATTCTGCATAAATTGTATATAAATTAAGGGACAAGTACTTAGCAGTATCACATCCAAAACCGGGAGGCTATTTGAATAGGTATAGCTCTAAGCCTATTGGCTATCTCAGAATTTTCTCTTGGCAGAATCTTGGACCTAGTTGAGCCAGAACTATTTTATCGTGGCCCTAAATCACAGAAATTAGAACTTTGCTGTATTTCCATGTCTTGTTACTTAAGAATGCACAAATAATTGAAAGTGCAGGTCGAGCAACTAATTGAAAGTAATCGACTAACTAATTGAAGGTGCAGGTCGATAAACTGCATCCCTTCACTTACCTCAGATGTGTTAGTAGTGAAGATACGGATGCAGTAAAGATGTTAAAGTAGGATCACCATTGCACAGGGTTTTTTTTACAGTTGAATAAATTTGGCAAAAATAGAAGAATAAGTCTTCGAACTAATATTAAAACATTGGAAGCCATAGTGGTGACAGTAATCACGTATGACTCGGAAAAGTTGGCGCTTCGGAAAGCAGAGGAAGATATGCTAGATGTTTTCTAGAGGAATTGGCCAAGATGTTTTAAGTATTTGTTGGCCTGGCCAAAAGATTGAGTGACAATAAGTTGTAACATATTTATGGCTCGATCTCAAGTTATAGGGCTATAGCGAAAAAAAGCCACGTGTGACGGATGATACATTACCAAAGATTGGGCTTTTCGGCCACCAATCTAAGAACTTACTAAAAGCCAGTCTCCCCCGAATGGGGTTGTAAAAGATTATAAGAAAAGGAAAATTTGAGCTTCATAGAAGATTACAAAGAGAGAAATTTTAAACAGATTGGAGTAGAGGAGGAATTTGCTTAGTTTTGGTGGCCTTAGGCAGCTGGGTGCTGTAATGAATTGTTAGAAATAGTACCAGTAATTAGAATTTTTGTCATCTTAAAAAGGTAATGGGCCAACTGCCTGACTCAACCTTTGAAGAGTACTTCAATTTACTCTTCAAATCCTTAGCTTTGTTCTCTTTTAATTAAGGCTACTAGTGTATACTCATGAAGCGAGTAAAGTGTTAACTGGCCTTAACCAAAAGTAAAAAACCGCAAAAATGAACTTGTCAAACGTTATTCTAATTTACTACAGTTTTTGTTAAGGTTTCAACTTCAGTATGTGCGATTACGAAACTTTACCTAGCTAATATTTACAAAAAAAGAATTCGCATGATCACATGGTCAGTTGTCATCCGAGGGTCTCCCACTCTCCGCCATTGGGTGTCAATCTTGAATCTAGAATTTTGCCACGCGTGATGTACCTACACCACGCTGTGGGATAAATGGTACACCTGGTGCTGCGCGAATCATACTTCCACTACACATGGCAAGTGTCAACAGGTAAACACTATTGATAACATACCGTTAAATAGTTCGTGATATCAAACTGCATGTAAGGAGCGACTAGTTCTAATAGAAACTGAAACACTAATAAAGGAGATTTGGCAACAATGCATGCACTACAGGAATTTGTTTTTTTATGGTGATTTCAGATATATAAGACTCGTCAACTTTAAAGTAACCCACCATAAATTATAAGTCTAAAAAAATTGCTTGATTTTTGAAAAATGGGTAAAGGTGCCAAAAAAGGGAAGCAACCTTGATGAAAATTACATCACCACATTCAGCATACCAGAGAACCCTACTGTAGAGGCTTCAAGTCCGTATCGAAAAAATATTAAATTTATATTTTTTCCTAGAAGCTTGATCACGGATGCTTGTTTATTCATTTTTCATTTATTTTTTCCCAAGGGTAATTATATCGAAATAAAGGTTTCAGAATATAGAGAGAGGGGTTATTGGAATAGAAATCGAAAGTTCTAGCAGCCTTTTTAAGCAGCGGAAGAGATGGTGCAAACAGAGTTATGTTTTCAGCCATTTTGCAGAGCAAAAACAGTTGTAACTAAAATCAAACCAAAAAGCCATTATGATTGTTATTCGATTTTCAACTATCGTAAATTCCATTTTTAAGTGGCAGAGAAGGCACATTGAGGGGAAATTGTTCGTAAAGATGCAACTAGTTCATACGAAATCAAAGGTTCATATAGACAATGATTTTGAACCTTCGTTTAACTAAGCTGATTTATTTGAGGCTTGATTAAATTAAATATAAAAAAATAAGTTTTTTTTTAACAAAAAGTGAGGAGCGACATTAAAACTTAAAACGAACAGAAGTTATTCCGTATATGCAAGGGGCTGTCTCCTCCTCGATGCTCCGCTCGTTACACTAAAGTTTTTTTATTGTTTTAAAAAGTAGAGTTGTGAGAAACAGTCAAACTTTAGCGGAAAGAGCAGGGCAATAAGGAGGGGACAGGCCCTTTGGTATACGGAATAATTTCTGTTCGCTTTAAGTTTTAATGTAGCTCCTTACTTTCTGTAATAAAAACTTGTTTTTTATTTAATTTCTGTATGCTTTTGAATTAATGCAGCTTTTGATTTAGGCTCACCGTACCTGAATAATTAAAACGAAATTTGCATATTAATTTCACTTTATTTGGCTAAATGGCTATCTCAAAGCTTTGATTGGATGATTTTGAGAAGAAAGGGCCGGGGAATTGGGCCTAGTTGCCCTCCAATTTTTTTGGTTGCTTAAACAGGCCAGTAGAACTTTTAATTTTATTTACGAGCGTTTTTATTAGGTCGAAGTTCGAATTTTGTTCCATTTCTTCAAGAATGACCCCTGAATCAAAAAAGCCGTTTAATCAAAACAAACAGCTATTTTGAAATTACTAATAATACTTTAGCGTAAAGAGCGAGGTATTGAGGAGGGGATGAACCTCCTCATATACATAATAATACCTGTTCTTTTGAAGTTTTAATGTTGCTCCTTACTTTCGGTTGAAAAAGTGTGTTTTTTTTTTATTTCTGAACGTTTTTGAATTAATGCAGGTTTGTGTTTTGGCTTACCGTGCATGAATAATTAAAACGAAATTTGCATATTAATTTTACTTTTTTTGGCGTAGCTTTCTCAAAGTATTGATCGGACGATTTTGAAAAAAAGGGGCGGGAAAGGAAGCCTAGTTGCCTTCCAATTTTTTGGCTACTTAAATAGGCCAGTAAGACTTATAATTTTATTGATGAACGTTTTTATTAATAATAAATATACGTAACCGACAAATTAAATTACGTAACAAACTTCTATATTCTCATATTTTTATTACATATATGAGGGGGTTTGTCCCCTCGTCAATACCTCGCTCTTTGCACTAAAGTCCGAATTTTTTTCCAACTCTCTAAGAATGACCCCTGAATCACAAAGGTCTTGAATAACCTTTGAATTATTTTAAACAAAATAGATATTTCAAATTCTGATTAGACGTAATTAGGGGAAAATGGTGTGACGAGAGGGAGGGTGGTTCCTCATCGATCACTTGTGACTCAATGGGCACTGGAACTTTCGATTTCCAATCGAATTAGCCCCCTCGAAAGTTTATACGACCACCCTTTCCACAAAACCCTTATGTGTTAACAATGGACAACTTGCACAGCTTACAGCCCTTGCCCTGATGGCTGAGGGTGTCAGCTCCAGAGGCATAGTTATTTGACTTTTGGATTATTTCAAACAAAATAAATATATCAAAACTCTGATCAGATGTATTTGAAGGGAGGGTGGCTGCCCTTCGATTAGTTTTGATTCTTAAAAAGAGAACAAACCCTTTTGATATGAATCGAATAAACCTCCTCTAAAGTTTATACGACCCCCCTCTCATAAAAACCTTGTTTATTGCTAACAGGAAAATTGCATAGCTTACAGGTCTTGCCCCGGGGCTTGGATTTCTTATCAGCCCTGGAGGAAAAATTTTTTGGCCTTTTAAATATTTTAAATAAAACGGCTATCACAAAAATTTGATTCGATTTAATTGGGCTAAAAGGGCGTGAAAGGGGGGTGTCGTCCAATCACTTTTGAATCTTAAAAGGGGTACTAGAGCTTTCAATCTGCAATCGAATCTGCCTCCGAAGTTTATGCGATCACCCCTTAAATAAATACTCTATGTGTTAACAACAAGCAATTTGTTTATCTTGCAGCACTTCCCTCGAGGACTAAAAGACGGGGTTATCAAACCCGTAAGCATAGTTATTCGGCCTTTGGATTATTTTGAAAATGACTATCTCACAGTTTGATCGGATGCATTTGGCGGAAAAGGGCGTGAGGGGCTGGCAATCCTCCTATCACTTCTCACTCTTAAAAGAGGAACTAGAACTTGTGATTTCCAATCGCATGAGTCCCTTCAAAGTTCACCCGACACCCCCTTCCCTATGATGTGCCTCAGGGAAAAAAATTAATAATAACAAAACATTGAATCCTTATGGCTCTCTACTACTTACAGCACTATAGTATTGCCTCTGGAATCGGAATTTCTAGCTTGCCTAGAATTAAACATCTAGTTTAATAGGTTTATCCTCTAATTTTAGAGGTTTATCCTCTAGGTTGCTGGGAATTAAACGTATGAAATTAACATAATATTATATCAGTGAAAATATTATTTTAAAAAAACAAAGTCTTTCAAAGAAAAGTAAACAACTAGGCCAAATTAAACTAAAATCGAGCAGAAATAAAATCAAATAATAATTCAAGCTTATATCGAATATAAATCACTATCAACAAATAAATGAAGTCCAAAACGAATTGTTTGACACAAGGCCTTCTTTAACATGGCAGAAGCTACTACTGCCTGATTCAATCCCCGTTTTAAACGTTTAAGTTGAATTTTTCATATAAAATGCTTTGAGAATGATAATCATCCCTGAAAAAGCGCACCCTTTGAAATATTTATCAGGAGCGACACTTAGAATCTCACCTTCAACACTTTTCTAAAAGTATTTCTACAACAAGAGAGGAGATATCACCCAACAGCACCCATGCTCCAGACTTAGCTCGAAAGTATTCCTGGGAACGAACAAAGACATAAATTAATTTATTAGTTAAAATATTTGAGCAGTAAACACGCTTTTTGAGGCTTCAGGTAAACTTCTCCCACCCAAAAGGACCGTTACCGTTATCCCTCCTTCACTATAGCTGATTTAAAATTGTACACCAGAGTATATAATCAAACAGTTTGTGGCAACGAACTGTAGTAAGGAGCAACCTAGCTCAATAGTAACCGAAACTCGAAATAACGGAATTTTGATACCAATATATACAACAACAAAAATCAGATTATTATGCATATTTTAAATATATAAGTTTCATTAGTATTAGCTGTCAAAAGTTACAAACCTGAGAAAATTTGTCTTATTTTCGGAAAAGGGGGGAAATACCCCTTAAAAGTCACAGAATCTTAATGAAATCACGCCAACAGATTCAGCGTATCAGAAAACACTACTGTAGAGGTTTCAAGGTCCTATCTGCAAAAATGCGTAATTTTGTATTTTTTGCCAGAAGAAAATCACAGATGCGTGTTTATTTGTTTGTTTCTCCATGGGTGATCGTATCGATCCAGTGGTCCTAGAATGTCGTGAGAGGGCTCATTTTAACGGAAAGTAAAGGTTCTAGTGCCTTTTTTGGTGACCAAATAAATTGGAGGGAAATTACGCCCCCTCCCATGCTCATTTTTCCCCAAAGTCACCGGATCAAAATTTTGAGATAGTTATTTTATTCAGCATAGTCGAAAAATCTAATAACTATGTCTTTGAGGACGACTTAATTGCCCAGAGTCCCCGGGGGAAGGACTGAAGTTATGAACTTTGTCCATTGTTTACATATAGTGTTAGTTATTGGGAAGTATACTGACGTTTTCAGGGGGATTTTTTCTGGTGGTAAGCGGTCAGGGAGAGGGGGTTACTTGAAAGGTTCTTTCCTTGGAGGAATTTATCTCGTGGAGGAAGAGAATTTTCATGAAGAGGGTGCTGTATTTTCCAGTGTTATTTAAAAAAAAATGAGAAATTAAATAAAGAACCAAGGTTTTTTCAACTGAAAGTAGGGAGCAACATTGAAACTTAAAACAAACAGAAATTATTCCGTATATGAGGGGGGCTTTCCCTCCTCAGTGTCCCGCTCTTTACGCTAAGGTTTGGCTCTTTGTCAAAGTTCTAATTTTTAAAACAATGAAAAAATTTAGCGTAAAGAGCGGGGCGTAGAGGAGGGGACCTTCCCTTTCATATACGGAATAATTTCTGTTCGTTTTAAGTTTTGATGTCGCTCCATACTTGCAAGTAAAAAAATTGTTGGAAAAAATGAATAATAAAAGCGAAATTTGCATATTATTTTTTTTTGTCTAAATGGCTTTCTCATAGTTTTGATTGAACGATTTTGATAAAAAGAAGGAGTGGGGGAGAAGGCCTAGTTACCCTCCAATTTTTGGTTACTTAGAAAGCAACTAAAGCTTTTTAAATTTTTTTATAAACGTTTTTATTAGTAATAAATACTGTAACTTACGAATTAACATACGTAACGAACTTCTGTATTTGTATATTTTTATTACGTATATGAGGGGGTTTGCCCTCTCGTAAATACCTCGCTCTTTACACTAAAGCTTGAATTGTGTCCCAACTCTTTAAGAATGACCCTTAACTTACAAAGGCCGTAGAATAAATAGTTGAGATTACTAAAAATACTTTTAGCTAGCCCCTTTCATATACGGAATAATTTCTGTTCGTTTTCAGTTTTAATGTCGCTCCTTACTTTCAGTTAGAAAATACTTGTTTTTTATTTATTACCATAAAAAGCAGAATCCTGATGTCCACACATTGTTGCAAAAAACTCCTTTATTAGTATTTCAGTTTCTATTAGAACTAGTTGCTCCTTACATACAGTTTGATATCACAAACTATTTAAAGGTTCGTTACCAATCATGTTTACCTGTTGACACTTGCCATGTGTGGTGGAAATATGATTCACGCAGCACCAAGTGTATCATTTATGGCACAGCGTGGTGTAGGTGCACCACGCGTGGCAAAATCATAGATTCTAGATTGACACCCAATGGCGGAGATTGGGAACCTCTCGGATGATGACTGACTATGTGATCAAGCGAATACTTTTTTTTGTAAATATTAGCTAGGTAAAGTTTTGTAATCGAGTACACTGAAGTTGAAACCACAGCAAAAACTGCATTAAATTAGAACAACATTTGACAAGTTCATTTTTGCGGTTTGGACTTTTGGTTAAGGCCAGTTAGCATTTTATTCGCTTCGTGGATACACACTAGTAGCCTTAATTAAAAGAGAACAAGGTTAAGGATTTACTCTTCAAAGGTTGAGCCAAGTAATTGGTCCATTACCCTTTTAAAATAACAAAGTCTGTAATTAATGCTACTATTTCTAACAGCTCATTACAGCATCCAGCTGCCTAAGGCCACCAAGACTGCACAAGTTCCTCCTCTACTCCAGTCTGTTCAAAACTTCTGTCTTTGTAATCTTCCATGAAGTTCAAGTTTTATTTTTCTTACTACCTTTAAGCACCTCATTGGGGGGTAACTGGCTTTTAGTATGTTCTTAGATGGGTGGCCGAAAGGCCCAATATTTGGCAATATATCATCTGTCACATGTGGCCTTTTTTTTCACTATAGCCCTATAACTTGAGATCGAACCATTTTTATCTTACAACTTTCCCTTAATTTATATACAATTTATGCAAAATCAACAATTAAAAAGGATAATTTATGAAGTAACTACGCGAGGAAAATCACTTGACAATATAGATAAATAAAGAGCAGGATTTAGACTTATTTCAAACACAAATGGCCCAAGGTAAAGAGCAAACTTAAAGCACAAAGACCAATTCAAATTTAAACTCACTAATTCACAGTTATTATTAAACTCACAGTTATTTAAAGTAAAGAGAAGGGTGTAAGCCCTGAAAATTTTCCTCCACTTAATTATAGGTTTTGCACTATATAAGGGTGTATATAGGAGGGTTTGTCTCCTCCTCAATTCCTCGTTCTTTACGCTAAAGTATTTTTAGTAATTTCAACTATTTGTTCTACAGCCTTTGTGATTCAGGGGTTATTCTTAAAGAATTGGGAGAAAATTCAAGCTTTAGTGTAAAGAGTGAGGCATTGACGAGGGTGAATCCCTTCAGATACGCAATAAAAATATACAAATATAGAAGTTCGTAACGTAAGTTAATTCGCAAGTTACGTATATTTATTACTAATAAAAACCTTCGTAAAATAATAAGAAGTTCTAGTTGCCTTTTAAAGTAGCCAAAAATTGGAGGTCAACCAGGCCTCCTCTTCCATCCCTTTTTTTTTATCAAAATCGTGCGATCAAAACTATGAGAAAGCCATTTAGCCAAAAAAATTAATATGAAAATTTCGTTTTAATTATGCATGTACGGTGAGCCACTATCAAAACATGCATTAAAAACGTTCAGAAACGTTTCAAAAACGTCCAGAAATTAACCAAAACACACGTTTTTTTCAACTGCAAGTAAGGAGCGACATTAAATCTTAAAACGAACAAAAATTATTCCGCATATGAAAGAGGCTGTCCCCTCCTCAACGCGCCACTCTTTACGCTAAAGTTTAAATCTTTCTCACAACTTTCTTTTTAAAACAATAAAAAAACTTTAGCGTAAAGAGTGGGGCGTTGAGGAGGGGACAGCGCCTTTCATATACGGAATAATTTCAGTTCGTTTTAAGTTGAAATGTCGCTCCTTACTTGCAGTTGAAAAATTTTTTTTGTATTTAATACACATATAGGCTAATGTTGTTGTTTTAGGAAAGGGTGTCATGTGTGATCATGTGTCTCCAGAAAGGCTTGGGGTATTGAGGGAAATGTTTCAGGAAATATTAAGTAGGATATTGAATAAAATCAGAACATACTAAGTGCTTGCTGGTGTCAGAAGCATATGACAGCAATATCTCAGGAACGGTTGAAGGTAATAAGCTGAAACTTCCAGGGCAAGTTGAGGAGTGTGTTGAAATGTGACTAGAGTGCAACCTAGCTTCTCAGTAGTTTAAGGGACAATTCTATAGAAAGGATAATAGGCATTAAAGCTTGCCTATACTACACACAGGGTGTTGGGCACTATGGGTTGCCTATACTACAGACAGAACACCTACCTCCTTTTTATGGCACTTGGCATTAACCAAGTGACATATAGCGATCGCAAACTCAGTTGGTCTGTCTGTCGGTCTGTCTGTCTGTCTGTCTGCTACTTCAGGCAAGCTAGGACGATGAAACTGGACATGTGTATCAGGGACCGGACCAGATTAAATTAAAAATAGGTGTTTTCCTGAGCTGACCATATGGGGGGGGA